>NW_027361885.1:3000000-3432813 GCF_039654945.1 Dendrobates tinctorius | reverse complement strand
TAATGAATGTTTTGAATTTTCTCACAAAAGTAAAGTAGTTGCAAACTCATCCTTTTAGAAACTTGTTTGGGCTGTTGAGAGGAGTAAAAAACCATCAAAAATTTCAATCCTGCATGATTTTACCAAGAAATGTGATTCTTCATTCAAAACCTGATTTTTGCTATTGGGCTCTATTGAATAGTGAATGTTTTGAATTTTCTCCAAAAGTAAAGTAGTTGCAAACTCATGCTTTTAGAGACTTGTTTGGGCTCATGAGAGGAGTAGAAAAACATCAAAAATTTAAGTCCTGCATGATTCTACCAAGAAATGTGTTCATTCAAACCGCTGGTTTTTGATAGTTTGGGCCCTATTGAATAATGAATGTTTTGAATTTTCTCCAAAAGTAAAGTAGTTGCAAACTCATCCTTTTAGAAACTTGTTTGGGCTGTTGAGAGGAGTAAAAAACCTATCAAAAATTTCAATCCTGCATGATTCTACCAAGAAATGTGATTCTTCATTCAAAACGCTGGTTTTTGCTATTGGGCTCTATTGAATAATGAATGTTTGAATTTTTCTCCAAAAGTAAAGTAGTTGCAAAACTCATGCTTTTAGAGACTTGTTTGGGCTCATGAGAGGAGTAGAAAAACATCAAAAATTTCAGTCCTGCATGATTCTACCAAGACATGTGTGTTCATTGAAACGGCTGGTTTTTGATAGTTTGGGCCCTATTGAATAATGAATTGTTTTGAATTTTCTCCAAAAGTAAAGTAGTTGCAAACTCATCCTTTTAGAAACTTGTTTGGGCTGTTGAGAGGAGTAAAAAACCATCAAAAATTTCAATCCTGCATGATTCTACCAAGAAATGTGATTCTTCATTCAAAACGCTGGTTTTTGCTATTGGGCTCTATTGAATAATGAATGTTTTGAATTTTCTCCAAAAGTAAAGTAGTTGCAAACTCATGCTTTTAGAGACTTGTTTGGGCTCATGAGAGGAGTAGAAAAACATCAAAAATTTCAGTCCTGCATGATTCTACCAAGAAATGTGTGTTCATTCAAACCGCTGGTTTTTGATAGTTTGGGCCCTATTGAATAATGAATGTTTTGAATTTTCTCCAAAAGTAAAGTAGTTGCAAACTCATGCTTTTAGAGACTTGTTTGGGCTCATGAGAGGAGTAGAAAAACATCAAAAATTTCAGTCCTGCATGATTCTACCAAGAAATGTGTGTTCATTGAAACCGCTGGTTTTTGATAGTTTGGGCCCTATTGAATAATGAATGTTTTGAATTTTCTTCAAAAGTAAAGTAGTTGCAAACTCATCCTTTTAGAAACTTGTTTGGGCTGTTGAGAGGAGTAAAAAACCATCAAAAATTTCAATCCTGCATGATTCTACCAAGAAATGTGATTCTTCATTCAAAACGCTGGTTTTTGCTATTGGGCTCTATTGAATAATGAATGTTTTGAATTTTCTCCAAAAGTAAAGTAGTTGCAAACTCATGCTTTTAGAGACTTGTTTGGGCTCATGAGAGGAGTAGAAAAACATCAAAAATTTCAGTCCTGCATGATTCTACCAAGAAATGTGTGTTCATTGAAACCGCTGGTTTTTGATAGTTTGGGCCCTATTGAATAATGAATGTTTTGAATTTTCTCCAAAAGTAAAGTAGTTGCAAACTCATCCTTTTAGAAACTTGTTTGGGCTGTTGAGAGGAGTAAAAACCATCAAAAATTTCAATCCTGCATGATTCTACCAAGAAATGTGATTCTTCATTCAAAACGCTGGTTTTTGCTATTGGGCTCTATTGAATAATGAATGTTTTGAATTTTCTCCAAAAGTAAAGTAGTTGCAAACTCATGCTTTTAGAGACTTGTTTGGGCTCATGAGAGGAGTAGAAAAACATCAAAAATTTCAGTCCTGCATGATTCTACCAAGAAATGTGTGTTCATTGAAACCGCTGGTTTTTGATAGTTTGAGCCCTATTGAATAATGAATGTTTTGAATTTTCTCCAAAAAGTAAAGTAGTTGCAAACTCATCCTTTTAGAAACTTGTTTCGGGCTGTTGAGAGGATTAAAAAACCATCAAAAATTTCAATCCTGCATGATTCTACCAAGAAATGTGATTCTTCATTCAAAACGCTGGTTTTTGCTATTGGGCTCTATTGAATAATGAATGTTTTGAATTTTCTCCAAAAGTAAAGTAGTTGCAAACTCATGCTTTTAGAGACTTGTTTGGGCTCATGAGAGGGAGTAGAAAAACATCAAAAATTTCAGTCCTGCATGATTCTACCAAGAAATGTGTGTTCATTGAAACGGCTGGTTTTTGATAGTTTGGGCCCTATTGAATAATGAATGTTTTGAATTTTCTCCAAAAGTAAAGTAGTTGCAAATCACATCCTTTTAGAAACTTGTTTGGGCTGTTGAGAGGAGTAAAAAACCATCAAAAATTTCAATCCTGCATGATTCTACCAAGAAATGTGATTCTTCATTCAAAACGCTGGTTTTTGCTATTGGGCTCTATTGAATAATGAATGTTTTGAATTTTCTCCAAAAGTAAAGTAGTTGCAAACTCATGCTTTTAGAGACTTGTTTGGGCTCACGAGAGGAGTAGAAAAACATCAAAAATTTCAGTCCTGCATGATTCTACCAAGAAATGTGTGTTCATTGAAACCGCTGGTTTTTGATAGTTTGGGCCCTATTGAATAATGAATGTTTTGAATTTTCTCCAAAAGTAAAGTAGTTGCAAACTCATCCTTTTAGAAACTTGTTTGGGCTGTTGAGACGGAGTAAAAAACCATCAAAAATTTCAATCCTGCATGATTCTACCAAGAAATGTGATTCTTCATTCAAAACGCTGGTTTTTGCTATTGGGGCTCTATTGAATAATGAATGTTTTGAATTTTCTCCAAAAGTAAAGCTAGTTGCAAACTCATGCTTTTAGAGACTTGTTTGGGCTCATGAGAGGAGTAGAAAAACATCAAAAATTTCAGTCCTGCATGTATTCTCCCAAGAAATGTGTGTTCATTGAAACCGCTGGTTTTTGATAGTTTGGGCCCCTATTGAATAATGAATGTTTTGAATTTTCTCCAAAAGTAAAGTAGTTGCAAACTCATCCTTTTAGAAACTTGTTTGGGCTGTTGAGAGGAGTAAAAAACCATCAAAAATTTCAATCCTGCATGATTTTACCAAGAAATGTGATTCTTCATTCAAAACCTGATTTTTGCTATTGGGCTCTATTGAATAGTGAATGTTTTGAATTTTCTCCAAAAGTAAAGTAGTTGCAAACTCATGCTTTTAGAGACTTGTTTGGGCTCATGAGAGGAGTAGAAAAACATCAAAAATTTCAGTCCTGCATGATTCTACCAAGAAATGTGTTCATTCAAACCGCTGGTTTTTGATAGTTTGGGCCCCTATTGAATAATTAATGTTTTGAATTTTCTCCAAAAGTAAAGTAGTTGCAAACTCATCCTTTTAGAAACTTGTTTGGGCTGTTGAGAGGAGTAAAAAACCATCAAAAATTTCAATCCTGCATGATTCTACCAAGAAATGTGATTCTTCATTCAAAACGCTGGTTTTTGCTATTGGGCTCTATTGAATAATGAATGTTTTGAATTTTCTCCAAAAGTAAAGTAGTTGCAAACTCATGCTTTTAGAGACTTGTTTGGGGCTCATGAGAGGAGTAGAAAAACATCAAAAATTTCAGTCCTGCATGATTCTACCAAGAAATGTGTGTTCATTCAAACCGCTGGTTTTTGATAGTTTGGGGCCCTATTGAATAATGAATGTTTTTGAATTTTCTCCAAAAGTAAAGTAGTTGCAAACTCATCCTTTTAGAAACTTGTTTGGGCTGTTGAGAGGAGTAAAAAACCATCAAAAATTTCAATCCTGCATGATTTTACCAAGAAATGTGATTCTTCATTCAAAACCTGATTTTTGCTATTGGGCTCTATTGAATAGTGAATGTTTTGAATTTTCTCCAAAAGTAAAGTAGTTGCAAACTCATGCTTTTAGAGACTTGTTTGGGCTCATGAGAGGAGTAGAAAAACATCAAAAATTTCAGTCCTGCATGATTCTACCAAGAAATGTGTTCATTCAAACCGCTGGTTTTTGATAGTTTGGGCCCTATTGAATAATGAATGTTTTGAATTTTCTCCAAAAGTAAAGTAGTTGCAAACTCATCCTTTTAGAAACTTGTTTGGGCTGTTGAGAGGAGTAAAAAACCATCAAAAATTTCAATCCTGCATGATTCTACCAAGAAATGTGATTCTTCATTCAAAACGCTGGTTTTTGCTATTGGGCTCTATTGAATAATGAATGTTTTGAATTTTCTCCAAAAGTAAAGTAGTTGCAAACTCATGCTTTTAGAGACTTGTTTGGGCTCATGAGAGGAGTAGAAAAACATCAAAAATTTCAGTCCTGCATGATTCTACCAAGAAATGTGTTCATTTCAAACCGCTGGTTTTTGATAGTTTGGGCCCTATTGAATAATGAATGTTTTGAATTTTTCTCCAAAAGTAAAGTAGTTGCAAACTCATCCTTTTAGAAACTTGTTTGGGCTGTTGAGAGGAGTAAAAAACCATCAAAAATTTCAATCCTGCATGATTCTACCAAGAAATGTGATTCTTCATTCAAAACGCTGGTTTTTGCTATTGGGCTCTATTGAATAATGAATGTTTTGAATTTTCTCCAAAAGTAAAGTAGTTGCAAACTCATGCTTTTAGAGACTTGTTTGGGCTCATGAGAGGAGTAGAAAAACATCAAAAATTTCAATCCTGCATGATTCTACCAAGAAATGTGTGTTCATTGAAACCGCTGGTTTTTGATAGTTTGGGCCCTATTGAATAATGAATGTTTTGAATTTTCTCCAAAAGTAAAGTAGTTGCAAACTCATCCTTTTAGAAACTTGTTTGGGCTGTTGAGAGGAGTAAAAAACCATCAAAAATTTCAATCCTGCATGATTTTACCAAGAAATGTGATTCTTCATTCAAAACCTGATTTTTGCTATTGGGCTCTATTGAATAGTGAATGTTTTGAATTTTCTCCAAAAGTAAAGTAGTTGCAAACTCATGCTTTTAGAGACTTGTTTGGGCTCATGAGAGGAGTAGAAAAACATCAAAAATTTCAGTCCTGCATGATTCTACCAAGAAATGTGTGTTCATTGAAACCGCTGGTTTTTGATAGTTTGGGCCCTATTGAATAATGAATGTTTTGAATTTTCTCCAAAAGTAAAGTAGTTGCAAACTCATCCTTTTAGAAACTTGTTTGGGCTGTTGAGAGGAGTAAAAAACCATCAAAAATTTCAATCCTGCATGATTTTACCAAGAAATGTGATTCTTCATTCAAAACCTGATTTTTGCTATTGGGCTCTATTGAATAGTGAATGTTTTGAATTTTCTCCAAAAGTAAAGTAGTTGCAAACTCATGCTTTTAGAGACTTGTTTGGGCTCATGAGATGAGTAGAAAAAACATCAAAAATTTCAGTCCTGCATGATTCTACCAAGACATGTGTTTTCATTGAAACGGCTGGTTTTTGATAGTTTGGGCCCTATTGAATAATGAATGTTTTGAATTTTCTCCAAAAGTAAAGTAGTTGCAAACTCATCCTTTTAGAAACTTGTTTGGGCTGTTGAGAGGAGTAAAAAACCATCAAAAATTTCAATCCTGCATGATTCTACCAAGAAATGTGATTCTTCATTCAAAACGCTGGTTTTTGCTATTGGGCTCTATTGAATAATGAATGTTTTGAATTTTCTCCAAAAGTAAAGTAGTTGCAAACTCATGCTTTTAGAGACTTGTTTGGGCTCATGAGAGGAGTAGAAAAACATCAAAAATTTCAGTCCTGCATGATTCTACCAAGAAATGTGTGTTCATTGAAACCGCTGGTTTTGATAGTTTGGGCCCTATTGAATAATGAATGTTTTGAATTTTCTCCAAAAGTAAAGTAGTTGCAAACTCATCCTTTTAGAAACTTGTTTGGGCTGTTGAGAGGAGTAAAAAACCATCAAAAATTTCAATCCTGCATGATTTTACCAAGAAATGTGATTCTTCATTCAAAACCTGATTTTTGCTATTGGGCTCTATTGAATAGTGAATGTTTTGAATTTTCTCCAAAAGTAAAGTAGTTGCAAACTCATGCTTTTAGAGACTTGTTTGGGCTCATGAGAGGAGTAGAAAAACATCAAAAATTTCAGTCCTGCATGATTCTACCAAGAAATGTGTTCATTCAAACCGCTGGTTTTTGATAGTTTGGGCCCTATTGAATAATTAATGTTTTGAATTTTCTCCAAAAGTAAAGTAGTTGCAAACTCATCCTTTTAGAAACTTGTTTGGGCTGTTGAGAGGAGTAAAAAACCATCAAAAATTTCAATCCTGCATGATTCTACCAAGAAATGTGATTCTTCATTCAAAACGCTGGTTTTTGCTATTGGGCTCTATTGAATAATGAATGTTTTGAATTTTCTCCAAAAGTAAAGTAGTTGCAAACTCATGCTTTTAGAGACTTGTTTGGGCTCATGAGAGGAGTAGAAAAACATCAAAAATTTCAGTCCTGCATGATTCTACCAAGAAATGTGTGTTCATTCAAACCGCTGGGTTTTTGATAAGTTTGGGCCCTATTGAATAATGAATGTTTTGAATTTTCTCCAAAAGTAAAGTAGTTGCAAAACTCATCCTTTTAGAAACTTGTTTGGGCTGTTGAGAGGAGTAAAAAACCATCAAAAATTTCAATCCTGCATGATTTTACCAAGAAATGTGATTCTTCATTCAAAACCTGATTTTTGCTATTGGGCTCTATTGAATAGTGAATGTTTTGAATTTTCTCCAAAAGTAAAGTAGTTGCAAACTCATGCTTTTAGAGACTTGTTTTGGGCTCATGAGAGGAGTAGAAAAACATCAAAAATTTCAGTCCTGCATGATTCTACCAAGAAATGTGTTCATTCAAACCGCTGGTTTTTGATAGTTTGGGCCCTATTGAATAATGAATGTTTTGAATTTTCTCCAAAAGTAAAGTAGTTGCAAACTCATCCTTTTAGAAACTTGTTTGGGCTGTTGAGAGGAGTAAAAAACCATCAAAAATTTCAATCCTGCATGATTCTACAAGAAATGTGATTCTTCATTCAAAAACGCTGGTTTTTGCTATTGGGCTCTATTGAATAATGAATGTTTGAATTTTCTCCAAAAGTAAAGTAGTTGCAAACTCATGCTTTTAGAGACTTGTTTGGGCTCATGAGAGGAGTAGAAAAACATCAAAAATTTCAGTCCTGCATGATTCTACCAAGAAATGTGTTCATTCAAACCGCTGGTTTTTGATAGTTTGGGCCCTATTGAATAATGAATGTTTTGAATTTTCTCCAAAAGTAAAGTAGTTGCAAACTCATCCTTTTAGAAACTTGTTTGGGCTGTTGAGAGGAGTAAAAAACCATCAAAAATTTCAATCCTGCATGATTCTACCAAGAAATGTGATTCTTCATTCAAAACCGCTGGTTTTTGCTATTGGGCTCTATTGAATAATGAATGTTTTGAATTTTCTCCAAAAGTAAAGTAGTTGCAAACTCATGCTTTTAGAGACTTGTTTGGGCTCATGAGAGGAGTAGAAAAACATCAAAAATTTCAATCCTGCATGATTCTACCAAGAAATGTGTGTTCATTGAAACCGCTGGTTTTTGATAGTTTGGGCCCTATTGAATAATGAATGTTTTGAATTTTCTCCAAAAGTAAAGTAGTTGCAAACTCATCCTTTTAGAAACTTGTTTGGGCTGTTGAGAGGAGTAAAAAACCATCAAAAATTTCAATCCTGCATGATTTTACCAAGAAATGTGATTCGTTCATTCAAAACCTGATTTTTGCTATTGGGCTCTATTGAATAGTGAATGTTTTGAATTTTCTCCAAAAGTAAAGTAGTTGCAAACTCATGCTTTTAGACGACTTGTTTGGGCTCATGAGAGGAGTAGAAAAACATCAAAAATTTCAGTCCTGCATGATTCTACCAAGAAATGTGTGTTCATTGAAACCGCTGGTTTTTGATAGTTTGGGCCCTATTGAATAATGAATGTTTTGAATTTTCTCCAAAAGTAAAGTAGTTGCAAACTCATCCTTTTAGAAACTTGTTTGGGCTGTTGAGAGGAGTAAAAAACCATCAAAAATTTCAATCCTGCATGATTTTACCAAGAAATGTGATTCTTCATTCAAAACCTGATTTTTGCTATTGGGCTCTATTGAATAGTGAATGTTTTGAATTTTCTCCAAAAGTAAAGTAGTTGCAAACTCATGCTTTTAGAGACTTGTTTGGGCTCATGAGATGAGTAGAAAAACATCAAAAATTTCAGTCCTGCATGATTCTACCAAGACATGTGTTTTCATTGAAACGGCTGGTTTTTTGATAGTTTGGGCCCTATTGAATAATGAATGTTTTGAATTTTCTCCAAAAGTAAAGTAGTTGCAAACTCATCCCTTTTAGAAACTTGTTTGGGCTGTTGAGAGGAGTAAAAAACCATCAAAAATTTCAATCCTGCATGATTCTACCAAGCAAATGTGATTCTTCATTCAAAACGCTGGTTTTTGCTATTGGGCTCTATTGAATAATGAATGTTTTGAATTTTCTCCAAAAGTAAAGTAGTTGCAAACTCATGCTTTTAGAGACTTGTTTGGGCTCATGAGAGGAGTAGAAAAACATCAAAAATTTCAGTCCTGCATGATTCTACCAAGAAATGTGTGTTCATTGAAACCGCTGGTTTTTGATAGTTTGGGCCCTATTGAATAATGAATGTTTTGAATTTTCTCCAAAAGTAAAGTAGTTGCAAACTCATCCTTTTAGAAACTTGTTTGGGCTGTTGAGAGGAGTAAAAAACCATCAAAAATTTCAATCCTGCATGATTTTACCAAGAAATGTGATTCTTCATTCAAAACCTGATTTTTGCTATTGGGCTCTATTGAATAGTGAATGTTTTGAATTTTCTCCAAAAGTAAAGTAGTTGCAAACTCATGCTTTTAGAGACTTGTTTGGGCTCATGAGAGGAGTAGAAAAACATCAAAAATTTCAGTCCTGCATGATTCTACCAAGAAATGTGTTCATTCAAACCGCTGGTTTTTGATAGTTTGGGCCCTATTGAATAATTAATGTTTTGAATTTTCTCCAAAAGTAAAGTAGTTGCAAACTCATCCTTTTAGAAACTTGTTTGGGCTGTTGAGAGGAGTAAAAAACCATCAAAAATTTCAATCCTGCATGATTCTACCAAGAAATGTGATTCTTCATTCAAAACGCTGGTTTTTGCTATTGGGCTCTATTGAATAATGAATGTTTTGAATTTTCTCCAAAAGTAAAGTAGTTGCAAACTCATGCTTTTAGAGACTTGTTTGGGCTCATGAGAGGAGTAGAAAAACATCAAAAATTTCAGTCCTGCATGATTCTACCAAGAAATGTGTGTTCATTCAAACCGCTGGTTTTTGATAGTTTGGGCCCTATTGAATAATGAATGTTTTGAATTTTCTCCAAAAGTAAAGTAGTTGCAAACTCATCCTTTTAGAAACTTGTTTGGGCTGTTGAGAGGAGTAAAAAACCATCAAAAATTTCAATCCTGCATGATTTTACCAAGAAATGTGATTCTTCATTCAAAACCTGATTTTTGCTATTGGGCTCTATTGAATAGTGAATGTTTTGAATTTTCTCCAAAAGTAAAGTAGTTGCAAACTCATGCTTTTAGAGACTTGTTTGGGCTCATGAGAGGAGTAGAAAAACATCAAAAATTTCAGTCCTGCATGATTCTACCAAGAAATGTGTTCATTCAAACCGCTGGTTTTTGATAGTTTGGGCCCTATTGAATAATGAATGTTTTGAATTTTCTCCAAAAGTAAAGTAGTTGCAAACTCATCCTTTTAGAAACTTGTTTGGGCTGTTGAGAGGAGTAAAAAACCATCAAAAATTTCAATCCTGCATGATTCTACCAAGAAATGTGATTCTTCATTCAAAACGCTGGTTTTTGCTATTGGGCTCTATTGAATAATGAATGTTTTGAATTTTCTCCAAAAGTAAAGTAGTTGCAAACTCATGCTTTTAGAGACTTGTTTGGGCTCATGAGAGGAGTAGAAAAACATCAAAAATTTCAGTCCTGCATGATTCTACCAAGAAATGTGTTCATTCAAACCGCTGGTTTTTGATAGTTTGGGCCCTATTGAATAATGAATGTTTTGAATTTTCTCCAAAAGTAAAGTAGTTGCAAACTCATCCTTTTAGAAACTTGTTTGGGCTGTTGAGAGGAGTAAAAAACCATCAAAAATTTCAATCCTGCATGATTCTACCAAGAAATGTGATTCTTCATTCAAAACGCTGGTTTTTGCTATTGGGCTCTATTGAATAATGAATGTTTTGAATTTTCTCCAAAAGTAAAGTAGTTGCAAACTCATGCTTTTAGAGACTTGTTTGGGCTCATGAGAGGAGTAGAAAAACATCAAAAATTTCAATCCTGCATGATTCTACCAAGAAATGTGTGTTCATTGAAACCGCTGGTTTTTGATAGTTTGGGCCCTATTGAATAATGAATGTTTTGAATTTTCTCCAAAAGTAAAGTAGTTGCAAACTCATCCTTTTAGAAACTTGTTTGGGCTGTTGAGAGGAGTAAAAAACCATCAAAAATTTCAATCCTGCATGATTTTACCAAGAAATGTGATTCTTCATTCAAAACCTGATTTTTGCTATTGGGCTCTATTGAATAGTGAATGTTTTGAATTTTCTCCAAAAGTAAAGTAGTTGCAAACTCATGCTTTTAGAGACTTGTTTGGGCTCATGAGAGGAGTAGAAAAACATCAAAAATTTCAGTCCTGCATGATTCTACCAAGAAATGTGTGTTCATTGAAACCGCTGGTTTTTGATAGTTTGGGCCCTATTGAATAATGAATGTTTTGAATTTTCTCCAAAAGTAAAGTAGTTGCAAACTCATCCTTTTAGAAACTTGTTTGGGCTGTTGAGAGGAGTAAAAAACCATCAAAAATTTCAATCCTGCATGATTTTACCAAGAAATGTGATTCTTCATTCAAAACCTGATTTTTGCTATTGGGCTCTATTGAATAGTGAATGTTTTGAATTTTCTCCAAAAGTAAAGTAGTTGCAAACTCATGCTTTTAGAGACTTGTTTGGGCTCATGAGATGAGTAGAAAAACATCAAAAATTTCAGTCCTGCATGATTCTACCAAGACATGTGTTTTCATTGAAACGGCTGGTTTTTGATAGTTTGGGCCCTATTGAATAATGAATGTTTTGAATTTTCTCCAAAAGTAAAGTAGTTGCAAACTCATCCTTTTAGAAACTTGTTTGGGCTGTTGAGAGGAGTAAAAAACCATCAAAAATTTCAATCCTGCATGATTCTACCAAGAAATGTGATTCTTCATTCAAAACGCTGGTTTTTGCTATTGGGCTCTATTGAATAATGAATGTTTTGAATTTTCTCCAAAAGTAAAGTAGTTGCAAACTCATGCTTTTAGAGACTTGTTTGGGCTCATGAGAGGAGTAGAAAAACATCAAAAATTTCAGTCCTGCATGATTCTACCAAGAAATGTGTGTTCATTCAAACCGCTGGTTTTTGATAGTTTGGGCCCTATTGAATAATGAATGTTTTGAATTTTCTCCAAAAGTAAAGTAGTTGCAAACTCATGCTTTTAGAGACTTGTTTGGGCTCATGAGAGGAGTAGAAAAACATCAAAAATTTCAGTCCTGCATGATTCTACCAAGACATGTGTGTTCATTGAAACGGCTGGTTTTTGATAGTTTGGGCCCTATTGAATAATGAATGTTTTGAATTTTCTCCAAAAGTAAAGTAGTTGCAAACTCATCCTTTTAGAAACTTGTTTGGGCTGTTGAGAGGAGTAAAAAACCATCAAAAATTTCAATCCTGCATGATTCTACCAAGAAATGTGATTCTTCATTCAAAACGCTGGTTTTTGCTATTGGGCTCTATTGAATAATGAATGTTTTGAATTTTCTCCAAAAGTAAAGTAGTTGCAAACTCATGCTTTTAGAGACTTGTTTGGGCTCATGAGAGGAGTAGAAAAACATCAAAAATTTCAGTCCTGCATGATTCTACCAAGAAATGTGTGTTCATTCAAACCGCTGGTTTTTGATAGTTTGGGCCCTATTGAATAATGAATGTTTTGAATTTTCTCCAAAAGTAAAGTAGTTGCAAACTCATGCTTTTAGAGACTTGTTTGGGCTCATGAGAGGAGTAGAAAAACATCAAAAATTTCAGTCCTGCATGATTCTACCAAGAAATGTGTGTTCATTGAAACCGCTGGTTTTTGATAGTTTGGGCCCTATTGAATAATGAATGTTTTGAATTTTCTTCAAAAGTAAAGTAGTTGCAAACTCATCCTTTTAGAAACTTGTTTGGGCTGTTGAGAGGAGTAAAAAACCATCAAAAATTTCAATCCTGCATGATTCTACCAAGAAATGTGATTCTTCATTCAAAACGCTGGTTTTTGCTATTGGGCTCTATTGAATAATGAATGTTTTGAATTTTCTCCAAAAGTAAAGTAGTTGCAAACTCATGCTTTTAGAGACTTGTTTGGGCTCATGAGAGGAGTAGAAAAACATCAAAAATTTCAGTCCTGCATGATTCTACCAAGAAATGTGTGTTCATTGAAACCGCTGGTTTTTGATAGTTTGGGCCCTATTGAATAATGAATGTTTTGAATTTTCTCCAAAAGTAAAGTAGTTGCAAACTCATCCTTTTAGAAACTTGTTTGGGCTGTTGAGAGGAGTAAAAAACCATCAAAAATTTCAATCCTGCATGATTCTACCAAGAAATGTGATTCTTCATTCAAAACGCTGGTTTTTGCTATTGGGCTCTATTGAATAATGAATGTTTTGAATTTTCTCCAAAAGTAAAGTAGTTGCAAACTCATGCTTTTAGAGACTTGTTTGGGCTCATGAGAGGAGTAGAAAAACATCAAAAATTTCAGTCCTGCATGATTCTACCAAGAAATGTGTGTTCATTGAAACCGCTGGTTTTTGATAGTTTGGGCCCTATTGAATAATGAATGTTTTGAATTTTCTCCAAAAGTAAAGTAGTTGCAAACTCATCCTTTTAGAAACTTGTTTGGGCTGTTGAGAGGATTAAAAAACCATCAAAAATTTCAATCCTGCATGATTCTACCAAGAAATGTGATTCTTCATTCAAAACGCTGGTTTTTGCTATTGGGCTCTATTGAATAATGAATGTTTTGAATTTTCTCCAAAAGTAAAGTAGTTGCAAACTCATGCTTTTAGAGACTTGTTTGGGCTCATGAGAGGAGTAGAAAAACATCAAAAATTTCAGTCCTGCATGATTCTACCAAGAAATGTGTGTTCATTGAAACGGCTGGTTTTTGATAGTTTGGGCCCTATTGAATAATGAATGTTTTGAATTTTCTCCAAAAGTAAAGTAGTTGCAAACTCATCCTTTTAGAAACTTGTTTGGGCTGTTGAGAGGAGTAAAAAACCATCAAAAATTTCAATCCTGCATGATTCTACCAAGAAATGTGATTCTTCATTCAAAACGCTGGTTTTTGCTATTGGGCTCTATTGAATAATGAATGTTTTGAATTTTCTCCAAAAGTAAAGTAGTTGCAAACTCATGCTTTTAGAGACTTGTTTGGGCTCACGAGAGGAGTAGAAAAACATCAAAAATTTCAGTCCTGCATGATTCTACCAAGAAATGTGTGTTCATTGAAACCGCTGGTTTTTGATAGTTTGGGCCCTATTGAATAATGAATGTTTTGAATTTTCTCCAAAAGTAAAGTAGTTGCAAACTCATCCTTTTAGAAACTTGTTTGGGCTGTTGAGAGGAGTAAAAAACCATCAAAAATTTCAATCCTGCATGATTCTACCAAGAAATGTGATTCTTCATTCAAAACGCTGGTTTTTGCTATTGGGCTCTATTGAATAATGAATGTTTTGAATTTTCTCCAAAAGTAAAGTAGTTGCAAACTCATGCTTTTAGAGACTTGTTTGGGCTCATGAGAGGAGTAGAAAAACATCAAAAATTTCAGTCCTGCATGATTCTACCAAGAAATGTGTGTTCATTGAAACCGCTGGTTTTTGATAGTTTGGGCCCTATTGAATAATGAATGTTTTGAATTTTCTCCAAAAGTAAAGTAGTTGCAAACTCATCCTTTTAGAAACTTGTTTGGGCTGTTGAGAGGAGTAAAAAACCATCAAAAATTTCAATCCTGCATGATTTTACCAAGAAATGTGATTCTTCATTCAAAACCTGATTTTTGCTATTGGGCTCTATTGAATAGTGAATGTTTTGAATTTTCTCCAAAAGTAAAGTAGTTGCAAACTCATGCTTTTAGAGACTTGTTTGGGCTCATGAGAGGAGTAGAAAAACATCAAAAATTTCAGTCCTGCATGATTCTACCAAGAAATGTGTTCATTCAAACCGCTGGTTTTTGATAGTTTGGGCCCTATTGAATAATTAATGTTTTGAATTTTCTCCAAAAGTAAAGTAGTTGCAAACTCATCCTTTTAGAAACTTGTTTGGGCTGTTGAGAGGAGTAAAAAACCATCAAAAATTTCAATCCTGCATGATTCTACCAAGAAATGTGATTCTTCATTCAAAACGCTGGTTTTTGCTATTGGGCTCTATTGAATAATGAATGTTTTGAATTTTCTCCAAAAGTAAAGTAGTTGCAAACTCATGCTTTTAGAGACTTGTTTGGGCTCATGAGAGGAGTAGAAAAACATCAAAAATTTCAGTCCTGCATGATTCTACCAAGAAATGTGTGTTCATTGAAACCGCTGGTTTTTGATAGTTTGGGCCCTATTGAATAATGAATGTTTTGAATTTTCTCCAAAAGTAAAGTAGTTGCAAACTCATCCTTTTAGAAACTTGTTTGGGCTGTTGAGAGGAGTAAAAAACCATCAAAAATTTCAATCCTGCATGATTTTACCAAGAAATGTGATTCTTCATTCAAAACCTGATTTTTGCTATTGGGCTCTATTGAATAGTGAATGTTTTGAATTTTCTCCAAAAGTAAAGTAGTTGCAAACTCATGCTTTTAGAGACTTGTTTGGGCTCATGAGAGGAGTAGAAAAACATCAAAAATTTCAGTCCTGCATGATTCTACCAAGAAATGTGTTCATTCAAACCGCTGGTTTTTGATAGTTTGGGCCCTATTGAATAATGAATGTTTTGAATTTTCTCCAAAAGTAAAGTAGTTGCAAACTCATCCTTTTAGAAACTTGTTTGGGCTGTTGAGAGGAGTAAAAAACCATCAAAAATTTCAATCCTGCATGATTCTACCAAGAAATGTGATTCTTCATTCAAAACGCTGGTTTTTGCTATTGGGCTCTATTGAATAATGAATGTTTTGAATTTTCTCCAAAAGTAAAGTAGTTGCAAACTCATGCTTTTAGAGACTTGTTTGGGCTCATGAGAGGAGTAGAAAAACATCAAAAATTTCAGTCCTGCATGATTCTACCAAGAAATGTGTTCATTCAAACCGCTGGTTTTTGATAGTTTGGGCCCTATTGAATAATGAATGTTTTGAATTTTCTCCAAAAGTAAAGTAGTTGCAAACTCATCCTTTTAGAAACTTGTTTGGGCTGTTGAGAGGAGTAAAAAACCATCAAAAATTTCAATCCTGCATGATTCTACCAAGAAATGTGATTCTTCATTCAAAACGCTGGTTTTTGCTATTGGGCTCTATTGAATAATGAATGTTTTGAATTTTCTCCAAAAGTAAAGTAGTTGCAAACTCATGCTTTTAGAGACTTGTTTGGGCTCATGAGAGGAGTAGAAAAACATCAAAAATTTCAATCCTGCATGATTCTACCAAGAAATGTGTGTTCATTGAAACCGCTGGTTTTTGATAGTTTGGGCCCTATTGAATAATGAATGTTTTGAATTTTCTCCAAAAGTAAAGTAGTTGCAAACTCATCCTTTTAGAAACTTGTTTGGGCTGTTGAGAGGAGTAAAAAACCATCAAAAATTTCAATCCTGCATGATTTTACCAAGAAATGTGATTCTTCATTCAAAACCTGATTTTTGCTATTGGGCTCTATTGAATAGTGAATGTTTTGAATTTTCTCCAAAAGTAAAGTAGTTGCAAACTCATGCTTTTAGAGACTTGTTTGGGCTCATGAGAGGAGTAGAAAAACATCAAAAATTTCAGTCCTGCATGATTCTACCAAGAAATGTGTTCATTCAAACCGCTGGTTTTTGATAGTTTGGGCCCTATTGAATAATTAATGTTTTGAATTTTCTCCAAAAGTAAAGTAGTTGCAAACTCATCCTTTTAGAAACTTGTTTGGGCTGTTGAGAGGAGTAAAAAACCATCAAAAATTTCAATCCTGCATGATTCTACCAAGAAATGTGATTCTTCATTCAAAACGCTGGTTTTTGCTATTGGGCTCTATTGAATAATGAATGTTTTGAATTTTCTCCAAAAGTAAAGTAGTTGCAAACTCATGCTTTTAGAGACTTGTTTGGGCTCATGAGAGGAGTAGAAAAACATCAAAAATTTCAGTCCTGCATGATTCTACCAAGAAATGTGTGTTCATTGAAACCGCTGGTTTTTGATAGTTTGGGCCCTATTGAATAATGAATGTTTTGAATTTTCTCCAAAAGTAAAGTAGTTGCAAACTCATCCTTTTAGAAACTTGTTTGGGCTGTTGAGAGGAGTAAAAAACCATCAAAAATTTCAATCCTGCATGATTTTACCAAGAAATGTGATTCTTCATTCAAAACCTGATTTTTGCTATTGGGCTCTATTGAATAGTGAATGTTTTGAATTTTCTCCAAAAGTAAAGTAGTTGCAAACTCATGCTTTTAGAGACTTGTTTGGGCTCATGAGAGGAGTAGAAAAACATCAAAAATTTCAGTCCTGCATGATTCTACCAAGAAATGTGTTCATTCAAACCGCTGGTTTTTGATAGTTTGGGCCCTATTGAATAATGAATGTTTTGAATTTTCTCCAAAAGTAAAGTAGTTGCAAACTCATCCTTTTAGAAACTTGTTTGGGCTGTTGAGAGGAGTAAAAAACCATCAAAAATTTCAATCCTGCATGATTCTACCAAGAAATGTGATTCTTCATTCAAAACGCTGGTTTTTGCTATTGGGCTCTATTGAATAATGAATGTTTTGAATTTTCTCCAAAAGTAAAGTAGTTGCAAACTCATGCTTTTAGAGACTTGTTTGGGCTCATGAGAGGAGTAGAAAAACATCAAAAATTTCAGTCCTGCATGATTCTACCAAGAAATGTGTTCATTCAAACCGCTGGTTTTTGATAGTTTGGGCCCTATTGAATAATGAATGTTTTGAATTTTCTCCAAAAGTAAAGTAGTTGCAAACTCATCCTTTTAGAAACTTGTTTGGGCTGTTGAGAGGAGTAAAAAACCATCAAAAATTTCAATCCTGCATGATTCTACCAAGAAATGTGATTCTTCATTCAAAACGCTGGTTTTTGCTATTGGGCTCTATTGAATAATGAATGTTTTGAATTTTCTCCAAAAGTAAAGTAGTTGCAAACTCATGCTTTTAGAGACTTGTTTGGGCTCATGAGAGGAGTAGAAAAACATCAAAAATTTCAATCCTGCATGATTCTACCAAGAAATGTGTGTTCATTGAAACCGCTGGTTTTTGATAGTTTGGGCCCTATTGAATAATGAATGTTTTGAATTTTCTCCAAAAGTAAAGTAGTTGCAAACTCATCCTTTTAGAAACTTGTTTGGGCTGTTGAGAGGAGTAAAAAACCATCAAAAATTTCAATCCTGCATGATTTTACCAAGAAATGTGATTCTTCATTCAAAACCTGATTTTTGCTATTGGGCTCTATTGAATAGTGAATGTTTTGAATTTTCTCCAAAAGTAAAGTAGTTGCAAACTCATGCTTTTAGAGAATTGTTTGGGCTCATGAGAGGAGTAGAAAAACATCAAAAATTTCAGTCCTGCATGATTCTACCAAGAAATGTGTGTTCATTGAAACCGCTGGTTTTTGATAGTTTGGGCCCTATTGAATAATGAATGTTTTGAATTTTCTCCAAAAGTAAAGTAGTTGCAAACTCATCCTTTTAGAAACTTGTTTGGGCTGTTGAGAGGAGTAAAAAACCATCAAAAATTTCAATCCTGCATGATTTTACCAAGAAATGTGTTTCTTCATTCAAAACCTGATTTTTGCTATTGGGCTCTATTGAATAGTGAATGTTTTGAATTTTCTCCAAAAGTAAAGTAGTTGCAAACTCATGCTTTTAGAGACTTGTTTGGGCTCATGAGATGAGTAGAAAAACATCAAAAATTTCAGTCCTGCATGATTCTACCAAGACATGTGTGTTCATTGAAACGGCTGGTTTTTGATAGTTTGGGCCCTATTGAATAATGAATGTTTTGAATTTTCTCCAAAAGTAAAGTAGTTGCAAACTCATCCTTTTAGAAACTTGTTTGGGCTGTTGAGAGGAGTAAAAAACCATCAAAAATTTCAATCCTGCATGATTCTACCAAGAAATGTGATTCTTCATTCAAAACGCTGGTTTTTGCTATTGGGCTCTATTGAATAATGAATGTTTTGAATTTTCTCCAAAAGTAAAGTAGTTGCAAACTCATGCTTTTAGAGACTTGTTTGGGCTCATGAGAGGAGTAGAAAAACATCAAAAATTTCAGTCCTGCATGATTCTACCAAGAAATGTGTGTTCATTCAAACCGCTGGTTTTTGATAGTTTGGGCCCTATTGAATAATGAATGTTTTGAATTTTCTCCAAAAGTAAAGTAGTTGCAAACTCATGCTTTTAGAGACTTGTTTGGGCTCATGAGAGGAGTAGAAAAACATCAAAAATTTCAGTCCTGCATGATTCTACCAAGAAATGTGTGTTCATTGAAACCGCTGGTTTTTGATAGTTTGGGCCCTATTGAATAATGAATGTTTTGAATTTTCTTCAAAAGTAAAGTAGTTGCAAACTCATCCTTTTAGAAACTTGTTTGGGCTGTTGAGAGGAGTAAAAAACCATCAAAAATTTCAATCCTGCATGATTCTACCAAGAAATGTGATTCTTCATTCAAAACGCTGGTTTTTGCTATTGGGCTCTATTGAATAATGAATGTTTTGAATTTTCTCCAAAAGTAAAGTAGTTGCAAACTCATGCTTTTAGAGACTTGTTTGGGCTCATGAGAGGAGTAGAAAAACATCAAAAATTTCAGTCCTGCATGATTCTACCAAGAAATGTGTGTTCATTGAAACCGCTGGTTTTTGATAGTTTGGGCCCTATTGAATAATGAATGTTTTGAATTTTCTCCAAAAGTAAAGTAGTTGCAAACTCATCCTTTTAGAAACTTGTTTGGGCTGTTGAGAGGAGTAAAAAACCATCAAAAATTTCAATCCTGCATGATTCTACCAAGAAATGTGATTCTTCATTCAAAACGCTGGTTTTTGCTATTGGGCTCTATTGAATAATGAATGTTTTGAATTTTCTCCAAAAGTAAAGTAGTTGCAAACTCATGCTTTTAGAGACTTGTTTGGGCTCATGAGAGGAGTAGAAAAACATCAAAAATTTCAGTCCTGCATGATTCTACCAAGAAATGTGTGTTCATTCAAACCGCTGGTTTTTGATAGTTTGGGCCCTATTGAATAATGAATGTTTTGAATTTTCTCCAAAAGTAAAGTAGTTGCAAACTCATCCTTTTAGAAACTTGTTTGGGCTGTTGAGAGGAGTAAAAAACCATCAAAAATTTCAATCCTGCATGATTCTACCAAGAAATGTGATTCTTCATTCAAAACGCTGGTTTTTGCTATTTGGCTCTATTGAATAATGAATGTTTTGAATTTTCTCCAAAAGTAAAGTAGTTGCAAACTCATGCTTTTAGAGACTTGTTTGGGCTCATGAGAGGAGTAGAAAAACATCAAAAATTTCAGTCCTGCATGATTCTACCAAGAAATGTGTGTTCATTGAAACCGCTGGTTTTTGATAGTTTGGGCCCTATTGAATAATGAATGTTTTGAATTTTCTCCAAAAGTAAAGTAGTTGCAAACTCATCCTTTTAGAAACTTGTTTGGGCTGTTGAGAGGAGTAAAAAACCATCAAAAATTTCAATCCTGCATGATTCTACCAAGAAATGTGATTCTTCATTCAAAACGCTGGTTTTTGCTATTGGGCTCTATTGAATAATGAATGTTTTGAATTTTCTCCAAAAGTAAAGTAGTTGCAAACTCATGCTTTTAGAGACTTGTTTGGGCTCATGAGAGGAGTAGAAAAACATCAAAAATTTCAGTCCTGCATGATTCTACCAAGAAATGTGTGTTCATTGAAACCGCTGGTTTTTGATAGTTTGGGCCCTATTGAATAATGAATGTTTTGAATTTTCTCCAAAAGTAAAGTAGTTGCAAACTCATCCTTTTAGAAACTTGTTTGGGCTGTTGAGAGGAGTAAAAAACCATCAAAAATTTCAATCCTGCATGATTTTACCAAGAATTGTGATTCTTCATTCAAAACCTGATTTTTGCTATTGGGCTCTATTGAATAGTGAATGGTTTGAATTTTCTCCAAAAGTAAAGTAGTTGCAAACTCATGCTTTTAGAGACTTGTTTGGGCTCATGAGAGGAGTAGAAAAACATCAAAAATTTCAGTCCTGCATGATTCTACCAAGAAATGTGTGTTCATTGAAACCGCTGGTTTTTGATAGTTTGGGCCCTATTGAATAATGAATGTTTTGAATTTTCTCCAAAAGTAAAGTAGTTGCAAACTCATCCTTTTAGAAACTTGTTTGGGCTGTTGAGAGGAGTAAAAAACCATCAAAAATTTCAATCCTGCATGATTCTACCAAGAAATGTGATTCTTCATTCAAAACGCTGGTTTTTGCTATTGGGCTCTATTGAATAATGAATGTTTTGAATTTTCTCCAAAAGTAAAGTAGTTGCAAACTCATGCTTTTAGAGACTTGTTTGGGCTCATGAGAGGAGTAGAAAAACATCAAAAATTTCAGTCCTGCATGATTCTACCAAGAAATGTGTGTTCATTGAAACCGCTGGTTTTTGATAGTTTGGGCCCTATTGAATAATGAATGTTTTGAATTTTCTCCAAAAGTAAAGTAGTTGCAAACTCATCCTTTTAGAAACTTGTTTGGGCTGTTGAGAGGAGTAAAAAACCATCAAAAATTTCAATCCTGCATGATTTTACCAAGAAATGTGATTCTTCATTCAAAACCTGATTTTTGCTATTGGGCTCTATTGAATAGTGAATGTTTTGAATTTTCTCCAAAAGTAAAGTAGTTGCAAACTCATGCTTTTAGAGACTTGTTTGGGCTCATGAGATGAGTAGAAAAACATCAAAAATTTCAGTCCTGCATGATTCTACCAAGACATGTGTGTTCATTGAAACGGCTGGTTTTTGATAGTTTGGGCCCTATTGAATAATGAATGTTTTGAATTTTCTCCAAAAGCAAAGTAGTTGCAAACTCATCCTTTTAGAAACTTGTTTGGGCTGTTGAGAGGAGTAAAAAACCATCAAAAATTTCAATCCTGCATGATTCTACCAAGAAATGTGATTCTTCATTCAAAACGCTGGTTTTTGCTATTGGGCTCTATTGAATAATGAATGTTTTGAATTTTCTCCAAAAGTAAAGTAGTTGCAAACTCATGCTTTTAGAGACTTGTTTGGGCTCATGAGAGGAGTAGAAAAACATCAAAAATTTCAGTCCTGCATGATTCTACCAAGAAATGTGTGTTCATTCAAACCGCTGGTTTTTGATAGTTTGGGCCCTATTGAATAATGAATGTTTTGAATTTTCTCCAAAAGTAAAGTAGTTGCAAACTCATGCTTTTAGAGACTTGTTTGGGCTCATGAGAGGAGTAGAAAAACATCAAAAATTTCAGTCCTGCATGATTCTACCAAGAAATGTGTGTTCATTGAAACCGCTGGTTTTTGATAGTTTGGGCCCTATTGAATAATGAATGTTTTGAATTTTCTTCAAAAGTAAAGTAGTTGCAAACTCATCCTTTTAGAAACTTGTTTGGGCTGTTGAGAGGAGTAAAAAACCATCAAAAATTTCAATCCTGCATGATTCTACCAAGAAATGTGATTCTTCATTCAAAACGCTGGTTTTTGCTATTGGGCTCTATTGAATAATGAATGTTTTGAATTTTCTCCAAAAGTAAAGTAGTTGCAAACTCATGCTTTTAGAGACTTGTTTGGGCTCATGAGAGGAGTAGAAAAACATCAAAAATTTCAGTCCTGCATGATTCTACCAAGAAATGTGTGTTCATTGAAACCGCTGGTTTTTGATAGTTTGGGCCCTATTGAATAATGAATGTTTTGAATTTTCTCCAAAAGTAAAGTAGTTGCAAACTCATCCTTTTAGAAACTTGTTTGGGCTGTTGAGAGGAGTAAAAAACCATCAAAAATTTCAATCCTGCATGATTCTACCAAGAAATGTGATTCTTCATTCAAAACGCTGGTTTTTGCTATTGGGCTCTATTGAATAATGAATGTTTTGAATTTTCTCCAAAAGTAAAGTAGTTGCAAACTCATGCTTTTAGAGACTTGTTTGGGCTCATGAGAGGAGTAGAAAAACATCAAAAATTTCAGTCCTGCATGATTCTACCAAGAAATGTGTGTTCATTCAAACCGCTGGTTTTTGATAGTTTGGGCCCTATTGAATAATGAATGTTTTGAATTTTCTCCAAAAGTAAAGTAGTTGCAAACTCATCCTTTTAGAAACTTGTTTGGGCTGTTGAGAGGAGTAAAAAACCATCAAAAATTTCAATCCTGCATGATTCTACCAAGAAATGTGATTCTTCATTCAAAACGCTGGTTTTTGCTATTTGGCTCTATTGAATAATGAATGTTTTGAATTTTCTCCAAAAGTAAAGTAGTTGCAAACTCATGCTTTTAGAGACTTGTTTGGGCTCATGAGAGGAGTAGAAAAACATCAAAAATTTCAGTCCTGCATGATTCTACCAAGAAATGTGTGTTCATTGAAACCGCTGGTTTTTGATAGTTTGGGCCCTATTGAATAATGAATGTTTTGAATTTTCTCCAAAAGTAAAGTAGTTGCAAACTCATCCTTTTAGAAACTTGTTTGGGCTGTTGAGAGGAGTAAAAAACCATCAAAAATTTCAATCCTGCATGATTCTACCAAGAAATGTGATTCTTCATTCAAAACGCTGGTTTTTGCTATTGGGCTCTATTGAATAATGAATGTTTTGAATTTTCTCCAAAAGTAAAGTAGTTGCAAACTCATGCTTTTAGAGACTTGTTTGGGCTCATGAGAGGAGTAGAAAAACATCAAAAATTTCAGTCCTGCATGATTCTACCAAGAAATGTGTGTTCATTGAAACCGCTGGTTTTTGATAGTTTGGGCCCTATTGAATAATGAATGTTTTGAATTTTCTCCAAAAGTAAAGTAGTTGCAAACTCATCCTTTTAGAAACTTGTTTGGGCTGTTGAGAGGAGTAAAAAACCATCAAAAATTTCAATCCTGCATGATTTTACCAAGAAATGTGATTCTTCATTCAAAACCTGATTTTTGCTATTGGGCTCTATTGAATAGTGAATGGTTTGAATTTTCTCCAAAAGTAAAGTAGTTGCAAACTCATGCTTTTAGAGACTTGTTTGGGCTCATGAGAGGAGTAGAAAAACATCAAAAATTTCAGTCCTGCATGATTCTACCAAGAAATGTGTGTTCATTGAAACCGCTGGTTTTTGATAGTTTGGGCCCTATTGAATAATGAATGTTTTGAATTTTCTCCAAAAGTAAAGTAGTTGCAAACTCATCCTTTTAGAAACTTGTTTGGGCTGTTGAGAGGAGTAAAAAACCATCAAAAATTTCAATCCTGCATGATTCTACCAAGAAATGTGATTCTTCATTCAAAACGCTGGTTTTTGCTATTGGGCTCTATTGAATAATGAATGTTTTGAATTTTCTCCAAAAGTAAAGTAGTTGCAAACTCATGCTTTTAGAGACTTGTTTGGGCTCATGAGAGGAGTAGAAAAACATCAAAAATTTCAGTCCTGCATGATTCTACCAAGAAATGTGTGTTCATTGAAACCGCTGGTTTTTGATAGTTTGGGCCCTATTGAATAATGAATGTTTTGAATTTTCTCCAAAAGTAAAGTAGTTGCAAACTCATCCTTTTAGAAACTTGTTTGGGCTGTTGAGAGGAGTAAAAAACCATCAAAAATTTCAATCCTGCATGATTTTACCAAGAAATGTGATTCTTCATTCAAAACCTGATTTTTGCTATTGGGCTCTATTGAATAGTGAATGTTTTGAATTTTCTCCAAAAGTAAAGTAGTTGCAAACTCATGCTTTTAGAGACTTGTTTGGGCTCATGAGAGGAGTAGAAAAACATCAAAAATTTAAGTCCTGCATGATTCTACCAAGAAATGTGTTCATTCAAACCGCTGGTTTTTGATAGTTTGGGCCCTATTGAATAATGAATGTTTTGAATTTTCTCCAAAAGTAAAGTAGTTGCAAACTCATCCTTTTAGAAACTTGTTTGGGCTGTTGAGAGGAGTAAAAAACCATCAAAAATTTCAATCCTGCATGATTCTACCAAGAAATGTGATTCTTCATTCAAAACGCTGGTTTTTGCTATTGGGCTCTATTGAATAATAAATGTTTTGAATTTTCTCCAAAAGTAAAGTAGTTGCAAACTTATGCTTTTAGAGACTTGTTTGGGCTCATGAGAGGAGTAGAAAAACATCAAAAATTTCAGTCCTGCATGATTCTACCAAGACATGTGTGTTCATTGAAACGGCTGGTTTTTGATAGTTTGGGCCCTATTGAATAATGAATGTTTTGAATTTTCTCCAAAAGTAAAGTAGTTGCAAACTCATCCTTTTAGAAACTTGTTTGGGCTGTTGAGAGGAGTAAAAAACCATCAAAAATTTCAATCCTGCATGATTCTACCAAGAAATGTGATTCTTCATTCAAAACGCTGGTTTTTGCTATTTGGCTCTATTGAATAATGAATGTTTTGAATTTTCTCCAAAAGTAAAGTAGTTGCAAACTCATGCTTTTAGAGACTTGTTTGGGCTCATGAGAGGAGTAGAAAAACATCAAAAATTTCAGTCCTGCATGATTCTACCAAGAAATGTGTGTTCATTGAAACCGCTGGTTTTTGATAGTTTGGGCCCTATTGAATAATGAATGTTTTGAATTTTCTCCAAAAGTAAAGTAGTTGCAAACTCATCCTTTTAGAAACTTGTTTGGGCTGTTGAGAGGAGTAAAAAACCATCAAAAATTTCAATCCTGCATGATTTTACCAAGAAATGTGATTCTTCATTCAAAACCTGATTTTTGCTATTGGGCTCTATTGAATAGTGAATGTTTTGAATTTTCTCCAAAAGTAAAGTAGTTGCAAACTCATGCTTTTAGAGACTTGTTTGGGCTCATGAGAGGAGTAGAAAAACATCAAAAATTTCAGTCCTGCATGATTCTACCAAGAAATGTGTTCATTCAAACCGCTGGTTTTTGATAGTTTGGGCCCTATTGAATAATGAATGTTTTGAATTTTCTCCAAAAGTAAAGTAGTTGCAAACTCATCCTTTTAGAAACTTGTTTGGGCTGTTGAGAGGAGTAAAAAACCATCAAAAATTTCAATCCTGCATGATTCTACCAAGAAATGTGATTCTTCATTCAAAACGCTGGTTTTTGCTATTGGGCTCTATTGAATAATGAATGTTTTGAATTTTCTCCAAAAGTAAAGTAGTTGCAAACTCATGCTTTTAGAGACTTGTTTGGGCTCATGAGAGGAGTAGAAAAACATCAAAAATTTCAGTCCTGCATGATTCTACCAAGAAATGTGTGTTCATTGAAACCGCTGGTTTTTGATAGTTTGGGCCCTATTGAATAATGAATGTTTTGAATTTTCTCCAAAAGTAAAGTAGTTGCAAACTCATCCTTTTAGAAACTTGTTTGGGCTGTTGAGAGGAGTAAAAAACCATCAAAAATTTCAATCCTGCATGATTTTACCAAGAAATGTGATTCTTCATTCAAAACCTGATTTTTGCTATTGGGCTCTATTGAATAGTGAATGTTTTGAATTTTCTCCAAAAGTAAAGTAGTTGCAAACTCATGCTTTTAGAGACTTGTTTGGGCTCATGAGAGGAGTAGAAAAACATCAAAAATTTCAGTCCTGCATGATTCTACCAAGAAATGTGTGTTCATTGAAACCGCTGGTTTTTGATAGTTTGGGCCCTATTGAATAATGAATGTTTTGAATTTTCTCCAAAAGTAAAGTAGTTGCAAACTCATCCTTTTAGAAACTTGTTTGGGCTGTTGAGAGGAGTAAAAAACCATCAAAAATTTCAATCCTGCATGATTCTACCAAGAAATGTGATTCTTCATTCAAAACGCTGGTTTTTGCTATTTGGCTCTATTGAATAATGAATGTTTTGAATTTTCTCCAAAAGTAAAGTAGTTGCAAACTCATGCTTTTAGAGACTTGTTTGGGCTCATGAGAGGAGTAGAAAAACATCAAAAATTTCAGTCCTGCATGATTCTACCAAGAAATGTGTGTTCATTGAAACCGCTGGTTTTTGATAGTTTGGGCCCTATTGAATAATGAATGTTTTGAATTTTCTCCAAAAGTAAAGTAGTTGCAAACTCATCCTTTTAGAAACTTGTTTGGGCTGTTGAGAGGAGTAAAAAACCATCAAAAATTTCAATCCTGCATGATTTTACCAAGAAATGTGATTCTTCATTCAAAACCTGATTTTTGCTATTGGGCTCTATTGAATAGTGAATGTTTTGAATTTTCTCCAAAAGTAAAGTAGTTGCAAACTCATGCTTTTAGAGACTTGTTTGGGCTCATGAGAGGAGTAGAAAAACATCAAAAATTTCAGTCCTGCATGATTCTACCAAGAAATGTGTTCATTCAAACCGCTGGTTTTTGATAGTTTGGGCCCTATTGAATAATGAATGTTTTGAATTTTCTCCAAAAGTAAAGTAGTTGCAAACTCATCCTTTTAGAAACTTGTTTGGGCTGTTGAGAGGAGTAAAAAACCATCAAAAATTTCAATCCTGCATGATTCTACCAAGAAATGTGATTCTTCATTCAAAACGCTGGTTTTTGCTATTGGGCTCTATTGAATAATGAATGTTTTGAATTTTCTCCAAAAGTAAAGTAGTTGCAAACTCATGCTTTTAGAGACTTGTTTGGGCTCATGAGAGGAGTAGAAAAACATCAAAAATTTCAGTCCTGCATGATTCTACCAAGAAATGTGTGTTCATTGAAACCGCTGGTTTTTGATAGTTTGGGCCCTATTGAATAATGAATGTTTTGAATTTTCTCCAAAAGTAAAGTAGTTGCAAACTCATCCTTTTAGAAACTTGTTTGGGCTGTTGAGAGGAGTAAAAAACCATCAAAAATTTCAATCCTGCATGATTTTACCAAGAAATGTGATTCTTCATTCAAAACCTGATTTTTGCTATTGGGCTCTATTGAATAGTGAATGTTTTGAATTTTCTCCAAAAGTAAAGTAGTTGCAAACTCATGCTTTTAGAGACTTGTTTGGGCTCATGAGAGGAGTAGAAAAACATCAAAAATTTAAGTCCTGCATGATTCTACCAAGAAATGTGTTCATTCAAACCGCTGGTTTTTGATAGTTTGGGCCCTATTGAATAATGAATGTTTTGAATTTTCTCCAAAAGTAAAGTAGTTGCAAACTCATCCTTTTAGAAACTTGTTTGGGCTGTTGAGAGGAGTAAAAAACCATCAAAAATTTCAATCCTGCATGATTCTACCAAGAAATGTGATTCTTCATTCAAAACGCTGGTTTTTGCTATTGGGCTCTATTGAATAATGAATGTTTTGAATTTTCTCCAAAAGTAAAGTAGTTGCAAACTCATGCTTTTAGAGACTTGTTTGGGCTCATGAGAGGAGTAGAAAAACATCAAAAATTTCAGTCCTGCATGATTCTACCAAGAAATGTGTGTTCATTGAAACCGCTGGTTTTTGATAGTTTGGGCCCTATTGAATAATGAATGTTTTGAATTTTCTCCAAAAGTAAAGTAGTTGCAAACTCATCCTTTTAGAAACTTGTTTGGGCTGTTGAGAGGAGTAAAAAACCATCAAAAATTTCAATCCTGCATGATTTTACCAAGAAATGTGATTCTTCATTCAAAACCTGATTTTTGCTATTGGGCTCTATTGAATAGTGAATGTTTTGAATTTTCTCCAAAAGTAAAGTAGTTGCAAACTCATGCTTTTAGAGACTAGTTTGGGCTCATGAGAGGAGTAGAAAAACATCAAAAATTTCAGTCCTGCATGATTCTACCAAGAAATGTGTGTTCATTGAAACCGCTGGTTTTTGATAGTTTGGGCCCTATTGAATAATGAATGTTTTGAATTTTCTCCAAAAGTAAAGTAGTTGCAAACTCATCCTTTTAGAAACTTGTTTGGGCTGTTGAGAGGAGTAAAAAACCATCAAAAATTTCAATCCTGCATGATTTTACCAAGAAATGTGATTCTTCATTCAAAACCTGATTTTTGCTATTGGGCTCTATTGAATAGTGAATGTTTTGAATTTTCTCCAAAAGTAAAGTAGTTGCAAACTCATGCTTTTAGAGACTTGTTTGGGCTCATGAGATGAGTAGAAAAACATCAAAAATTTCAGTCCTGCATGATTCTACCAAGACATGTGTGTTCATTGAAACGGCTGGTTTTTGATAGTTTGGGCCCTATTGAATAATGAATGTTTTGAATTTTCTCCAAAAGTAAAGTAGTTGCAAACTCATCCTTTTAGAAACTTGTTTGGGCTGTTGAGAGGAGTAAAAAACCATCAAAAATTTCAATCCTGCATGATTCTACCAAGAAATGTGATTCTTCATTCAAAACGCTGGTTTTTGCTATTGGGCTCTATTGAATAATGAATGTTTTGAATTTTCTCCAAAAGTAAAGTAGTTGCAAACTCATGCTTTTAGAGACTTGTTTGGGCTCATGAGAGGAGTAGAAAAACATCAAAAATTTCAGTCCTGCATGATTCTACCAAGAAATGTGTGTTCATTCAAACCGCTGGTTTTTGATAGTTTGGGCCCTATTGAATAATGAATGTTTTGAATTTTCTCCAAAAGTAAAGTAGTTGCAAACTCATGCTTTTAGAGACTTGTTTGGGCTCATGAGAGGAGTAGAAAAACATCAAAAATTTCAGTCCTGCATGATTCTACCAAGAAATGTGTGTTCATTGAAACCGCTGGTTTTTGATAGTTTGGGCCCTATTGAATAATGAATGTTTTGAATTTTCTTCAAAAGTAAAGTAGTTGCAAACTCATCCTTTTAGAAACTTGTTTGGGCTGTTGAGAGGAGTAAAAAACCATCAAAAATTTCAATCCTGCATGATTCTACCAAGAAATGTGATTCTTCATTCAAAACGCTGGTTTTTGCTATTGGGCTCTATTGAATAATGAATGTTTTGAATTTTCTCCAAAAGTAAAGTAGTTGCAAACTCATGCTTTTAGAGACTTGTTTGGGCTCATGAGAGGAGTAGAAAAACATCAAAAATTTCAGTCCTGCATGATTCTACCAAGAAATGTGTGTTCATTGAAACCGCTGGTTTTTGATAGTTTGGGCCCTATTGAATAATGAATGTTTTGAATTTTCTCCAAAAGTAAAGTAGTTGCAAACTCATCCTTTTAGAAACTTGTTTGGGCTGTTGAAGGAGTAAAAAACCATCAAAAATTTCAATCCTGCATGATTCTACCAAGAAATGTGATTCTTCATTCAAAACGCTGGTTTTTGCTATTGGGCTCTATTGAATAATGAATGTTTTGAATTTTCTCCAAAAGTAAAGTAGTTGCAAACTCATGCTTTTAGAGACTTGTTTGGGCTCATGAGAGGAGTAGAAAAACATCAAAAATTTCAGTCCTGCATGATTCTACCAAGAAATGTGTGTTCATTCAAACCGCTGGTTTTTGATAGTTTGGGCCCTATTGAATAATGAATGTTTTGAATTTTCTCCAAAAGTAAAGTAGTTGCAAACTCATCCTTTTAGAAACTTGTTTGGGCTGTTGAGAGGAGTAAAAAACCATCAAAAATTTCAATCCTGCATGATTCTACCAAGAAATGTGATTCTTCATTCAAAACGCTGGTTTTTGCTATTGGGCTCTATTGAATAATGAATGTTTTGAATTTTCTCCAAAAGTAAAGTAGTTGCAAACTCATGCTTTTAGAGACTTGTTTGGGCTCACGAGAGGAGTAGAAAAACATCAAAAATTTCAGTCCTGCATGATTCTACCAAGAAATGTGTGTTCATTGAAACCGCTGGTTTTTGATAGTTTGGGCCCTATTGAATAATGAATGTTTTGAATTTTCTCCAAAAGTAAAGTAGTTGCAAACTCATCCTTTTAGAAACTTGTTTGGGCTGTTGAGAGGAGTAAAAAACCATCAAAAATTTCAATCCTGCATGATTTTACCAAGAAATGTGATTCTTCATTCAAAACCTGATTTTTGCTATTGGGCTCTATTGAATAGTGAATGTTTTGAATTTTCTCCAAAAGTAAAGTAGTTGCAAACTCATGCTTTTAGAGTCTTGTTTGGGCTCATGAGAGGAGTAGAAAAACATCAAAAATTTAAGTCCTGCATGATTCTACCAAGAAATGTGTTCATTGAAACCGCTGGTTTTTGATAGTTTGGGCCCTATTGAATAATGAATGTTTTGAATTTTCTCCAAAAGTAAAGTAGTTGCAAACTCATCCTTTTAGAAACTTGTTTGGGCTGTTGAGAGGAGTAAAAAACCATCAAAAATTTCAATCCTGCATGATTCTACCAAGAAATGTGATTCTTCATTCAAAACGCTGGTTTTTGCTATTGGGCTCTATTGAATAATGAATGTTTTGAGTTTTCTCCAAAAGTAAAGTAGTTGCAAACTCATGCTTTTAGAGACTTGTTTGGGCTCATGAGAGGAGTAGAAAAACATCAAAAATTTCAGTCCTGCATGATTCTACCAAGAAATGTGTGTTCATTGAAACCGCTGGTTTTTGATAGTTTGGGCCCTATTGAATAATGAATGTTTTGAATTTTCTCCAAAAGTAAAGTAGTTGCAAACTCATCCTTTTAGAAACTTGTTTGGGCTGTTGAGAGGAGTAAAAAACCATCAAAAATTTCAATCCTGCATGATTTTACCAAGAAATGTGATTCTTCATTCAAAACCTGATTTTTGCTATTGGGCTCTATTGAATAGTGAATGTTTTGAATTTTCTCCAAAAGTAAAGTAGTTGCAAACTCATGCTTTTAGAGACTAGTTTGGGCTCGTGAGAGGAGTAGAAAAACATCAAAAATTTCAGTCCTGCATGATTCTACCAAGAAATGTGTGTTCATTCAAACCGCTGGTTTTTGATAGTTTGGGCCCTATTGAATAATGAATGTTTTGAATTTTCTCCAAAAGTAAAGTAGTTGCAAACTCATCCTTTTAGAAACTTGTTTGGGCTGTTGAGAGGAGTAAAAAAACCATCAAAAATTTCAATCCTGCATGATTCTACCAAGAAATGTGATTCTTCATTCAAAACGCTGGTTTTTGCTATTTGGCTCTATTGAATAATGAATGTTTTGAATTTTCTCCAAAAGTAAAGTAGTTGCAAACTCATGCTTTTAGAGACTTGTTTGGGCTCATGAGAGGAGTAGAAAAACATCAAAAATTTCAGTCCTGCATGATTCTACCAAGAAATGTGTGTTCATTGAAACCGCTGGTTTTTGATAGTTTGGGCCCTATTGAATAATGAATGTTTTGAATTTTCTCCAAAAGTAAAGTAGTTGCAAACTCATCCTTTTAGAAACTTGTTTGGGCTGTTGAGAGGAGTAAAAAACCATCAAAAATTTCAATCCTGCATGATTTTACCAAGAAATGTGATTCTTCATTCAAAACCTGATTTTTGCTATTGGGCTCTATTGAATAGTGAATGTTTTGAATTTTCTCCAAAAGTAAAGTAGTTGCAAACTCATGCTTTTAGAGACTTGTTTGGGCTCATGAGAGGAGTAGAAAAACATCAAAAATTTCAGTCCTGCATGATTCTACCAAGAAATGTGTTCATTCAAACCGCTGGTTTTTGATAGTTTGGGCCCTATTGAATAATGAATGTTTTGAATTTTCTCCAAAAGTAAAGTAGTTGCAAACTCATCCTTTTAGAAACTTGTTTGGGCTGTTGAGAGGAGTAAAAAACCATCAAAAATTTCAATCCTGCATGATTCTACCAAGAAATGTGATTCTTCATTCAAAACGCTGGTTTTTGCTATTGGGCTCTATTGAATAATGAATGTTTTGAATTTTCTCCAAAAGTAAAGTAGTTGCAAACTCATGCTTTTAGAGACTTGTTTGGGCTCATGAGAGGAGTAGAAAAACATCAAAAATTTCAGTCCTGCATGATTCTACCAAGAAATGTGTGTTCATTGAAACCGCTGGTTTTTGATAGTTTGGGCCCTATTGAATAATGAATGTTTTGAATTTTCTCCAAAAGTAAAGTAGTTGCAAACTCATCCTTTTAGAAACTTGTTTGGGCTGTTGAGAGGAGTAAAAAACCATCAAAAATTTCAATCCTGCATGATTTTACCAAGAAATGTGATTCTTCATTCAAAACCTGATTTTTGCTATTGGGCTCTATTGAATAGTGAATGTTTTGAATTTTCTCCAAAAGTAAAGTAGTTGCAAACTCATGCTTTTAGAGACTTGTTTGGGCTCATGAGAGGAGTAGAAAAACATCAAAAATTTAAGTCCTGCATGATTCTACCAAGAAATGTGTTCATTCAAACCGCTGGTTTTTGATAGTTTGGGCCCTATTGAATAATGAATGTTTTGAATTTTCTCCAAAAGTAAAGTAGTTGCAAACTCATCCTTTTAGAAACTTGTTTGGGCTGTTGAGAGGAGTAAAAAACCATCAAAAATTTCAATCCTGCATGATTCTACCAAGAAATGTGATTCTTCATTCAAAACGCTGGTTTTTGCTATTGGGCTCTATTGAATAATGAATGTTTTGAATTTTCTCCAAAAGTAAAGTAGTTGCAAACTCATGCTTTTAGAGACTTGTTTGGGCTCATGAGAGGAGTAGAAAAACATCAAAAATTTCAGTCCTGCATGATTCTACCAAGAAATGTGTGTTCATTGAAACCGCTGGTTTTTGATAGTTTGGGCCCTATTGAATAATGAATGTTTTGAATTTTCTCCAAAAGTAAAGTAGTTGCAAACTCATCCTTTTAGAAACTTGTTTGGGCTGTTGAGAGGAGTAAAAAACCATCAAAAATTTCAATCCTGCATGATTTTACCAAGAAATGTGATTCTTCATTCAAAACCTGATTTTTGCTATTGGGCTCTATTGAATAGTGAATGTTTTGAATTTTCTCCAAAAGTAAAGTAGTTGCAAACTCATGCTTTTAGAGACTAGTTTGGGCTCATGAGAGGAGTAGAAAAACATCAAAAATTTCAGTCCTGCATGATTCTACCAAGAAATGTGTGTTCATTGAAACCGCTGGTTTTTGATAGTTTGGGCCCTATTGAATAATGAATGTTTTGAATTTTCTCCAAAAGTAAAGTAGTTGCAAACTCATCCTTTTAGAAACTTGTTTGGGCTGTTGAGAGGAGTAAAAAACCATCAAAAATTTCAATCCTGCATGATTTTACCAAGAAATGTGATTCTTCATTCAAAACCTGATTTTTGCTATTGGGCTCTATTGAATAGTGAATGTTTTGAATTTTCTCCAAAAGTAAAGTAGTTGCAAACTCATGCTTTTAGAGACTTGTTTGGGCTCATGAGATGAGTAGAAAAACATCAAAAATTTCAGTCCTGCATGATTCTACCAAGACATGTGTGTTCATTGAAACGGCTGGTTTTTGATAGTTTGGGCCCTATTGAATAATGAATGTTTTGAATTTTCTCCAAAAGTAAAGTAGTTGCAAACTCATCCTTTTAGAAACTTGTTTGGGCTGTTGAGAGGAGTAAAAAACCATCAAAAATTTCAATCCTGCATGATTCTACCAAGAAATGTGATTCTTCATTCAAAACGCTGGTTTTTGCTATTGGGCTCTATTGAATAATGAATGTTTTGAATTTTCTCCAAAAGTAAAGTAGTTGCAAACTCATGCTTTTAGAGACTTGTTTGGGCTCATGAGAGGAGTAGAAAAACATCAAAAATTTCAGTCCTGCATGATTCTACCAAGAAATGTGTGTTCATTCAAACCGCTGGTTTTTGATAGTTTGGGCCCTATTGAATAATGAATGTTTTGAATTTTCTCCAAAAGTAAAGTAGTTGCAAACTCATGCTTTTAGAGACTTGTTTGGGCTCATGAGAGGAGTAGAAAAACATCAAAAATTTCAGTCCTGCATGATTCTACCAAGAAATGTGTGTTCATTGAAACCGCTGGTTTTTGATAGTTTGGGCCCTATTGAATAATGAATGTTTTGAATTTTCTTCAAAAGTAAAGTAGTTGCAAACTCATCCTTTTAGAAACTTGTTTGGGCTGTTGAGAGGAGTAAAAAACCATCAAAAATTTCAATCCTGCATGATTCTACCAAGAAATGTGATTCTTCATTCAAAACGCTGGTTTTTGCTATTGGGCTCTATTGAATAATGAATGTTTTGAATTTTCTCCAAAAGTAAAGTAGTTGCAAACTCATGCTTTTAGAGACTTGTTTGGGCTCATGAGAGGAGTAGAAAAACATCAAAAATTTCAGTCCTGCATGATTCTACCAAGAAATGTGTGTTCATTGAAACCGCTGGTTTTTGATAGTTTGGGCCCTATTGAATAATGAATGTTTTGAATTTTCTCCAAAAGTAAAGTAGTTGCAAACTCATCCTTTTAGAAACTTGTTTGGGCTGTTGAAGGAGTAAAAAACCATCAAAAATTTCAATCCTGCATGATTCTACCAAGAAATGTGATTCTTCATTCAAAACGCTGGTTTTTGCTATTGGGCTCTATTGAATAATGAATGTTTTGAATTTTCTCCAAAAGTAAAGTAGTTGCAAACTCATGCTTTTAGAGACTTGTTTGGGCTCATGAGAGGAGTAGAAAAACATCAAAAATTTCAGTCCTGCATGATTCTACCAAGAAATGTGTGTTCATTCAAACCGCTGGTTTTTGATAGTTTGGGCCCTATTGAATAATGAATGTTTTGAATTTTCTCCAAAAGTAAAGTAGTTGCAAACTCATCCTTTTAGAAACTTGTTTGGGCTGTTGAGAGGAGTAAAAAACCATCAAAAATTTCAATCCTGCATGATTCTACCAAGAAATGTGATTCTTCATTCAAAACGCTGGTTTTTGCTATTGGGCTCTATTGAATAATGAATGTTTTGAATTTTCTCCAAAAGTAAAGTAGTTGCAAACTCATGCTTTTAGAGACTTGTTTGGGCTCACGAGAGGAGTAGAAAAACATCAAAAATTTCAGTCCTGCATGATTCTACCAAGAAATGTGTGTTCATTGAAACCGCTGGTTTTTGATAGTTTGGGCCCTATTGAATAATGAATGTTTTGAATTTTCTCCAAAAGTAAAGTAGTTGCAAACTCATCCTTTTAGAAACTTGTTTGGGCTGTTGAGAGGAGTAAAAAACCATCAAAAATTTCAATCCTGCATGATTTTACCAAGAAATGTGATTCTTCATTCAAAACCTGATTTTTGCTATTGGGCTCTATTGAATAGTGAATGTTTTGAATTTTCTCCAAAAGTAAAGTAGTTGCAAACTCATGCTTTTAGAGTCTTGTTTGGGCTCATGAGAGGAGTAGAAAAACATCAAAAATTTAAGTCCTGCATGATTCTACCAAGAAATGTGTTCATTGAAACCGCTGGTTTTTGATAGTTTGGGCCCTATTGAATAATGAATGTTTTGAATTTTCTCCAAAAGTAAAGTAGTTGCAAACTCATCCTTTTAGAAACTTGTTTGGGCTGTTGAGAGGAGTAAAAAACCATCAAAAATTTCAATCCTGCATGATTCTACCAAGAAATGTGATTCTTCATTCAAAACGCTGGTTTTTGCTATTGGGCTCTATTGAATAATGAATGTTTTGAGTTTTCTCCAAAAGTAAAGTAGTTGCAAACTCATGCTTTTAGAGACTTGTTTGGGCTCATGAGAGGAGTAGAAAAACATCAAAAATTTCAGTCCTGCATGATTCTACCAAGAAATGTGTGTTCATTGAAACCGCTGGTTTTTGATAGTTTGGGCCCTATTGAATAATGAATGTTTTGAATTTTCTCCAAAAGTAAAGTAGTTGCAAACTCATCCTTTTAGAAACTTGTTTGGGCTGTTGAGAGGAGTAAAAAACCATCAAAAATTTCAATCCTGCATGATTTTACCAAGAAATGTGATTCTTCATTCAAAACCTGATTTTTGCTATTGGGCTCTATTGAATAGTGAATGTTTTGAATTTTCTCCAAAAGTAAAGTAGTTGCAAACTCATGCTTTTAGAGACTAGTTTGGGCTCGTGAGAGGAGTAGAAAAACATCAAAAATTTCAGTCCTGCATGATTCTACCAAGAAATGTGTGTTCATTCAAACCGCTGGTTTTTGATAGTTTGGGCCCTATTGAATAATGAATGTTTTGAATTTTCTCCAAAAGTAAAGTAGTTGCAAACTCATCCTTTTAGAAACTTGTTTGGGCTGTTGAGAGGAGTAAAAAACCATCAAAAATTTCAATCCTGCATGATTTTACCAAGAAATGTGATTCTTCATTCAAAACCTGATTTTTGCTATTGGGCTCTATTGAATAGTGAATGTTTTGAATTTTCTCCAAAAGTAAAGTAGTTGCAAACTCATGCTTTTAGAGACTTGTTTGGGCTCATGAGATGAGTAGAAAAACATCAAAAATTTCAGTCCTGCATGATTCTACCAAGACATGTGTGTTCATTGAAACGGCTGGTTTTTGATAGTTTGGGCCCTATTGAATAATGAATGTTTTGAATTTTCTCCAAAAGTAAAGTAGTTGCAAACTCATCCTTTTAGAAACTTGTTTGGGCTGTTGAGAGGAGTAAAAAACCATCAAAAATTTCAATCCTGCATGATTCTACCAAGAAATGTGATTCTTCATTCAAAACGCTGGTTTTTGCTATTGGGCTCTATTGAATAATGAATGTTTTGAATTTTCTCCAAAAGTAAAGTAGTTGCAAACTCATGCTTTTAGAGACTTGTTTGGGCTCATGAGAGGAGTAGAAAAACATCAAAAATTTCAGTCCTGCATGATTCTACCAAGAAATGTGTGTTCATTCAAACCGCTGGTTTTTGATAGTTTGGGCCCTATTGAATAATGAATGTTTTGAATTTTCTCCAAAAGTAAAGTAGTTGCAAACTCATGCTTTTAGAGACTTGTTTGGGCTCATGAGAGGAGTAGAAAAACATCAAAAATTTCAGTCCTGCATGATTCTACCAAGAAATGTGTGTTCATTGAAACCGCTGGTTTTTGATAGTTTGGGCCCTATTGAATAATGAATGTTTTGAATTTTCTTCAAAAGTAAAGTAGTTGCAAACTCATCCTTTTAGAAACTTGTTTGGGCTGTTGAGAGGAGTAAAAAACCATCAAAAATTTCAATCCTGCATGATTCTACCAAGAAATGTGATTCTTCATTCAAAACGCTGGTTTTTGCTATTGGGCTCTATTGAATAATGAATGTTTTGAATTTTCTCCAAAAGTAAAGTAGTTGCAAACTCATGCTTTTAGAGACTTGTTTGGGCTCATGAGAGGAGTAGAAAAACATCAAAAATTTCAGTCCTGCATGATTCTACCAAGAAATGTGTGTTCATTGAAACCGCTGGTTTTTGATAGTTTGGGCCCTATTGAATAATGAATGTTTTGAATTTTCTCCAAAAGTAAAGTAGTTGCAAACTCATCCTTTTAGAAACTTGTTTGGGCTGTTGAGAGGAGTAAAAAACCATCAAAAATTTCAATCCTGCATGATTCTACCAAGAAATGTGATTCTTCATTCAAAACGCTGGTTTTTGCTATTGGGCTCTATTGAATAATGAATGTTTTGAATTTTCTCCAAAAGTAAAGTAGTTGCAAACTCATGCTTTTAGAGACTTGTTTGGGCTCATGAGAGGAGTAGAAAAACATCAAAAATTTCAGTCCTGCATGATTCTACCAAGAAATGTGTGTTCATTCAAACCGCTGGTTTTTGATAGTTTGGGCCCTATTGAATAATGAATGTTTTGAATTTTCTCCAAAAGTAAAGTAGTTGCAAACTCATCCTTTTAGAAACTTGTTTGGGCTGTTGAGAGGAGTAAAAAACCATCAAAAATTTCAATCCTGCATGATTCTACCAAGAAATGTGATTCTTCATTCAAAACGCTGGTTTTTGCTATTTGGCTCTATTGAATAATGAATGTTTTGAATTTTCTCCAAAAGTAAAGTAGTTGCAAACTCATGCTTTTAGAGACTTGTTTGGGCTCATGAGAGGAGTAGAAAAACATCAAAAATTTCAGTCCTGCATGATTCTACCAAGAAATGTGTGTTCATTGAAACCGCTGGTTTTTGATAGTTTGGGCCCTATTGAATAATGAATGTTTTGAATTTTCTCCAAAAGTAAAGTAGTTGCAAACTCATCCTTTTAGAAACTTGTTTGGGCTGTTGAGAGGAGTAAAAAACCATCAAAAATTTCAATCCTGCATGATTCTACCAAGAAATGTGATTCTTCATTCAAAACGCTGGTTTTTGCTATTGGGCTCTATTGAATAATGAATGTTTTTAATTTTCTCCAAAAGTAAAGTAGTTGCAAACTCATGCTTTTAGAGACTTGTTTGGGCTCACGAGAGGAGTAGAAAAACATCAAAAATTTCAGTCCTGCATGATTCTACCAAGAAATGTGTGTTCATTGAAACCGCTGGTTTTTGATAGTTTGGGCCCTATTGAATAATGAATGTTTTGAATTTTCTCCAAAAGTAAAGTAGTTGCAAACTCATCCTTTTAGAAACTTGTTTGGGCTGTTGAGAGGAGTAAAAAACCATCAAAAATTTCAATCCTGCATGATTCTACCAAGAAATGTGATTCTTCATTCAAAACGCTGGTTTTTGCTATTGGGCTCTATTGAATAATGAATGTTTTGAATTTTCTCCAAAAGTAAAGTAGTTGCAAACTCATGCTTTTAGAGACTTGTTTGGGCTCATGAGAGTAGAAAAACATCAAAAATTTCAGTCCTGCATGATTCTACCAAGAAATGTGTGTTCATTGAAACCGCTGGTTTTTGATAGTTTGGGCCCTATTGAATAATTAATGTTTTGAATTTTCTCCAAAAGTAAAGTAGTTGCAAACTCATCCTTTTAGAAACTTGTTTGGGCTGTTGAGAGGAGTAAAAAACCATCAAAAATTTCAATCCTGCATGATTTTACCAAGAAATGTGATTCTTCATTCAAAACCTGATTTTTGCTATTGGGCTCTATTGAATAGTGAATGGTTTGAATTTTCTCCAAAAGTAAAGTAGTTGCAAACTCATGCTTTTAGAGACTTGTTTGGGCTCATGAGAGGAGTAGAAAAACATCAAAAATTTCAGTCCTGCATGATTCTACCAAGAAATGTGTGTTCATTGAAACCGCTGGTTTTTGATAGTTTGGGCCCTATTGAATAATGAATGTTTTGAATTTTCTCCAAAAGTAAAGTAGTTGCAAACTCATCCTTTTAGAAACTTGTTTGGGCTGTTGAGAGGAGTAAAAAACCATCAAAAATTTCAATCCTGCATGATTCTACCAAGAAATGTGATTCTTCATTCAAAACGCTGGTTTTTGCTATTGGGCTCTATTGAATAATGAATGTTTTGAATTTTCTCCAAAAGTAAAGTAGTTGCAAACTCATGCTTTTAGAGACTTGTTTGGGCTCACGAGAGGAGAAGAAAAACATCAAAAATTTCAGTCCTGCATGATTCTACCAAGAAATGTGTGTTCATTGAAACCGCTGGTTTTTGATAGTTTGGGCCCTATTGAATAATGAATGTTTTGAATTTTCTCCAAAAGTAAAGTAGTTGCAAACTCATCCTTTTAGAAACTTGTTTGGGCTGTTGAGAGGAGTAAAAAACCATCAAAAATTTCAATCCTGCATGATTCTACCAAGAAATGTGATTCTTCATTCAAAACGCTGGTTTTTGCTATTGGGCTCTATTGAATAATGAATGTTTTGAATTTTCTCCAAAAGTAAAGTAGTTGCAAACTCATGCTTTTAGAGACTTGTTTGGGCTCATGAGAGGAGTAGAAAAACATCAAAAATTTCAGTCCTGCATGATTCTACCAAGAAATGTGTGTTCATTGAAACGGCTGGTTTTTGATAGTTTGGGCCCTATTGAATAATGAATGTTTTGAATTTTCTCCAAAAGTAAAGTAGTTGCAAACTCATCCTTTTAGAAACTTGTTTGGGCTGTTGAGAGGAGTAAAAAACCATCAAAAATTTCAATCCTGCATGATTCTACCAAGAAATGTGATTCTTCATTCAAAACGCTGGTTTTTGCTATTGGGCTCTATTGAATAATGAATGTTTTGAATTTTCTCCAAAAGTAAAGTAGTTGCAAACTCATGCTTTTAGAGACTTGCTTGGGCTCACGAGAGGAGTAGAAAAACATCAAAAATTTCAGTCCTGCATGATTCTACCAAGAAATGTGTGTTCATTGAAACCGCTGGTTTTTGATAGTTTGGGCCCTATTGAATAATGAATGTTTTGAATTTTCTCCAAAAGTAAAGTAGTTGCAAACTCATCCTTTTAGAAACTTGTTTGGGCTGTTGAGAGGAGTAAAAAACCATCAAAAATTTCAATCCTGCATGATTCTACCAAGAAATGTGATTCTTCATTCAAAACGCTGGTTTTTGCTATTGGGCTCTATTGAATAATGAATGTTTTGAATTTTCTCCAAAAGTAAAGTAGTTGCAAACTCATGCTTTTAGAGACTTGTTTGGGCTCATGAGAGGAGTAGAAAAACATCAAAAATTTCAGTCCTGCATGATTCTACCAAGAAATGTGTGTTCATTGAAACCGCTGGTTTTTGATAGTTTGGGCCCTATTGAATAATGAATGTTTTGAATTTTCTCCAAAAGTAAAGTAGTTGCAAACTCATCCTTTTAGAAACTTGTTTGGGCTGTTGAGAGGAGTAAAAAACCATCAAAAATTTCAATCCTGCATGATTTTACCAAGAAATGTGATTCTTCATTCAAAACCTGATTTTTGCTATTGGGCTCTATTGAATAGTGAATGTTTTGAATTTTCTCCAAAAGTAAAGTAGTTGCAAACTCATGCTTTTAGAGACTTGTTTGGGCTCATGAGAGGAGTAGAAAAACATCAAAAATTTCAGTCCTGCATGATTCTACCAAGAAATGTGTTCATTCAAACCGCTGGTTTTTGATAGTTTGGGCCCTATTGAATAATTAATGTTTTGAATTTTCTCCAAAAGTAAAGTAGTTGCAAACTCATCCTTTTAGAAACTTGTTTGGGCTGTTGAGAGGAGTAAAAAACCATCAAAAATTTCAATCCTGCATGATTCTACCAAGAAATGTGATTCTTCATTCAAAACGCTGGTTTTTGCTATTGGGCTCTATTGAATAATGAATGTTTTGAATTTTCTCCAAAAGTAAAGTAGTTGCAAACTCATGCTTTTAGAGACTTGTTTGGGCTCATGAGAGGAGTAGAAAAACATCAAAAATTTCAGTCCTGCATGATTCTACCAAGAAATGTGTGTTCATTGAAACCGCTGGTTTTTGATAGTTTGGGCCCTATTGAATAATGAATGTTTTGAATTTTCTCCAAAAGTAAAGTAGTTGCAAACTCATCCTTTTAGAAACTTGTTTGGGCTGTTGAGAGGAGTAAAAAACCATCAAAAATTTCAATCCTGCATGATTTTACCAAGAAATGTGATTCTTCATTCAAAACCTGATTTTTGCTATTGGGCTCTATTGAATAGTGAATGTTTTGAATTTTCTCCAAAAGTAAAGTAGTTGCAAACTCATGCTTTTAGAGACTTGTTTGGGCTCATGAGAGGAGTAGAAAAACATCAAAAATTTCAGTCCTGCATGATTCTACCAAGAAATGTGTTCATTCAAACCGTTGGTTTTTGATAGTTTGGGCCCTATTGAATAATGAATGTTTTGAATTTTCTCCAAAAGTAAAGTAGTTGCAAACTCATCCTTTTAGAAACTTGTTTGGGCTGTTGAGAGGAGTAAAAAACCATCAAAAATTTCAATCCTGCATGATTCTACCAAGAAATGTGATTCTTCATTCAAAACGCTGGTTTTTGCTATTGGGCTCTATTGAATAATGAATGTTTTGAATTTTCTCCAAAAGTAAAGTAGTTGCAAACTCATGCTTTTAGAGACTTGTTTGGGCTCATGAGAGGAGTAGAAAAACATCAAAAATTTCAGTCCTGCATGATTCTACCAAGAAATGTGTTCATTCAAACCGCTGGTTTTTGATAGTTTGGGCCCTATTGAATAATGAATGTTTTGAATTTTCTCCAAAAGTAAAGTAGTTGCAAACTCATCCTTTTAGAAACTTGTTTGGGCTGTTGAGAGGAGTAAAAAACCATCAAAAATTTCAATCCTGCATTATTCTACCAAGAAATGTGATTCTTCATTCAAAACGCTGGTTTTTGCTATTGGGCTCTATTGAATAATGAATGTTTTGAATTTTCTCCAAAAGTAAAGTAGTTGCAAACTCATGCTTTTAGAGACTTGTTTGGGCTCATGAGAGGAGTAGAAAAACATCAAAAATTTCAATCCTGCATGATTCTACCAAGAAATGTGTGTTCATTGAAACCGCTGGTTTTTGATAGTTTGGGCCCTATTGAATAATGAATGTTTTGAATTTTCTCCAAAAGTAAAGTAGTTGCAAACTCATCCTTTTAGAAACTTGTTTGGGCTGTTGAGAGGAGTAAAAAACCATCAAAAATTTCAATCCTGCATGATTTTACCAAGAAATGTGATTCTTCATTCAAAACCTGATTTTTGCTATTGGGCTCTATTGAATAGTGAATGTTTTGAATTTTCTCCAAAAGTAAAGTAGTTGCAAACTCATGCTTTTAGAGACTTGTTTGGGCTCATGAGAGGAGTAGAAAAACATCAAAAATTTCAGTCCTGCATGATTCTACCAAGAAATGTGTGTTCATTGAAACCGCTGGTTTTTGATAGTTTGGGCCCTATTGAATAATGAATGTTTTGAATTTTCTCCAAAAGTAAAGTAGTTGCAAACTCATCCTTTTAGAAACTTGTTTGGGCTGTTGAGAGGAGTAAAAAAACATCAAAAATTTCAATCCTGCATGATTTTACCAAGAAATGTGATTCTTCATTCAAAACCTGATTTTTGCTATTGGGCTCTATTGAATAGTGAATGTTTTGAATTTTCACCAAAAGTAAAGTAGTTGCAAACTCATGCTTTTAGAGACTTGTTTGGGCTCATGAGATGAGTAGAAAAACATCAAAAATTTCAGTCCTGCATGATTCTACCAAGACATGTGTGTTCATTGAAACGGCTGGTTTTTGATAGTTTGGGCCCTATTGAATAATGAATGTTTTGAATTTTCTCCAAAAGTAAAGTAGTTGCAAACTCATCCTTTTAGAAACTTGTTTGGGCTGTTGAGAGGAGTAAAAAACCATCAAAAATTTCAATCCTGCATGATTCTACCAAGAAATGTGATTCTTCATTCAAAACGCTGGTTTTTGCTATTGGGCTCTATTGAATAATGAATGTTTTGAATTTTCTCCAAAAGTAAAGTAGTTGCAAACTCATGCTTTTAGAGACTTGTTTGGGCTCATGAGAGGAGTAGAAAAACATCAAAAATTTCAGTCCTGCATGATTCTACCAAGAAATGTGTGTTCATTCAAACCGCTGGTTTTTGATAGTTTGGGCCCTATTGAATAATGAATGTTTTGAATTTTCTCCAAAAGTAAAGTAGTTGCAAACTCATGCTTTTAGAGACTTGTTTGGGCTCATGAGAGGAGTAGAAAAACATCAAAAATTTCAGTCCTGCATGATTCTACCAAGAAATGTGTGTTCATTGAAACCGCTGGTTTTTGATAGTTTGGGCCCTATTGAATAATGAATGTTTTGAATTTTCTTCAAAAGTAAAGTAGTTGCAAACTCATCCTTTTAGAAACTTGTTTGGGCTGTTGAGAGGAGTAAAAAACCATCAAAAATTTCAATCCTGCATGATTCTACCAAGAAATGTGATTCTTCATTCAAAACGCTGGTTTTTGCTATTGGGCTCTATTGAATAATGAATGTTTTGAATTTTCTCCAAAAGTAAAGTAGTTGCAAACTCATGCTTTTAGAGACTTGTTTGGGCTCATGAGAGGAGTAGAAAAACATCAAAAATTTCAGTCCTGCATGATTCTACCAAGAAATGTGTGTTCATTGAAACCGCTGGTTTTTGATAGTTTGGGCCCTATTGAATAATGAATGTTTTGAATTTTCTCCAAAAGTAAAGTAGTTGCAAACTCATCCTTTTAGAAACTTGTTTGGGCTGTTGAGAGGAGTAAAAAACCATCAAAAATTTCAATCCTGCATGATTCTACCAAGAAATGTGATTCTTCATTCAAAACGCTGGTTTTTGCTATTGGGCTCTATTGAATAATGAATGTTTTGAATTTTCTCCAAAAGTAAAGTAGTTGCAAACTCATGCTTTTAGAGACTTGTTTGGGCTCATGAGAGGAGTAGAAAAACATCAAAAATTTCAGTCCTGCATGATTCTACCAAGAAATGTGTGTTCATTCAAACCGCTGGTTTTTGATAGTTTGGGCCCTATTGAATAATGAATGTTTTGAATTTTCTCCAAAAGTAAAGTAGTTGCAAACTCATCCTTTTAGAAACTTGTTTGGGCTGTTGAGAGGAGTAAAAAACCATCAAAAATTTCAATCCTGCATGATTCTACCAAGAAATGTGATTCTTCATTCAAAACGCTGGTTTTTGCTATTGGGCTCTATTGAATAATGAATGTTTTGAATTTTCTCCAAAAGTAAAGTAGTTGCAAACTCATGCTTTTAGAGACTTGTTTGGGCTCACGAGAGGAGTAGAAAAACATCAAAAATTTCAGTCCTGCATGATTCTACCAAGAAATGTGTGTTCATTGAAACCGCTGGTTTTTGATAGTTTGGGCCCTATTGAATAATGAATGTTTTGAATTTTCTCCAAAAGTAAAGTAGTTGCAAACTCATCCTTTTAGAAACTTGTTTGGGCTGTTGAGAGGAGTAAAAAACCATCAAAAATTTCAATCCTGCATGATTCTACCAAGAAATGTGATTCTTCATTCAAAACGCTGGTTTTTGCTATTGGGCTCTATTGAATAATGAATGTTTTGAATTTTCTCCAAAAGTAAAGTAGTTGCAAACTCATGCTTTTAGAGACTTGTTTGGGCTCACGAGAGGAGTAGAAAAACATCAAAAATTTCAGTCCTGCATGATTCTACCAAGAAATGTGTGTTCATTGAAACCGCTGGTTTTTGATAGTTTGGGCCCTATTGAATAATGAATGTTTTGAATTTTCTCCAAAAGTAAAGTAGTTGCAAACTCATCCTTTTAGAAACTTGTTTGGGCTGTTGAGAGGAGTAAAAAACCATCAAAAATTTCAATCCTGCATGATTCTACCAAGAAATGTGATTCTTCATTCAAAACGCTGGTTTTTGCTATTGGGCTCTATTGAATAATGAATGTTTTGAATTTTCTCCAAAAGTAAAGTAGTTGCAAACTCATGCTTTTAGAGACTTGTTTGGGCTCATGAGAGGAGTAGAAAAACATCAAAAATTTCAGTCCTGCATGATTCTACCAAGAAATGTGTGTTCATTGAAACCGCTGGTTTTTGATAGTTTGGGCCCTATTGAATAATGAATGTTTTGAATTTTCTCCAAAAGTAAAGTAGTTGCAAACTCATCCTTTTAGAAACTTGTTTGGGCTGTTGAGAGGAGTAAAAAACCATCAAAAATTTCAATCCTGCATGATTTTACCAAGAAATGTGATTCTTCATTCAAAACCTGATTTTTGCTATTGGGCTCTATTGAATAGTGAATGGTTTGAATTTTCTCCAAAAGTAAAGTAGTTGCAAACTCATGCTTTTAGAGACTTGTTTGGGCTCATGAGAGGAGTAGAAAAACATCAAAAATTTCAGTCCTGCATGATTCTACCAAGAAATGTGTGTTCATTGAAACCGCTGGTTTTTGATAGTTTGGGCCCTATTGAATAATGAATGTTTTGAATTTTCTCCAAAAGTAAAGTAGTTGCAAACTCATCCTTTTAGAAACTTGTTTGGGCTGTTGAGAGGAGTAAAAAACCATCAAAAATTTCAATCCTGCATGATTCTACCAAGAAATGTGATTCTTCATTCAAAACGCTGGTTTTTGCTATTGGGCTCTATTGAATAATGAATGTTTTGAATTTTCTCCAAAAGTAAAGTAGTTGCAAACTCATGCTTTTAGAGACTTGTTTGGGCTCATGAGAGGAGTAGAAAAACATCAAAAATTTCAGTCCTGCATGATTCTACCAAGAAATGTGTGTTCATTGAAACCGCTGGTTTTTGATAGTTTGGGCCCTATTGAATAATGAATGTTTTGAATTTTCTCCAAAAGTAAAGTAGTTGCAAACTCATCCTTTTAGAAACTTGTTTGGGCTGTTGAGAGGAGTAAAAAACCATCAAAAATTTCAATCCTGCATGATTCTACCAAGAAATGTGATTCTTCATTCAAAACGCTGGTTTTTGCTATTGGGCTCTATTGAATAATGAATGTTTTGAATTTACTCCAAAAGTAAAGTAGTTGCAAACTCATGCTTTTAGAGACTTGTTTGGGCTCACGAGAGGAGTAGAAAAACATCAAAAATTTCAGTCCTGCATGATTCTACCAAGAAATGTGTGTTCATTGAAACCGCTGGTTTTTGATAGTTTGGGCCCTATTGAATAATGAATGTTTTGAATTTTCTCCAAAAGTAAAGTAGTTGCAAACTCATCCTTTTAGAAACTTGTTTGGGCTGTTGAGAGGAGTAAAAAACCATCAAAAATTTCAATCCTGCATGATTCTACCAAGAAATGTGATTCTTCATTCAAAACGCTGGTTTTTGCTATTGGGCTCTATTGAATAATGAATGTTTTGAATTTTCTCCAAAAGTAAAGTAGTTGCAAACTCATGCTTTTAGAGACTTGTTTGGGCTCACGAGAGGAGTAGAAAAACATCAAAAATTTCAGTCCTGCATGATTCTACCAAGAAATGTGTGTTCATTGAAACCGCTGGTTTTTGATAGTTTGGGCCCTATTGAATAATGAATGTTTTGAATTTTCTCAAAAAGTAAAGTAGTTGCAAACTCATCCTTTTAGAAACTTGTTTGGGCTGTTGAGAGGAGTAAAAAACCATCAAAAATTTCAATCCTGCATGATTTTACCAAGAAATGTGATTCTTCATTCAAAACCTGATTTTTGCTATTGGGCTCTATTGAATAGTGAATGGTTTGAATTTTCTCCAAAAGTAAAGTAGTTGCAAACTCATGCTTTTAGAGACTTGTTTGGGCTCATGAGAGGAGTAGAAAAACATCAAAAATTTCAGTCCTGCATGATTCTACCAAGAAATGTGTGTTCATTGAAACCGCTGGTTTTTGATAGTTTGGGCCCTATTGAATAATGAATGTTTTGAATTTTCTCCAAAAGTAAAGTAGTTGCAAACTCATCCTTTTAGAAACTTGTTTGGGCTGTTGAGAGGAGTAAAAAACCATCAAAAATTTCAATCCTGCATGATTCTACCAAGAAATGTGATTCTTCATTCAAAACGCTGGTTTTTGCTATTGGGCTCTATTGAATAATGAATGTTTTGAATTTTCTCCAAAAGTAAAGTAGTTGCAAACTCATGCTTTTAGAGACTTGTTTGGGCTCATGAGAGGAGTAGAAAAACATCAAAAATTTCAGTCCTGCATGATTCTACCAAGAAATGTGTGTTCATTGAAACCGCTGGTTTTTGATAGTTTGGGCCCTATTGAATAATGAATGTTTTGAATTTTCTCCAAAAGTAAAGTAGTTGCAAACTCATCCTTTTAGAAACTTGTTTGGGCTGTTGAGAGGAGTAAAAAACCATCAAAAATTTCAATCCTGCATGATTTTACCAAGAAATGTGATTCTTCATTCAAAACCTGATTTTTGCTATTGGGCTCTATTGAATAGTGAATGTTTTGAATTTTCTCCAAAAGTAAAGTAGTTGCAAACTCATGCTTTTAGAGACTTGTTTGGGCTCATGAGAGGAGTAGAAAAACATCAAAAATTTCAGTCCTGCATGATTCTACCAAGAAATGTGTTCATTCAAACCGCTGGTTTTTGATAGTTTGGGCCCTATTGAATAATGAATGTTTTGAATTTTCTCCAAAAGTAAAGTAGTTGCAAACTCATCCTTTTAGAAACTTGTTTGGGCTGTTGAGAGGAGTAAAAAACCATCAAAAATTTCAATCCTGCATGATTCTACCAAGAAATGTGATTCTTCATTCAAAACGCTGGTTTTTGCTATTGGGCTCTATTGAATAATGAATGTTTTGAATTTCTCCAAAAGTAAAGTAGTTGCAAACTCATGCTTTTAGAGACTTGTTTGGGCTCATGAGAGGAGTAGAAAAACATCAAAAATTTCAGTCCTGCATGATTCTACCAAGAAATGTGTGTTCATTGAAACCGCTGGTTTTTGATAGTTTGGGCCCTATTGAATAATGAATGTTTTGAATTTTCTCCAAAAGTAAAGTAGTTGCAAACTCATCCTTTTAGAAACTTGTTTGGGCTGTTGAGAGGAGTAAAAAACCATCAAAAATTTCAATCCTGCATGATTTTACCAAGAAATGTGATTCTTCATTCAAAACCTGATTTTTGCTATTGGGCTCTATTGAATAGTGAATGTTTTGAATTTTCTCCAAAAGTAAAGTAGTTGCAAACTCATGCTTTTAGAGACTTGTTTGGGCTCATGAGAGGAGTAGAAAAACATCAAAAATTTAAGTCCTGCATGATTCTACCAAGAAATGTGTTCATTCAAACCGCTGGTTTTTGATAGTTTGGGCCCTATTGAATAATGAATGTTTTGAATTTTCTCCAAAAGTAAAGTAGTTGCAAACTCATCCTTTTAGAAACTTGTTTGGGCTGTTGAGAGGAGTAAAAAACCATCAAAAATTTCAATCCTGCATGATTCTACCAAGAAATGTGATTCTTCATTCAAAACGCTGGTTTTTGCTATTGGGCTCTATTGAATAATGAATGTTTTGAATTTTCTCCAAAAGTAAAGTAGTTGCAAACTCATGCTTTTAGAGACTTGTTTGGGCTCATGAGAGGAGTAGAAAAACATCAAAAATTTCAGTCCTGCATGATTCTACCAAGAAATGTGTTCATTCAAACCGCTGGTTTTTGATAGTTTGGGCCCTATTGAATAATGAATGTTTTGAATTTTCTCCAAAAGTAAAGTAGTTGCAAACTCATCCTTTTAGAAACTTGTTTGGGCTGTTGAGAGGAGTAAAAAACCATCAAAAATTTCAATCCTGCATGATTCTACCAAGAAATGTGATTCTTCATTTAAAACGCTGGTTTTTGCTATTGGGCTCTATTGAATAATGAATGTTTTGAATTTTCTCCAAAAGTAAAGTAGTTGCAAACTCATGCTTTTAGAGACTTGTTTGGGCTCATGAGAGGAGTAGAAAAACATCAAAAATTTCAGTCCTGCATGATTCTACCAAGAAATGTGTGTTCATTGAAACCGCTGGTTTTTGATAGTTTGGGCCCTATTGAATAATGAATGTTTTGAATTTTCTCCAAAAGTAAAGTAGTTGCAAACTCATCCTTTTAGAAACTTGTTTGGGCTGTTGAGAGGAGTAAAAAACCATCAAAAATTTCAATCCTGCATGATTCTACCAAGAAATGTGATTCTTCATTCAAAACGCTGGTTTTTGCTATTGGGCTCTATTGAATAATGAATGTTTTGAATTTTCTCCAAAAGTAAAGTAGTTGCAAACTCATGCTTTTAGAGACTTGTTTGGGCTCATGAGAGGAGTAGAAAAACATCAAAAATTTCAGTCCTGCATGATTCTACCAAGAAATGTGTGTTCATTCAAACCGCTGGTTTTTGATAGTTTGGGCCCTATTGAATAATGAATGTTTTGAATTTTCTCCAAAAGTAAAGTAGTTGCAAACTCATCCTTTTAGAAACTTGTTTGGGCTGTTGAGAGGAGTAAAAAACCATCAAAAATTTCAATCTTGCATGATTCTACCAAGAAATGTGATTCTTCATTCAAAACGCTGGTTTTTGCTATTTGGCTCTATTGAATAATGAATGTTTTGAATTTTCTCCAAAAGTAAAGTAGTTGCAAACTCATGCTTTTAGAGACTTGTTTGGGCTCATGAGAGGAGTAGAAAAACATCAAAAATTTCAGTCCTGCATGATTCTTCCAAGAAATGTGTGTTCATTGAAACCGCTGGTTTTTGATAGTTTGGGCCCTATTGAATAATGAATGTTTTGAATTTTCTCCAAAAGTAAAGTAGTTGCAAACTCATCCTTTTAGAAACTTGTTTGGGCTGTTGAGAGGAGTAAAAAACCATCAAAAATTTCAATCCTGCATGATTCTACCAAGAAATGTGATTCTTCATTCAAAACGCTGGTTTTTGCTATTGGGCTCTATTGAATAATGAATGTTTTGAATTTTCTCCAAAAGTAAAGTAGTTGCAAACTCATGCTTTTAGAGACTTGTTTGGGCTCACGAGAGGAGTAGAAAAACATCAAAAATTTCAGTCCTGCATGATTCTACCAAGAAATGTGTGTTCATTGAAACCGCTGGTTTTTGATAGTTTGGGCCCTATTGAATAATGAATGTTTTGAATTTTCTCCAAAAGTAAAGTAGTTGCAAACTCATCCTTTTAGAAACTTGTTTGGGCTGTTGAGAGGAGTAAAAAACCATCAAAAATTTCAATCCTGCATGATTCTACCAAGAAATGTGATTCTTCATTCAAAACGCTGGTTTTTGCTATTGGGCTCTATTGAATAATGAATGTTTTGAATTTTCTCCAAAAGTAAAGTAGTTGCAAACTCATGCTTTTAGAGACTTGTTTGGGCTCATGAGAGGAGTAGAAAAACATCAAAAATTTCAGTCCTGCATGATTCTACCAAGAAATGTGTGTTCATTGAAACCGCTGGTTTTTGATAGTTTGGGCCCTATTGAATAATGAATGTTTTGAATTTTCTCCAAAAGTAAAGTAGTTGCAAACTCATCCTTTTAGAAACTTGTTTGGGCTGTTGAGAGGAGTAAAAAACCATCAAAAATTTCAATCCTGCATGATTCTACCAAGAAATGTGATTCTTCATTCAAAACGCTGGTTTTTGCTATTGGGCTCTATTGAATAATGAATGTTTTGAATTTTCTCCAAAAGTAAAGTAGTTGCAAACTCATGCTTTTAGAGACTTGTTTGGGCTCACGAGAGGAGTAGAAAAACATCAAAAATTTCAGTCCTGCATGATTCTACCAAGAAATGTGTGTTCATTGAAACCGCTGGTTTTTGATAGTTTGGGCCCTATTGAATAATGAATGTTTTGAATTTTCTCCAAAAGTAAAGTAGTTGCAAACTCATCCTTTTAGAAACTTGTTTGGGCTGTTGAGAGGAGTAAAAAACCATCAAAAATTTCAATCCTGCATGATTCTACCAAGAAATGTGATTCTTCATTCAAAACGCTGGTTTTTGCTATTGGGCTCTATTGAATAATGAATGTTTTGAATTTTCTCCAAAAGTAAAGTAGTTGCAAACTCATGCTTTTAGAGACTTGTTTGGGCTCATGAGAGGAGTAGAAAAACATCAAAAATTTCAGTCCTGCATGATTCTACCAAGAAATGTGTGTTCATTGAAACCGCTGGTTTTTGATAGTTTGGGCCCTATTGAATAATGAATGTTTTGAATTTTCTCCAAAAGTAAAGTAGTTGCAAACTCATCCTTTTAGAAACTTGTTTGGGCTGTTGAGAGGAGTAAAAAACCATCAAAAATTTCAATCCTGCATGATTTTACCAAGAAATGTGATTCTTCATTCAAAACCTGATTTTTGCTATTGGGCTCTATTGAATAGTGAATGGTTTGAATTTTCTCCAAAAGTAAAGTAGTTGCAAACTCATGCTTTTAGAGACTTGTTTGGGCTCATGAGAGGAGTAGAAAAACATCAAAAATTTCAGTCCTGCATGATTCTACCAAGAAATGTGTGTTCATTGAAACCGCTGGTTTTTGATAGTTTGGGCCCTATTGAATAATGAATGTTTTGAATTTTCTCCAAAAGTAAAGTAGTTGCAAACTCATCCTTTTAGAAACTTGTTTGGGCTGTTGAGAGGAGTAAAAAACCATCAAAAATTTCAATCCTGCATGATTCTACCAAGAAATGTGATTCTTCATTCAAAACGCTGGTTTTTGCTATTGGGCTCTATTGAATAATGAATGTTTTGAATTTTCTCCAAAAGTAAAGTAGTTGCAAACTCATGCTTTTAGAGACTTGTTTGGGCTCACGAGAGGAGTAGAAAAACATCAAAAATTTCAGTCCTGCATGATTCTACCAAGAAATGTGTGTTCATTGAAACCGCTGGTTTTTGATAGTTTGGGCCCTATTGAATAATGAATGTTTTGAATTTTCTCCAAAAGTAAAGTAGTTGCAAACTCATCCTTTTAGAAACTTGTTTGGGCTGTTGAGAGGAGTAAAAAACCATCAAAAATTTCAATCCTGCATGATTCTACCAAGAAATGTGATTCTTCATTCAAAACGCTGGTTTTTGCTATTGGGCTCTATTGAATAATGAATGTTTTGAATTTTCTCCAAAAGTAAAGTAGTTGCAAACTCATGCTTTTAGAGACTTGTTTGGGCTCATGAGAGGAGTAGAAAAACATCAAAAATTTCAGTCCTGCATGATTCTACCAAGAAATGTGTGTTCATTGAAACCGCTGGTTTTTGATAGTTTGGGCCCTATTGAATAATGAATGTTTTGAATTTTCTCCAAAAGTAAAGTAGTTGCAAACTCATCCTTTTAGAAACTTGTTTGGGCTGTTGAGAGGAGTAAAAAACCATCAAAAATTTCAATCCTGCATGATTTTACCAAGAAATGTGATTCTTCATTCAAAACCTGATTTTTGCTATTGGGCTCTATTGAATAGTGAATGGTTTGAATTTTCTCCAAAAGTAAAGTAGTTGCAAACTCATGCTTTTAGAGACTTGTTTGGGCTCATGAGAGGAGTAGAAAAACATCAAAAATTTCAGTCCTGCATGATTCTACCAAGAAATGTGTGTTCATTGAAACCGCTGGTTTTTGATAGTTTGGGCCCTATTGAATAATGAATGTTTTGAATTTTCTCCAAAAGTAAAGTAGTTGCAAACTCATCCTTTTAGAAACTTGTTTGGGCTGTTGAGAGGAGTAAAAAACCATCAAAAATTTCAATCCTGCATGATTCTACCAAGAAATGTGATTCTTCATTCAAAACGCTGGTTTTTGCTATTGGGCTCTATTGAATAATGAATGTTTTGAATTTTCTCCAAAAGTAAAGTAGTTGCAAACTCATGCTTTTAGAGACTTGTTTGGGCTCATGAGAGGAGTAGAAAAACATCAAAAATTTCAGTCCTGCATGATTCTACCAAGAAATGTGTGTTCATTGAAACCGCTGGTTTTTGATAGTTTGGGCCCTATTGAATAATGAATGTTTTGAATTTTCTCCAAAAGTAAAGTAGTTGCAAACTCATCCTTTTAGAAACTTGTTTGGGCTGTTGAGAGGAGTAAAAAACCATCAAAAATTTCAATCCTGCATGATTTTACCAAGAAATGTGATTCTTCATTCAAAACCTGATTTTTGCTATTGGGCTCTATTGAATAGTGAATGGTTTGAATTTTCTCCAAAAGTAAAGTAGTTGCAAACTCATGCTTTTAGAGACTTGTTTGGGCTCATGAGAGGAGTAGAAAAACATCAAAAATTTCAGTCCTGCATGATTCTACCAAGAAATGTGTGTTCATTGAAACCGCTGGTTTTTGATAGTTTGGGCCCTATTGAATAATGAATGTTTTGAATTTTCTCCAAAAGTAAAGTAGTTGCAAACTCATCCTTTTAGAAACTTGTTTGGGCTGTTGAGAGGAGTAAAAAACCATCAAAAATTTCAATCCTGCATGATTCTACCAAAAAATGTGATTCTTCATTCAAAACCTGATTTTTGCTATTGGGCTCTATTGAATAGTGAATGGTTTGAATTTTCTCCAAAAGTAAAGTAGTTGCAAACTCATGCTTTTAGAGACTTGTTTGGGCTCATGAGAGGAGTAGAAAAACATCAAAAATTTCAGTCCTGCATGATTCTACCAAGAAATGTGTGTTCATTGAAACCGCTGGTTTTTGATAGTTTGGGCCCTATTGAATAATGAATGTTTTGAATTTTCTCCAAAAGTAAAGTAGTTGCAAACTCATCCTTTTAGAAACTTGTTTGGGCTGTTGAGAGGAGTAAAAAACCATCACAAATTTCAATCCTGCATGATTCTACCAAGAAATGTGATTCTTCATTCAAAACGCTGGTTTTTGCTATTGGGCTCTATTGAATAATGAATGTTTTGAATTTTCTCCAAAAGTAAAGTAGTTGCAAACTCATGCTTTTAGAGACTTGTTTGGGCTCATGAGAGGAGTAGAAAAACATCAAAAATTTCAGTCCTGCATGATTCTACCAAGAAATGTGTGTTCATTGAAACCGCTGGTTTTTGATAGTTTGGGCCCTATTGAATAATGAATGTTTTGAATTTTCTCCAAAAGTAAAGTAGTTGCAAACTCATCCTTTTAGAAACTTGTTTGGGCTGTTGAGAGGAGTAAAAAACCATCAAAAATTTCAATCCTGCATGATTTTACCAAGAAATGTGATTCTTCATTCAAAACCTGATTTTTGCTATTGGGCTCTATTGAATAGTGAATGTTTTGAATTTTCTCCAAAAGTAAAGTAGTTGCAAACTCATGCTTTTAGAGACTTGTTTGGGCTCATGAGAGGAGTAGAAAAACATCAAAAATTTCAGTCCTGCATGATTCTACCAAGAAATGTGTTCATTCAAACCGCTGGTTTTTGATAGTTTGGGCCCTATTGAATAATGAATGTTTTGAATTTTCTCCAAAAGTAAAGTAGTTGCAAACTCATCCTTTTAGAAACTTGTTTGGGCTGTTGAGAGGAGTAAAAAACCATCAAAAATTTCAATCCTGCATGATTCTACCAAGAAATGTGATTCTTCATTCAAAACGCTGGTTTTTGCTATTGGGCTCTATTGAATAATGAATGTTTTGAATTTTCTCCAAAAGTAAAGTAGTTGCAAACTCATGCTTTTAGAGACTTGTTTGGGCTCATGAGAGGAGTAGAAAAACATCAAAAATTTCAGTCCTGCATGATTCTACCAAGAAATGTGTGTTCATTGAAACCGCTGGTTTTTGATAGTTTGGGCCCTATTGAATAATGAATGTTTTGAATTTTCTCCAAAAGTAAAGTAGTTGCAAACTCATCCTTTTAGAAACTTGTTTGGGCTGTTGAGAGGAGTAAAAAACCATCAAAAATTTCAATCCTGCATGATTTTACCAAGAAATGTGATTCTTCATTCAAAACCTGATTTTTGCTATTGGGCTCTATTGAATAGTGAATGTTTTGAATTTTCTCCAAAAGTAAAGTAGTTGCAAACTCATGCTTTTAGAGACTTGTTTGGGCTCATGAGAGGAGTAGAAAAACATCAAAAATTTAAGTCCTGCATGATTCTACCAAGAAATGTGTTCATTCAAACCGCTGGTTTTTGATAGTTTGGGCCCTATTGAATAATGAATGTTTTGAATTTTCTCCAAAAGTAAAGTAGTTGCAAACTCATCCTTTTAGAAACTTGTTTGGGCTGTTGAGAGGAGTAAAAAACCATCAAAAATTTCAATCCTGCATGATTCTACCAAGAAATGTGATTCTTCATTTAAAACGCTGGTTTTTGCTATTGGGCTCTATTGAATAATGAATGTTTTGAATTTTCTCCAAAAGTAAAGTAGTTGCAAACTCATGCTTTTAGAGACTTGTTTGGGCTCATGAGAGGAGTAGAAAAACATCAAAAATTTCAGTCCTGCATGATTCTACCAAGAAATGTGTGTTCATTGAAACCGCTGGTTTTTGATAGTTTGGGCCCTATTGAATAATGAATGTTTTGAATTTTCTCCAAAAGTAAAGTAGTTGCAAACTCATCCTTTTAGAAACTTGTTTGGGCTGTTGAGAGGAGTAAAAAACCATCAAAAATTTCAATCCTGCATGATTTTACCAAGAAATGTGATTCTTCATTCAAAACCTGATTTTTGCTATTGGGCTCTATTGAATAGTGAATGTTTTGAATTTTCTCCAAAAGTAAAGTAGTTGCAAACTCATGCTTTTAGAGACTAGTTTGGGCTCATGAGAGGAGTAGAAAAACATCAAAAATTTCAGTCCTGCATGATTCTACCAAGAAATGTGTGTTCATTGAAACCGCTGGTTTTTGATAGTTTGGGCCCTATTGAATAATGAATGTTTTGAATTTTCTCCAAAAGTAAAGTAGTTGCAAACTCATCCTTTTAGAAACTTGTTTGGGCTGTTGAGAGGAGTAAAAAACCATCAAAAATTTCAATCCTGCATGATTTTACCAAGAAATGTGATTCTTCATTCAAAACCTGATTTTTGCTATTGGACTCTATTGAATAGTGAATGTTTTGAATTTTCTCCAAAAGTAAAGTAGTTGCAAACTCATGCTTTTAGAGACTTGTTTGGGCTCATGAGATGAGTAGAAAAACATCAAAAATTTCAGTCCTGCATGATTCTACCAAGACATGTGTGTTCATTGAAACGGCTGGTTTTTGATAGTTTGGGCCCTATTGAATAATGAATGTTTTGAATTTTCTCCAAAAGTAAAGTAGTTGCAAACTCATCCTTTTAGAAACTTGTTTGGGCTGTTGAGAGGAGTAAAAAACCATCAAAAATTTCAATCCTGCATGATTCTACCAAGAAATGTGATTCTTCATTCAAAACGCTGGTTTTTGCTATTGGGCTCTATTGAATAATGAATGTTTTGAATTTTCTCCAAAAGTAAAGTAGTTGCAAACTCATGCTTTTAGAGACTTGTTTGGGCTCATGAGAGGAGTAGAAAAACATCAAAAATTTCAGTCCTGCATGATTCTACCAAGAAATGTGTGTTCATTGAAACCGCTGGTTTTTGATAGTTTGGGCCCTATTGAATAATGAATGTTTTGAATTTTCTCCAAAAGTAAAGTAGTTGCAAACTCATCCTTTTAGAAACTTGTTTGGGCTGTTGAGAGGAGTAAAAAACCATCTAAAATTTCAATCCTGCATGATTTTACCAAGAAATGTGATTCTTCATTCAAAACCTGATTTTTGCTATTGGGCTCTATTGAATAGTGAATGGTTTGAATTTTCTCCAAAAGTAAAGTAGTTGCAAACTCATGCTTTTAGAGACTTGTTTGGGCTCATGAGAGGAGTAGAAAAACATCAAAAATTTCAGTCCTGCATGATTCTACCAAGAAATGTGTGTTCATTGAAACCGCTGGTTTTTGATAGTTTGGGCCCTATTGAATAATGAATGTTTTGAATTTTCTCCAAAAGTAAAGTAGTTGCAAACTCATCCTTTTAGAAACTTGTTTGGGCTGTTGAGAGGAGTAAAAAACCATCAAAAATTTCAATCCTGCATGATTCTACCAAGAAATGTGATTCTTCATTCAAAACGCTGGTTTTTGCTATTGGGCTCTATTGAATAATGAATGTTTTGAATTTTCTCCAAAAGTAAAGTAGTTGCAAACTCATGCTTTTAGAGACTTGTTTGGGCTCATGAGAGGAGTAGAAAAACATCAAAAATTTCAGTCCTGCATGATTCTACCAAGAAATGTGTGTTCATTGAAACCGCTGGTTTTTGATAGTTTGGGCCCTATTGAATAATGAATGTTTTGAATTTTCTCCAAAAGTAAAGTAGTTGCAAACTCATCCTTTTAGAAACTTGTTTGGGCTGTTGAGAGGAGTAAAAAACCATCAAAAATTTCAATCCTGCATGATTTTACCAAGAAATGTGATTCTTCATTCAAAACCTGATTTTTGCTATTGGGCTCTATTGAATAGTGAATGGTTTGAATTTTCTCCAAAAGTAAAGTAGTTGCAAACTCATGCTTTTAGAGACTTGTTTGGGCTCATGAGAGGAGTAGAAAAACATCAAAAATTTCAGTCCTGCATGATTCTACCAAGAAATGTGTGTTCATTGAAACCGCTGGTTTTTGATAGTTTGGGCCCTATTGAATAATGAATGTTTTGAATTTTCTCCAAAAGTAAAGTAGTTGCAAACTCATCCTTTTAGAAACTTGTTTGGGCTGTTGAGAGGAGTAAAAAACCATCAAAAATTTCAATCCTGCATGATTCTACCAAGAAATGTGATTCTTCATTCAAAACCTGATTTTTGCTATTGGGCTCTATTGAATAGTGAATGGTTTGAATTTTCTCCAAAAGTAAAGTAGTTGCAAACTCATGCTTTTAGAGACTTGTTTGGGCTCATGAGAGGAGTAGAAAAACATCAAAAATTTCAGTCCTGCATGATTCTACCAAGAAATGTGTGTTCATTGAAACCGCTGGTTTTTGATAGTTTGGGCCCTATTGAATAATGAATGTTTTGAATTTTCTCCAAAAGTAAAGTAGTTGCAAACTCATCCTTTTAGAAACTTGTTTGGGCTGTTGAGAGGAGTAAAAAACCATCACAAATTTCAATCCTGCATGATTCTACCAAGAAATGTGATTCTTCATTCAAAACGCTGGTTTTTGCTATTGGGCTCTATTGAATAATGAATGTTTTGAATTTTCTCCAAAAGTAAAGTAGTTGCAAACTCATGCTTTTAGAGACTTGTTTGGGCTCATGAGAGGAGTAGAAAAACATCAAAAATTTCAGTCCTGCATGATTCTACCAAGAAATGTGTGTTCATTGAAACCGCTGGTTTTTGATAGTTTGGGCCCTATTGAATAATGAATGTTTTGAATTTTCTCCAAAAGTAAAGTAGTTGCAAACTCATCCTTTTAGAAACTTGTTTGGGCTGTTGAGAGGAGTAAAAAACCATCAAAAATTTCAATCCTGCATGATTTTACCAAGAAATGTGATTCTTCATTCAAAACCTGATTTTTGCTATTGGGCTCTATTGAATAGTGAATGTTTTGAATTTTCTCCAAAAGTAAAGTAGTTGCAAACTCATGCTTTTAGAGACTTGTTTGGGCTCATGAGAGGAGTAGAAAAACATCAAAAATTTCAGTCCTGCATGATTCTACCAAGAAATGTGTTCATTCAAACCGCTGGTTTTTGATAGTTTGGGCCCTATTGAATAATGAATGTTTTGAATTTTCTCCAAAAGTAAAGTAGTTGCAAACTCATCCTTTTAGAAACTTGTTTGGGCTGTTGAGAGGAGTAAAAAACCATCAAAAATTTCAATCCTGCATGATTCTACCAAGAAATGTGATTCTTCATTCAAAACGCTGGTTTTTGCTATTGGGCTCTATTGAATAATGAATGTTTTGAATTTTCTCCAAAAGTAAAGTAGTTGCAAACTCATGCTTTTAGAGACTTGTTTGGGCTCATGAGAGGAGTAGAAAAACATCAAAAATTTCAGTCCTGCATGATTCTACCAAGAAATGTGTGTTCATTGAAACCGCTGGTTTTTGATAGTTTGGGCCCTATTGAATAATGAATGTTTTGAATTTTCTCCAAAAGTAAAGTAGTTGCAAACTCATCCTTTTAGAAACTTGTTTGGGCTGTTGAGAGGAGTAAAAAACCATCAAAAATTTCAATCCTGCATGATTTTACCAAGAAATGTGATTCTTCATTCAAAACCTGATTTTTGCTATTGGGCTCTATTGAATAGTGAATGTTTTGAATTTTCTCCAAAAGTAAAGTAGTTGCAAACTCATGCTTTTAGAGACTTGTTTGGGCTCATGAGAGGAGTAGAAAAACATCAAAAATTTAAGTCCTGCATGATTCTACCAAGAAATGTGTTCATTCAAACCGCTGGTTTTTGATAGTTTGGGCCCTATTGAATAATGAATGTTTTGAATTTTCTCCAAAAGTAAAGTAGTTGCAAACTCATCCTTTTAGAAACTTGTTTGGGCTGTTGAGAGGAGTAAAAAACCATCAAAAATTTCAATCCTGCATGATTCTACCAAGAAATGTGATTCTTCATTTAAAACGCTGGTTTTTGCTATTGGGCTCTATTGAATAATGAATGTTTTGAATTTTCTCCAAAAGTAAAGTAGTTGCAAACTCATGCTTTTAGAGACTTGTTTGGGCTCATGAGAGGAGTAGAAAAACATCAAAAATTTCAGTCCTGCATGATTCTACCAAGAAATGTGTGTTCATTGAAACCGCTGGTTTTTGATAGTTTGGGCCCTATTGAATAATGAATGTTTTGAATTTTCTCCAAAAGTAAAGTAGTTGCAAACTCATCCTTTTAGAAACTTGTTTGGGCTGTTGAGAGGAGTAAAAAACCATCAAAAATTTCAATCCTGCATGATTTTACCAAGAAATGTGATTCTTCATTCAAAACCTGATTTTTGCTATTGGGCTCTATTGAATAGTGAATGTTTTGAATTTTCTCCAAAAGTAAAGTAGTTGCAAACTCATGCTTTTAGAGACTAGTTTGGGCTCATGAGAGGAGTAGAAAAACATCAAAAATTTCAGTCCTGCATGATTCTACCAAGAAATGTGTGTTCATTGAAACCGCTGGTTTTTGATAGTTTGGGCCCTATTGAATAATGAATGTTTTGAATTTTCTCCAAAAGTAAAGTAGTTGCAAACTCATCCTTTTAGAAACTTGTTTGGGCTGTTGAGAGGAGTAAAAAACCATCAAAAATTTCAATCCTGCATGATTTTACCAAGAAATGTGATTCTTCATTCAAAACCTGATTTTTGCTATTGGACTCTATTGAATAGTGAATGTTTTGAATTTTCTCCAAAAGTAAAGTAGTTGCAAACTCATGCTTTTAGAGACTTGTTTGGGCTCATGAGATGAGTAGAAAAACATCAAAAATTTCAGTCCTGCATGATTCTACCAAGAAATGTGTTCATTCAAACCGCTGGTTTTTGATAGTTTGGGCCCTATTGAATAATGAATGTTTTGAATTTTCTCCAAAAGTAAAGTAGTTGCAAACTCATCCTTTTAGAAACTTGTTTGGGCTGTTGAGAGGAGTAAAAAACCATCAAAAATTTCAATCCTGCATGATTCTACCAAGAAATGTGATTCTTCATTTAAAACGCTGGTTTTTGCTATTGGGCTCTATTGAATAATGAATGTTTTGAATTTTCTCCAAAAGTAAAGTAGTTGCAAACTCATGCTTTTAGAGACTTGTTTGGGCTCATGAGAGGAGTAGAAAAACATCAAAAATTTCAGTCCTGCATGATTCTACCAAGAAATGTGTGTTCATTGAAACCGCTGGTTTTTGATAGTTTGGGCCCTATTGAATAATGAATGTTTTGAATTTTCTCCAAAAGTAAAGTAGTTGCAAACTCATCCTTTTAGAAACTTGTTTGGGCTGTTGAGAGGAGTAAAAAACCATCAAAAATTTCAATCCTGCATGATTTTACCAAGAAATGTGATTCTTCATTCAAAACCTGATTTTTGCTATTGGGCTCTATTGAATAGTGAATGTTTTGAATTTTCTCCAAAAGTAAAGTAGTTGCAAACTCATGCTTTTAGAGACTAGTTTGGGCTCATGAGAGGAGTAGAAAAACATCAAAAATTTCAGTCCTGCATGATTCTACCAAGAAATGTGTGTTCATTGAAACCGCTGGTTTTTGATAGTTTGGGCCCTATTGAATAATGAATGTTTTGAATTTTCTCCAAAAGTAAAGTAGTTGCAAACTCATCCTTTTAGAAACTTGTTTGGGCTGTTGAGAGGAGTAAAAAACCATCAAAAATTTCAATCCTGCATGATTTTACCAAGAAATGTGATTCTTCATTCAAAACCTGATTTTTGCTATTGGACTCTATTGAATAGTGAATGTTTTGAATTTTCTCCAAAAGTAAAGTAGTTGCAAACTCATGCTTTTAGAGACTTGTTTGGGCTCATGAGATGAGTAGAAAAACATCAAAAATTTCAGTCCTGCATGATTCTACCAAGACATGTGTGTTCATTGAAACGGCTGGTTTTTGATAGTTTGGGCCCTATTGAATAATGAATGTTTTGAATTTTCTCCAAAAGTAAAGTAGTTGCAAACTCATCCTTTTAGAAACTTGTTTGGGCTGTTGAGAGGAGTAAAAAACCATCAAAAATTTCAATCCTGCATGATTCTACCAAGAAATGTGATTCTTCATTCAAAACGCTGGTTTTTGCTATTGGGCTCTATTGAATAATGAATGTTTTGAATTTTCTCCAAAAGTAAAGTAGTTGCAAACTCATGCTTTTAGAGACTTGTTTGGGCTCATGAGAGGAGTAGAAAAACATCAAAAATTTCAGTCCTGCATGATTCTACCAAGAAATGTGTGTTCATTCAAACCGCTGGTTTTTGATAGTTTGGGCCCTATTGAATAATGAATGTTTTGAATTTTCTCCAAAAGTAAAGTAGTTGCAAACTCATCCTTTTAGAAACTTGTTTGGGCTGTTGAGAGGAGTAAAAAACCATCAAAAATTTCAATCTTGCATGATTCTACCAAGAAATGTGATTCTTCATTCAAAACGCTGGTTTTTGCTATTTGGCTCTATTGAATAATGAATGTTTTGAATTTTCTCCAAAAGTAAAGTAGTTGCAAACTCATGCTTTTAGAGACTTGTTTGGGCTCATGAGAGGAGTAGAAAAACATCAAAAATTTCAGTCCTGCATGATTCTACCAAGAAATGTGTGTTCATTGAAACCGCTGGTTTTTGATAGTTTGGGCCCTATTGAATAATGAATGTTTTGAATTTTCTCCAAAAGTAAAGTAGTTGCAAATTCATCCTTTTAGAAACTTGTTTGGGCTGTTGAGAGGAGTAAAAAACCATCAAAAATTTCAATCCTGCATGATTCTACCAAGAAATGTGATTCTTCATTCAAAACGCTGGTTTTTGCTATTGGGCTCTATTGAATAATGAATGTTTTGAATTTTCTCCAAAAGTAAAGTAGTTGCAAACTCATGCTTTTAGAGACTTGTTTGGGCTCACGAGAGGAGTAGAAAAACATCAAAAATTTCAGTCCTGCATGATTCTACCAAGAAATGTGTGTTCATTGAAACCGCTGGTTTTTGATAGTTTGGGCCCTATTGAATAATGAATGTTTTGAATTTTCTCCAAAAGTAAAGTAGTTGCAAACTCATCCTTTTAGAAACTTGTTTGGGCTGTTGAGAGGAGTAAAAAACCATCAAAAATTTCAATCCTGCATGATTCTACCAAGAAATGTGATTCTTCATTCAAAACGCTGGTTTTTGCTATTGGGCTCTATTGAATAATGAATGTTTTGAATTTTCTCCAAAAGTAAAGTAGTTGCAAACTCATGCTTTTAGAGACTTGTTTGGGCTCATGAGAGGAGTAGAAAAACATCAAAAATTTCAGTCCTGCATGATTCTACCAAGAAATGTGTGTTCATTGAAACCGCTGGTTTTTGATAGTTTGGGCCCTATTGAATAATGAATGTTTTGAATTTTCTCCAAAAGTAAAGTAGTTGCAAACTCATCCTTTTAGAAACTTGTTTGGGCTGTTGAGAGGAGTAAAAAACCATCAAAAATTTCAATCCTGCATGATTTTACCAAGAAATGTGATTCTTCATTCAAAACCTGATTTTTGCTATTGGGCTCTATTGAATAGTGAATGGTTTGAATTTTCTCCAAAAGTAAAGTAGTTGCAAACTCATGCTTTTAGAGACTTGTTTGGGCTCATGAGAGGAGTAGAAAAACATCAAAAATTTCAGTCCTGCATGATTCTACCAAGAAATGTGTGTTCATTGAAACCGCTGGTTTTTGATAGTTTGGGCCCTATTGAATAATGAATGTTTTGAATTTTCTCCAAAAGTAAAGTAGTTGCAAACTCATCCTTTTAGAAACTTGTTTGGGCTGTTGAGAGGAGTAAAAAACCATCAAAAATTTCAATCCTGCATGATTCTACCAAGAAATGTGATTCTTCATTCAAAACGCTGGTTTTTGCTATTGGGCTCTATTGAATAATGAATGTTTTGAATTTTCTCCAAAAGTAAAGTAGTTGCAAACTCATGCTTTTAGAGACTTGTTTGGGCTCACGAGAGGAGTAGAAAAACATCAAAAATTTCAGTCCTGCATGATTCTACCAAGAAATGTGTGTTCATTGAAACCGCTGGTTTTTGATAGTTTGGGCCCTATTGAATAATGAATGTTTTGAATTTTCTCCAAAAGTAAAGTAGTTGCAAACTCATCCTTTTAGAAACTTGTTTGGGCTGTTGAGAGGAGTAAAAAACCATCAAAAATTTCAATCCTGCATGATTCTACCAAGAAATGTGATTCTTCATTCAAAACGCTGGTTTTTGCTATTGGGCTCTATTGAATAATGAATGTTTTGAATTTTCTCCAAAAGTAAAGTAGTTGCAAACTCATGCTTTTAGAGACTTGTTTGGGCTCATGAGAGGAGTAGAAAAACATCAAAAATTTCAGTCCTGCATGATTCTACCAAGAAATGTGTGTTCATTGAAACCGCTGGTTTTTGATAGTTTGGGCCCTATTGAATAATGAATGTTTTGAATTTTCTCCAAAAGTAAAGTAGTTGCAAACTCATCCTTTTAGAAACTTGTTTGGGCTGTTGAGAGGAGTAAAAAACCATCAAAAATTTCAATCCTGCATGATTTTACCAAGAAATGTGATTCTTCATTCAAAACCTGATTTTTGCTATTGGGCTCTATTGAATAGTGAATGGTTTGAATTTTCTCCAAAAGTAAAGTAGTTGCAAACTCATGCTTTTAGAGACTTGTTTGGGCTCATGAGAGGAGTAGAAAAACATCAAAAATTTCAGTCCTGCATGATTCTACCAAGAAATGTGTGTTCATTGAAACCGCTGGTTTTTGATAGTTTGGGCCCTATTGAATAATGAATGTTTTGAATTTTCTCCAAAAGTAAAGTAGTTGCAAACTCATCCTTTTAGAAACTTGTTTGGGCTGTTGAGAGGAGTAAAAAACCATCAAAAATTTCAATCCTGCATGATTCTACCAAGAAATGTGATTCTTCATTCAAAACGCTGGTTTTTGCTATTGGGCTCTATTGAATAATGAATGTTTTGAATTTTCTCCAAAAGTAAAGTAGTTGCAAACTCATGCTTTTAGAGACTTGTTTGGGCTCACGAGAGGAGTAGAAAAACATCAAAAATTTCAGTCCTGCATGATTCTACCAAGAAATGTGTGTTCATTGAAACCGCTGGTTTTTGATAGTTTGGGCCCTATTGAATAATGAATGTTTTGAATTTTCTCCAAAAGTAAAGTAGTTGCAAACTCATCCTTTTAGAAACTTGTTTGGGCTGTTGAGAGGAGTAAAAAACCATCAAAAATTTCAATCCTGCATGATTCTACCAAGAAATGTGATTCTTCATTCAAAACGCTGGTTTTTGCTATTGGGCTCTATTGAATAATGAATGTTTTGAATTTTCTCCAAAAGTAAAGTAGTTGCAAACTCATGCTTTTAGAGACTTGTTTGGGCTCATGAGAGGAGTAGAAAAACATCAAAAATTTCAGTCCTGCATGATTCTACCAAGAAATGTGTGTTCATTGAAACCGCTGGTTTTTGATAGTTTGGGCCCTATTGAATAATGAATGTTTTGAATTTTCTCCAAAAGTAAAGTAGTTGCAAACTCATCCTTTTAGAAACTTGTTTGGGCTGTTGAGAGGAGTAAAAAACCATCAAAAATTTCAATCCTGCATGATTTTACCAAGAAATGTGATTCTTCATTCAAAACCTGATTTTTGCTATTGGGCTCTATTGAATAGTGAATGGTTTGAATTTTCTCCAAAAGTAAAGTAGTTGCAAACTCATGCTTTTAGAGACTTGTTTGGGCTCATGAGAGGAGTAGAAAAACATCAAAAATTTCAGTCCTGCATGATTCTACCAAGAAATGTGTGTTCATTGAAACCGCTGGTTTTTGATAGTTTGGGCCCTATTGAATAATGAATGTTTTGAATTTTCTCCAAAAGTAAAGTAGTTGCAAACTCATCCTTTTAGAAACTTGTTTGGGCTGTTGAGAGGAGTAAAAAACCATCAAAAATTTCAATCCTGCATGATTCTACCAAGAAATGTGATTCTTCATTCAAAACGCTGGTTTTTGCTATTGGGCTCTATTGAATAATGAATGTTTTGAATTTTCTCCAAAAGTAAAGTAGTTGCAAACTCATGCTTTTAGAGACTTGTTTGGGCTCATGAGAGGAGTAGAAAAACATCAAAAATTTCAGTCCTGCATGATTCTACCAAGAAATGTGTTCATTCAAACCGCTGGTTTTTGATAGTTTGGGCCCTATTGAATAATGAATGTTTTGAATTTTCTCCAAAAGTAAAGTAGTTGCAAACTCATCCTTTTAGAAACTTGTTTGGGCTGTTGAGAGGAGTAAAAACCATCAAAAATTTCAATCCTGCATGATTCTACCAAGAAATGTGATTCTTCATTTAAAACGCTGGTTTTTGCTATTGGGCTCTATTGAATAATGAATGTTTTGAATTTTCTCCAAAAGTAAAGTAGTTGCAAACTCATGCTTTTAGAGACTTGTTTGGGCTCATGAGAGGAGTAGAAAAACATCAAAAATTTCAGTCCTGCATGATTCTACCAAGAAATGTGTGTTCATTGAAACCGCTGGTTTTTGATAGTTTGGGCCCTATTGAATAATGAATGTTTTGAATTTTCTCCAAAAGTAAAGTAGTTGCAAACTCATCCTTTTAGAAACTTGTTTGGGCTGTTGAGAGGAGTAAAAAACCATCAAAAATTTCAATCCTGCATGATTTTACCAAGAAATGTGATTCTTCATTCAAAACCTGATTTTTGCTATTGGGCTCTATTGAATAGTGAATGTTTTGAATTTTCTCCAAAAGTAAAGTAGTTGCAAACTCATGCTTTTAGAGACTTGTTTGGGCTCATGAGATGAGTAGAAAAACATCAAAAATTTCAGTCCTGCATGATTCTACCAAGACATGTGTGTTCATTGAAACGGCTGGTTTTTGATAGTTTGGGCCCTATTGAATAATGAATGTTTTGAATTTTCTCCAAAAGTAAAGTAGTTGCAAACTCATCCTTTTAGAAACTTGATTGGGCTGTTGAGAGGAGTAAAAAACCATCAAAAATTTCAATCCTGCATGATTCTACCAAGAAATGTGATTCTTCATTCAAAACGCTGGTTTTTGCTATTGGGCTCTATTGAATAATGAATGTTTTGAATTTTCTCCAAAAGTAAAGTAGTTGCAAACTCATGCTTTTAGAGACTTGTTTGGGCTCATGAGAGGAGTAGAAAAACATCAAAAATTTCAGTCCTGCATGATTCTACCAAGAAATGTGTGTTCATTCAAACCGCTGGTTTTTGATAGTTTGGGCCCTATTGAATAATGAATGTTTTGAATTTTCTCCAAAAGTAAAGTAGTTGCAAACTCATGCTTTTAGAGACTTGTTTGGGCTCATGAGAGGAGTAGAAAAACATCAAAAATTTCAGTCCTGCATGATTCTACCAAGAAATGTGTGTTCATTGAAACCGCTGGTTTTTGATAGTTTGGGCCCTATTGAATAATGAATGTTTTGAATTTTCTTCAAAAGTAAAGTAGTTGCAAACTCATCCTTTTAGAAACTTGTTTGGGCTGTTGAGAGGAGTAAAAAACCATCAAAAATTTCAATCTTGCATGATTCTACCAAGAAATGTGATTCTTCATTCAAAACGCTGGTTTTTGCTATTGGGCTCTATTGAATAATGAATGTTTTGAATTTTCTCCAAAAGTAAAGTAGTTGCAAACTCATGCTTTTAGAGATTTGTTTGGGCTCATGAGAGGAGTAGAAAAACATCAAAAATTTCAGTCCTGCATGATTCTACCAAGAAATGTGTGTTCATTGAAACCGCTGGTTTTTGATAGTTTGGGCCCTATTGAATAATGAATGTTTTAAATTTTCTCCAAAAGTAAAGTAGTTGCAAACTCATCCTTTTAGAAACTTGTTTGGGCTGTTGAGAGGAGTAAAAAACCATCAAAAATTTCAATCCTGCATGATTTTACCAAGAAATGTGATTCTTCATTCAAAACCTGATTTTTGCTATTGGGCTCTATTGAATAGTGAATGTTTTGAATTTTCTCCAAAAGTAAAGTAGTTGCAAACTCATGCTTTTAGAGACCTGTTTGGGCTCATGAGAGGAGTAGAAAAACATCAAAAATTTCAGTCCTGCATGATTCTACCAAGAAATGTGTGTTCATTCAAACCGCTGGTTTTTGATAGTTTGGGCCCTATTGAATAATGAATGTTTTGAATTTTCTCCAAAAGTAAAGTAGTTGCAAACTCATGCTTTTAGAGACTTGTTTGGGCTCATGAGAGGAGTAGAAAAACATCAAAAATTTCAGTCCTGCATGATTCTACCAAGAAATGTGTGTTCATTGAAACCGCTGGTTTTTGATAGTTTGGGCCCTATTGAATAATGAATGTTTTGAATTTTCTCCAAAAGTAAAGTAGTTGCAAACTCATCCTTTTAGAAACTTGTTTGGGCTGTTGAGAGGAGTAAAAAACCATCAAAAATTTCAATCCTGCATGATTCTACCAAGAAATGTGATTCTTCATTCAAAACGCTGGTTTTTGCTATTGGGCTCTATTGAATAATGAATGTTTTGAATTTTCTCCAAAAGTAAAGTAGTTGCAAACTCATGCTTTTAGAGACTTGTTTGGGCTCATGAGAGGAGTAGAAAAACATCAAAAATTTCAGTCCTGCATGATTCTACCAAGAAATGTGTGTTCATTGAAACCGCTGGTTTTTGATAGTTTGGGCCCTATTGAATAATGAATGTTTTGAATTTTCTCCAAAAGTAAAGTAGTTGCAAACTCATCCTTTTAGAAACTTGTTTGGGCTGTTGAGAGGAGTAAAAAACCATCAAAAATTTCAATCCTGCATGATTCTACCAAGAAATGTGATTCTTCATTCAAAACGCTGGTTTTTGCTATTGGGCTCTATTGAATAATGAATGTTTTGAATTTTCTCCAAAAGTAAAGTAGTTGCAAACTCATGCTTTTAGAGACTTGTTTGGGCTCATGAGAGGAGTAGAAAAACATCAAAAATTTCAGTCCTGCATGATTCTACCAAGAAATGTGTGTTCATTGAAACCGCTGGTTTTTGATAGTTTGGGCCCTATTGAATAATGAATGTTTTGAATTTTCTCCAAAAGTAAAGTAGTTGCAAACTCATCCTTTTAGAAACTTGTTTGGGCTGTTGAGAGGAGTAAAAAACCATCAAAAATTTCAATCCTGCATGATTCTACCAAGAAATGTGATTCTTCATTCAAAACGCTGGTTTTTGCTATTGGGCTCTATTGAATAATGAATGTTTTGAATTTTCTCCAAAAGTAAAGTAGTTGCAAACTCATGCTTTTAGAGACTTGTTTGGGCTCATGAGAGGAGTAGAAAAACATCAAAAATTTCAGTCCTGCATGATTCTACCAAGAAATGTGTGTTCATTGAAACCGCTGGTTTTTGATAGTTTGGGCCCTATTGAATAATGAATGTTTTGAATTTTCTCCAAAAGTAAAGTAGTTGCAAACTCATCCTTTTAGAAACTTGTTTGGGCTGTTGAGAGGAGTAAAAAACCATCAAAAATTTCAATCCTGCATGATTCTACCAAGAAATGTGATTCTTCATTCAAAACGCTGGTTTTTGCTATTGGGCTCTATTGAATAATGAATGTTTTGAATTTTCTCCAAAAGTAAAGTAGTTGCAAACTCATGCTTTTAGAGACTTGTTTGGGCTCATGAGAGGAGTAGAAAAACATCAAAAATTTCAGTCCTGCATGATTCTACCAAGAAATGTGTGTTCATTGAAACCGCTGGTTTTTGATAGTTTGGGCCCTATTGAATAATGAATGTTTTGAATTTTCTCCAAAAGTAAAGTAGTTGCAAACTCATCCTTTTAGAAACTTGTTTGGGCTGTTGAGAGGAGTAAAAAACCATCAAAAATTTCAATCCTGCATGATTTTACCAAGAAATGTGATTCTTCATTCAAAACCTGATTTTTGCTATTAGGCTCTATTGAATAGTGAATGTTTTGAATTTTCTCCAAAAGTAAAGTAGTTGCAAACTCATGCTTTTAGTGACTAGTTTGGGCTCATGAGAGGAGTAGAAAAACATCAAAAATTTCAGTCCTGCATGATTCTACCAAGAAATGTGTGTTCATTGAAACCGCTGGTTTTTGATAGTTTGGGCCCTATTGAATAATGAATGTTTTGAATTTTCTCCAAAAGTAAAGTAGTTGCAAACTCATCCTTTTAGAAACTTGTTTGGGCTGTTGAGAGGAGTAAAAAACCATCAAAAATTTCAATCCTGCATGATTTTACCAAGAAATGTGATTCTTCATTCAAAACCTGATTTTTGCTATTGGGCTCTATTGAATAGTGAATGTTTTGAATTTTCTCCAAAAGTAAAGTAGTTGCAAACTCATGCTTTTAGAGACTTGTTTGGGCTCATGAGATGAGTAGAAAAACATCAAAAATTTCAGTCCTGCATGATTCTACCAAGACATGTGTTTTCATTGAAACGGCTGGTTTTTGATAGTTTGGGCCCTATTGAATAATGAATGTTTTGAATTTTCTCCAAAAGTAAAGTAGTTGCAAACTCATCCTTTTAGAAACTTGATTGGGCTGTTGAGAGGAGTAAAAAACCATCAAAAATTTCAATCCTGCATGATTCTACCAAGAAATGTGATTCTTCATTCAAAACGCTGGTTTTTGCTATTGGGCTCTATTGAATAATGAATGTTTTGAATTTTCTCCAAAAGTAAAGTAGTTGCAAACTCATGCTTTTAGAGACTTGTTTGGGCTCATGAGAGGAGTAGAAAAACATCAAAAATTTCAGTCCTGCATGATTCTACCAAGAAATGTGTGTTCATTCAAACCGCTGGTTTTTGATAGTTTGGGCCCTATTGAATAATGAATGTTTTGAATTTTCTCCAAAAGTAAAGTAGTTGCAAACTCATGCTTTTAGAGACTTGTTTGGGCTCATGAGAGGAGTAGAAAAACATCAAAAATTTCAGTCCTGCATGATTCTACCAAGAAATGTGTGTTCATTGAAACCGCTGGTTTTTGATAGTTTGGGCCCTATTGAATAATGAATGTTTTAAATTTTCTCCAAAAGTAAAGTAGTTGCAAACTCATCCTTTTAGAAACTTGTTTGGGCTGTTGAGAGGAGTAAAAAACCATCAAAAATTTCAATCCTGCATGATTTTACCAAGAAATGTGATTCTTCATTCAAAACCTGATTTTTGCTATTGGGCTCTATTGAATAGTGAATGTTTTGAATTTTCTCCAAAAGTAAAGTAGTTGCAAACTCATGCTTTTAGAGACTTGTTTGGGCTCATGAGAGGAGTAGAAAAACATCAAAAATTTCAGTCCTGCATGATTCTACCAAGAAATGTGTGTTCATTCAAACCGCTGGTTTTTGATAGTTTGGGCCCTATTGAATAATGAATGTTTTGAATTTTCTCCAAAAGTAAAGTAGTTGCAAACTCATGCGTTTAGAGACTTGTTTGGGCTCATGAGAGGAGTAGAAAAACATCAAAAATTTCAGTCCTGCATGATTCTACCAAGAAATGTGTGTTCATTGAAACCGCTGGTTTTTGATAGTTTGGGCCCTATTGAATAATGAATGTTTTGAATTTTCTCCAAAAGTAAAGTAGTTGCAAACTCATCCTTTTAGAAACTTGTTTGGGCTGTTGAGAGGAGTAAAAAACCATCAAAAATTTCAATCCTGCATGATTCTACCAAGAAATGTGATTCTTCATTCAAAACGCTGGTTTTTGCTATTGGGCTCTATTGAATAATGAATGTTTTGAATTTTCTCCAAAAGTAAAGTAGTTGCAAACTCATGCTTTTAGAGACTTGTTTGGGCTCATGAGAGGAGTAGAAAAACATCAAAAATTTCAGTCCTGCATGATTCTACCAAGAAATGTGTGTTCATTGAAACCGCTGGTTTTTGATAGTTTGGGCCCTATTGAATAATGAATGTTTTGAATTTTCTCCAAAAGTAAAGTAGTTGCAAACTCATCCTTTTAGAAACTTGTTTGGGCTGTTGAGAGGAGTAAAAAACCATCAAAAATTTCAATCCTGCATGATTCTACCAAGAAATGTGATTCTTCATTCAAAACGCTGGTTTTTGCTATTGGGCTCTATTGAATAATGAATGTTTTGAATTTTCTCCAAAAGTAAAGTAGTTGCAAACTCATGCTTTTAGAGACTTGTTTGGGCTCATGAGAGGAGTAGAAAAACATCAAAAATTTCAGTCCTGCATGATTCTACCAAGAAATGTGTGTTCATTGAAACCGCTGGTTTTTGATAGTTTGGGCCCTATTGAATAATGAATGTTTTGAATTTTCTCCAAAAGTAAAGTAGTTGCAAACTCATCCTTTTAGAAACTTGTTTGGGCTGTTGAGAGGAGTAAAAAACCATCAAAAATTTCAATCCTGCATGATTCTACCAAGAAATGTGATTCTTCATTCAAAACGCTGGTTTTTGCTATTGGGCTCTATTGAATAATGAATGTTTTGAATTTTCTCCAAAAGTAAAGTAGTTGCAAACTCATGCTTTTAGAGACTTGTTTGGGCTCATGAGAGGAGTAGAAAAACATCAAAAATTTCAGTCCTGCATGATTCTACCAAGAAATGTGTGTTCATTGAAACGGCTGGTTTTTGATAGTTTGGGCCCTATTGAATAATGAATGTTTTGAATTTTCTCCAAAAGTAAAGTAGTTGCAAACTCATCCTTTTAGAACCTTGTTTGGGCTGTTGAGAGGAGTAAAAAACCATCAAAAATTTCAATCCTGCATGATTCTACCAAGAAATGTGATTCTTCATTCAAAACCTGATTTTTGCTATTGGGCTCTATTGAATAGTGAATGTTTTGAATTTTCTCCAAAAGTAAAGTAGTTGCAAACTCATGCTTTTAGAGACTTGTTTGGGCTCATGAGAGGAGTAGAAAAACATCAAAAATTTCAGTCCTGCATGATTCTACCAAGAAATGTGTTCATTCAAACCGCTGGTTTTTGATAGTTTGGGCCCTATTGAATAATTAATGTTTTGAATTTTCTCCAAAAGTAAAGTAGTTGCAAACTCATCCTTTTAGAAACTTGTTTGGGCTGTTGAGAGGAGTAAAAAACCATCAAAAATTTCAATCCTGCATGATTCTACCAAGAAATGTGATTCTTCATTCAAAACGCTGGTTTTTGCTATTGGGCTCTATTGAATAATGAATGTTTTGAATTTTCTCCAAAAGTAAAGTAGTTGCAAACTCATGCTTTTAGAGACTTGTTTGGGCTCATGAGAGGAGTAGAAAAACATCAAAAATTTCAGTCCTGCATGATTCTACCAAGAAATGTGTGTTCATTGAAACCGCTGGTTTTTGATAGTTTGGGCCCTATTGAATAATGAATGTTTTGAATTTTCTCCAAAAGTAAAGTAGTTGCAAACTCATCCTTTTAGAAACTTGTTTGGGCTGTTGAGAGGAGTAAAAAACCATCAAAAATTTCAATCCTGCATGATTTTACCAAGAAATGTGATTCTTCATTCAAAACCTGATTTTTGCTATTGGGCTCTATTGAATAGTGAATGTTTTGAATTTTCTCCAAAAGTAAAGTAGTTGCAAACTCATGCTTTTAGAGACTTGTTTGGGCTCATGAGAGGAGTAGAAAAACATCAAAAATTTCAGTCCTGCATGATTCTACCAAGAAATGTGTTCATTCAAACCGCTGGTTTTTGATAGTTTGGGCCCTATTGAATAATGAATGTTTTGAATTTTCTCCAAAAGTAAAGTAGTTGCAAACTCATCCTTTTAGAAACTTGTTTGGGCTGTTGAGAGGAGTAAAAAACCATCAAAAATTTCAATCCTGCATGATTCTACCAAGAAATGTGATTCTTCATTCAAAACGCTGGTTTTTGCTATTGGGCTCTATTGAATAATGAATGTTTTGAATTTTCTCCAAAAGTAAAGTAGTTGCAAACTCATGCTTTTAGAGACTTGTTTGGGCTCATGAGAGTAGTAGAAAAACTTCAAAAATTTCAGTCCTGCATGATTCTACCAAGAAATGTGTTCATTCAAACCGCTGGTTTTTGATAGTTTGGGCCCTATTGAATAATGAATGTTTTGAATTTTCTCCAAAAGTAAAGTAGTTGCAAACTCATCCTTTTAGAAACTTGTTTGGGCTGTTGAGAGGAGTAAAAAACCATCAAAAATTTCAATCCTGCATGATTCTACCAAGAAATGTGATTCTTCATTCAAAACGCTGGTTTTTGCTATTGGGCTCTATTGAATAATGAATGTTTTGAATTTTCTCCAAAAGTAAAGTAGTTGCAAACTCATGCTTTTAGAGACTTGTTTGGGCTCATGAGAGGAGTAGAAAAACATCAAAAATTTCAGTCCTGCATGATTCTACCAAGAAATGTGTGTTCATTGAAACCGCTGGTTTTTGATAGTTTGGGCCCTATTGAATAATGAATGTTTTGAATTTTCTCCAAAAGTAAAGTAGTTGCAAACTCATCCTTTTAGAAACTTGTTTGGGCTGTTGAGAGGAGTAAAAAACCATCAAAAATTTCAATCCTGCATGATTTTACCAAGAAATGTGATTCTTCATTCAAAACCTGATTTTTGCTATTGGGCTCTATTGAATAGTGAATGTTTTGAATTTTCTCCAAAAGTAAAGTAGTTGCAAACTCATGCTTTTAGAGACTAGTTTGGGCTCATGAGAGGAGTAGAAAAACATCAAAAATTTCAGTCCTGCATGATTCTACCAAGAAATGTGTGTTCATTGAAACCGCTGGTTTTTGATAGTTTGGGCCCTATTGAATAATGAATGTTTTGAATTTTCTCCAAAAGTAAAGTAGTTGCAAACTCATCCTTTTAGAAACTTGTTTGGGCTGTTGAGAGGAGTAAAAAACCATCAAAAATTTCAATCCTGCATGATTTTACCAAGAAATGTGATTCTTCATTCAAAACCTGATTTTTGCTATTGGGCTCTATTGAATAGTGAATGTTTTGAATTTTCTCCAAAAGTAAAGTAGTTGCAAACTCATGCTTTTAGAGACTTGTTTGGGCTCATGAGATGAGTAGAAAAACATCAAAAATTTCAGTCCTGCATGATTCTACCAAGACATGTGTGTTCATTGAAACGGCTGGTTTTTGATAGTTTGGGCCCTATTGAATAATGAATGTTTTGAATTTTCTCCAAAAGTAAAGTAGTTGCAAACTCATCCTTTTAGAAACTTGTTTGGGCTGTTGAGAGGAGTAAAAAACCATCAAAAATTTCAATCCTGCATGATTCTACCAAGAAATGTGATTCTTCATTCAAAACGCTGGTTTTTGCTATTGGGCTCTATTGAATAATGAATGTTTTGAATTTTCTCCAAAAGTAAAGTAGTTGCAAACTCATGCTTTTAGAGACTTGTTTGGGCTCATGAGAGGAGTAGAAAAACATCAAAAATTTCAGTCCTGCATGATTCTACCAAGAAATGTGTGTTCATTCAAACGGCTGGTTTTTGATAGTTTGGGCCCTATTGAATAATGCATGTTTTGAATTTTCTCCAAAAGTAAAGTAGTTGCAAACTCATGCTTTTAGAGACTTGTTTGGGCTCATGAGAGGAGTAGAAAAACATCAAAAATTTCAGTCCTGCATGATTCTACCAAGAAATGTGTGTTCATTGAAACCGCTGGTTTTTGATAGTTTGGGCCCTATTGAATAATGAATGTTTTGAATTTTCTCCAAAAGTAAAGTAGTTGCAAACTCATCCTTTTAGAAACTTGTTTGGGCTGTTGAGAGGAGTAAAAAACCATCAAAAATTTCAATCCTGCATGATTCTACCAAGAAATGTGATTCTTCATTTAAAACGCTGGTTTTTGCTATTGGGCTCTATTGAATAATGAATGTTTTGAATTTTCTCCAAAAGTAAAGTAGTTGCAAACTCATGCTTTTAGAGACTTGTTTGGGCTCATGAGAGGAGTAGAAAAACATCAAAAATTTCAGTCCTGCATGATTCTACCAAGAAATGTGTGTTCATTCAAACGGCTGGTTTTTGATAGTTTGGGCCCTATTGAATAATGCATGTTTTGAATTTTCTCCAAAAGTAAAGTAGTTGCAAACTCATGCTTTTAGAGACTTGTTTGGGCTCATGAGAGGAGTAGAAAAACATCAAAAATTTCAGTCCTGCATGATTCTACCAAGAAATGTGTGTTCATTGAAACCGCTGGTTTTTGATAGTTTGGGCCCTATTGAATAATGAATGTTTTGAATTTTCTCCAAAAGTAAAGTAGTTGCAAACTCATCCTTTTAGAAACTTGTTTGGGCTGTTGAGAGGAGTAAAAAACCATCAAAAATTTCAATCCTGCATGATTCTACCAAGAAATGTGATTCTTCATTTAAAACGCTGGTTTTTGCTATTGGGCTCTATTGAATAATGAATGTTTTGAATTTTCTCCAAAAGTAAAGTAGTTGCAAACTCATGCTTTTAGAGACTTGTTTGGGCTCATGAGAGGAGTAGAAAAACATCAAAAATTTCAGTCCTGCATGATTCTACCAAGAAATGTGTGTTCATTCAAACGGCTGGTTTTTGATAGTTTGGGCCCTATTGAATAATGCATGTTTTGAATTTTCTCCAAAAGTAAAGTAGTTGCAAACTCATGCTTTTAGAGACTTGTTTGGGCTCATGAGAGGAGTAGAAAAACATCAAAAATTTCAGTCCTGCATGATTCTACCAAGAAATGTGTGTTCATTGAAACCGCTGGTTTTTGATAGTTTGGGCCCTATTGAATAATGAATGTTTTGAATTTTCTCCAAAAGTAAAGTAGTTGCAAACTCATCCTTTTAGAAACTTGTTTGGGCTGTTGAGAGGAGTAAAAAACCATCAAAAATTTCAATCCTGCATGATTTTACCAAGAAATGTGATTCTTCATTCAAAACCTGATTTTTGCTATTGGGCTCTATTGAATAGTGAATGTTTTGAATTTTCTCCAAAAGTAAAGTAGTTGCAAACTCATGCTTTTAGAGACTTGTTTGGGCTCATGAGAGGAGTAGAAAAACATCAAAAATTTCAGTCCTGCATGATTCTACCAAGAAATGTGTTCATTCAAACCGCTGGTTTTTGATAGTTTGGGCCCTATTGAATAATGAATGTTTTGAATTTTCTCCAAAAGTAAAGTAGTTGCAAACTCATCCTTTTAGAAACTTGTTTGGGCTGTTGAGAGGAGTAAAAAACCATCAAAAATTTCAATCCTGCATGATTCTACCAAGAAATGTGATTCTTCATTCAAAACGCTGGTTTTTGCTATTGGGCTCTATTGAATAATGAATGTTTTGAATTTTCTCCAAAAGTAAAGTAGTTGCAAACTCATGCTTTTAGAGACTTGTTTGGGCTCATGAGAGGAGTAGAAAAACATCAAAAATTTCAGTCCTGCATGATTCTACCAAGAAATGTGTTCATTCAAACCGCTGGTTTTTGATAGTTTGGGCCCTATTGAATAATGAATGTTTTGAATTTTCTCCAAAAGTAAAGTAGTTGCAAACTCATCCTTTTAGAAACTTGTTTGGGCTGTTGAGAGGAGTAAAAAACCATCAAAAATTTCAATCCTGCATGATTCTACCAAGAAATGTGATTCTTCATTCAAAACGCTGGTTTTTGCTATTGGGCTCTATTGAATAATGAATGTTTTGAATTTTCTCCAAAAGTAAAGTAGTTGCAAACTCATGCTTTTAGAGACTTGTTTGGGCTCATGAGAGGAGTAGAAAAACATCAAAAATTTCAGTCCTGCATGATTCTACCAAGAAATGTGTGTTCATTGAAACCGCTGGTTTTTGATAGTTTGGGCCCTATTGAATAATGAATGTTTTGAATTTTCTCCAAAAGTAAAGTAGTTGCAAACTCATCCTTTTAGAAACTTGTTTGGGCTGTTGAGAGGAGTAAAAAACCATCAAAAATTTCAATCCTGCATGATTTTACCAAGAAATGTGATTCTTCATTCAAAACCTGATTTTTGCTATTGGGCTCTATTGAATAGTGAATGTTTTGAATTTTCTCCAAAAGTAAAGTAGTTGCAAACTCATGCTTTTAGAGACTAGTTTGGGCTCATGAGAGGAGTAGAAAAACATCAAAAATTTCAGTCCTGCATGATTCTACCAAGAAATGTGTGTTCATTGAAACCGCTGGTTTTTGATAGTTTGGGCCCTATTGAATAATGAATGTTTTGAATTTTCTCCAAAAGTAAAGTAGTTGCAAACTCATCCTTTTAGAAACTTGTTTGGGCTGTTGAGAGGAGTAAAAAACCATCAAAAATTTCAATCCTGCATGATTTTACCAAGAAATGTGATTCTTCATTCAAAACCTGATTTTTGCTATTGGGCTCTATTGAATAGTGAATGTTTTGAATTTTCTCCAAAAGTAAAGTAGTTGCAAACTCATCCTTTTAGAAACTTGTTTGGGCAGTTGAGAGGAGTAAAAAACCATCAAAAATTTCAATCCTGCATGATTCTACCAAGAAATGTGATTCTTCATTCAAAACGCTGGTTTTTGCTATTGGGCTCTATTGAATAATGAATGTTTTGAATTTTCTCCAAAAGTAAAGTAGTTGCAAACTCATGCTTTTAGAGACTTGTTTGGGCTCATGAGAGGAGTAGAAAAACATCAAAAATTTCAGTCCTGCATGATTCTACCAAGAAATGTGTGTTCATTCAAACGGCTGGTTTTTGATAGTTTGGGCCCTATTGAATAATGAATGTTTTGAATTTTCTCCAAAAGTAAAGTAGTTGCAAACTCATGCTTTTAGAGACTTGTTTGGGCTCATGAGAGGAGTAGAAAAACATCAAAAATTTCAGTCCTGCATGATTCTACCAAGAAATGTGTGTTCATTGAAACCGCTGGTTTTTGATAGTTTGGGCCCTATTGAATAATGAATGTTTTGAATTTTCTCCAAAAGTAAAGTAGTTGCAAACTCATCCTTTTAGAAACTTGTTTGGGCTGTTGAGAGGAGTAAAAAACCATCAAAAATTTCAATCCTGCATGATTCTACCAAGAAATGTGATTCTTCATTTAAAACGCTGGTTTTTGCTATTGGGCTCTATTGAATAATGAATGTTTTGAATTTTCTCCAAAAGTAAAGTAGTTGCAAACTCATGCTTTTAGAGACTTGTTTGGGCTCATGAGAGGAGTAGAAAAACATCAAAAATTTCAGTCCTGCATGATTCTACCAAGAAATGTGTGTTCATTGAAACCGCTGGTTTTTGATAGTTTGGGCCCTATTGAATAATGAATGTTTTGAATTTTCTCCAAAAGTAAAGTAGTTGCAAACTCATCCTTTTAGAAACTTGTTTGGGCTGTTGAGAGGAGTAAAAAACCATCAAAAATTTCAATCCTGCATGATTTTACCAAGAAATGTGATTCTTCATTCAAAACCTGATTTTTGCTATTGGGCTCTATTGAATAGTGAATGTTTTGAATTTTCTCCAAAAGTAAAGTAGTTGCAAACTCATGCTTTTAGAGACTAGTTTGGGCTCATGAGAGGAGTAGAAAAACATCAAAAATTTCAGTCCTGCATGATTCTACCAAGAAATGTGTGTTCATTGAAACCGCTGGTTTTTGATAGTTTGGGCCCTATTGAATAATGAATGTTTTGAATTTTCTCCAAAAGTAAAGTAGTTGCAAACTCATCCTTTTAGAAACTTGTTTGGGCTGTTGAGAGGAGTAAAAAACCATCAAAAATTTCAATCCTGCATGATTTTACCAAGAAATGTGATTCTTCATTCAAAACCTGATTTTTGCTATTGGACTCTATTGAATAGTGAATGTTTTGAATTTTCTCCAAAAGTAAAGTAGTTGCAAACTCATGCTTTTAGAGACTTGTTTGGGCTCATGAGATGAGTAGAAAAACATCAAAAATTTCAGTCCTGCATGATTCTACCAAGACATGTGTGTTCATTGAAACGGCTGGTTTTTGATAGTTTGGGCCCTATTGAATAATGAATGTTTTGAATTTTCTCCAAAAGTAAAGTAGTTGCAAACTCATCCTTTTAGAAACTTGTTTGGGCTGTTGAGAGGAGTAAAAAACCATCAAAAATTTCAATCCTGCATGATTCTACCAAGAAATGTGATTCTTCATTCAAAACGCTGGTTTTTGCTATTGGGCTCTATTGAATAATGAATGTTTTGAATTTTCTCCAAAAGTAAAGTAGTTGCAAACTCATGCTTTTAGAGACTTGTTTGGGCTCATGAGAGGAGTAGAAAAACATCAAAAATTTCAGTCCTGCATGATTCTACCAAGAAATGTGTGTTCATTGAAACCGCTGGTTTTTGATAGTTTGGGCCCTATTGAATAATGAATGTTTTGAATTTTCTTCAAAAGTAAAGTAGTTGCAAACTCATCCTTTTAGAAACTTGTTTGGGCTGTTGAGAGGAGTAAAAAACCATCAAAAATTTCAATCCTGCATGATTCTACCAAGAAATGTGATTCTTCATTCAAAACGCTGGTTTTTGCTATTGGGCTCTATTGAATAATGAATGTTTTGAATTTTCTCCAAAAGTAAAGTAGTTGCAAACTCATGCTTTTAGAGACTTGTTTGGGCTCATGAGAGGAGTAGAAAAACATCAAAAATTTCAGTCCTGCATGATTCTACCAAGAAATGTGTGTTCATTGAAACCGCTGGTTTTTGATAGTTTGGGCCCTATTGAATAATGAATGTTTTGAATTTTCTCCAAAAGTAAAGTAGTTGCAAACTCATCCTTTTAGAAACTTGTTTGGGCTGTTGAGAGGAGTAAAAAACCATCAAAAATTTCAATCCTGCATGATTCTACCAAGAAATGTGATTCTTCATTCAAAACGCTGGTTTTTGCTATTGGGCTCTATTGAATAATGAATGTTTTGAATTTTCTCCAAAAGTATAGTTGCAAACTCATGCTTTTAGAGACTTGTTTGGGCTCATGAGAGGAGTAGAAAAACATCAAAAATTTCAGTCCTGCATGATTCTACCAAGAAATGTGTGTTCATTCAAACCGCTGGTTTTTGATAGTTTGGGCCCTATTGAATAATGAATGTTTTGAATTTTCTCCAAAAGTAAAGTAGTTGCAAACTCATCCTTTTAGAAACTTGTTTGGGCTGTTGAGAGGAGTAAAAAACCATCAAAAATTTCAATCTTGCATGATTCTACCAAGAAATGTGATTCTTCATTCAAAACGCTGGTTTTTGCTATTTGGCTCTATTGAATAATGAATGTTTTGAATTTTCTCCAAAAGTAAAGTAGTTGCAAACTCATGCTTTTAGAGACTTGTTTGGGCTCATGAGAGGAGTAGAAAAACATCAAAAATTTCAGTCCTGCATGATTCTACCAAGAAATGTGTGTTCATTGAAACCGCTGGTTTTTGATAGTTTGGGCCCTATTGAATAATGAATGTTTTGAATTTTCTCCAAAAGTAAAGTAGTTGCAAACTCATCCTTTTAGAAACTTGTTTGGGCTGTTGAGAGGAGTAAAAAACCATCAAAAATTTCAATCCTGCATGATTCTACCAAGAAATGTGATTCTTCATTCAAAACGCTGGTTTTTGCTATTGGGCTCTATTGAATAATGAATGTTTTGAATTTTCTCCAAAAGTAAAGTAGTTGCAAACTCATGCTTTTAGAGACTTGTTTGGGCTCACGAGAGGAGTAGAAAAACATCAAAAATTTCAGTCCTGCATGATTCTACCAAGAAATGTGTGTTCATTGAAACCGCTGGTTTTTGATAGTTTGGGCCCTATTGAATAATGAATGTTTTGAATTTTCTCCAAAAGTAAAGTAGTTGCAAACTCATCCTTTTAGAAACTTGTTTGGGCTGTTGAGAGGAGTAAAAAACCATCAAAAATTTCAATCCTGCATGATTCTACCAAGAAATGTGATTCTTCATTCAAAACGCTGGTTTTTGCTATTGGGCTCTATTGAATAATGAATGTTTTGAATTTTCTCCAAAAGTAAAGTAGTTGCAAACTCATGCTTTTAGAGACTTGTTTGGGCTCATGAGAGGAGTAGAAAAACATCAAAAATTTCAGTCCTGCATGATTCTACCAAGAAATGTGTGTTCATTGAAACCGCTGGTTTTTGATAGTTTGGGCCCTATTGAATAATGAATGTTTTGAATTTTCTCCAAAAGTAAAGTAGTTGCAAACTCATCCTTTTAGAAACTTGTTTGGGCTGTTGAGAGGAGTAAAAAACCATCAAAAATTTCAATCCTGCATGATTCTACCAAGAAATGTGATTCTTCATTCAAAACGCTGGTTTTTGCTATTGGGCTCTATTGAATAATGAATGTTTTGAATTTTCTCCAAAAGTAAAGTAGTTGCAAACTCATGCTTTTAGAGACTTGTTTGGGCTCATGAGAGGAGTAGAAAAACATCAAAAATTTCAGTCCTGCATGATTCTACCAAGAAATGTGTGTTCATTGAAACCGCTGGTTTTTGATAGTTTGGGCCCTATTGAATAATGAATGTTTTGAATTTTCTCCAAAAGTAAAGTAGTTGCAAACTCATCCTTTTAGAAACTTGTTTGGGCTGTTGAGAGGAGTAAAAAACCATCAAAAATTTCAATCCTGCATGATTTTACCAAGAAATGTGATTCTTCATTCAAAACCTGATTTTTGCTATTGGGCTCTATTGAATAGTGAATGGTTTGAATTTTCTCCAAAAGTAAAGTAGTTGCAAACTCATGCTTTTAGAGACTTGTTTGGGCTCATGAGAGGAGTAGAAAAACATCAAAAATTTCAGTCCTGCATGATTCTACCAAGAAATGTGTGTTCATTGAAACCGCTGGTTTTTGATAGTTTGGGCCCTATTGAATAATGAATGTTTTGAATTTTCTCCAAAAGTAAAGTAGTTGCAAACTCATCCTTTTAGAAACTTGTTTGGGCTGTTGAGAGGAGTAAAAAACCATCAAAAATTTCAATCCTGCATGATTCTACCAAGAAATGTGATTCTTCATTCAAAACGCTGGTTTTTGCTATTGGGCTCTATTGAATAATGAATGTTTTGAATTTTCTCCAAAAGTAAAGTAGTTGCAAACTCATGCTTTTAGAGACTTGTTTGGGCTCATGAGAGGAGTAGAAAAACATCAAAAATTTCAGTCCTGCATGATTCTACCAAGAAATGTGTGTTCATTGAAACCGCTGGTTTTTGATAGTTTGGGCCCTATTGAATAATGAATGTTTTGAATTTTCTCCAAAAGTAAAGTAGTTGCAAACTCATCCTTTTAGAAACTTGTTTGGGCTGTTGAGAGGAGTAAAAAACCATCAAAAATTTCAATCCTGCATGATTTTACCAAGAAATGTGATTCTTCATTCAAAACCTGATTTTTGCTATTGGGCTCTATTGAATAGTGAATGGTTTGAATTTTCTCCAAAAGTAAAGTAGTTGCAAACTCATGCTTTTAGAGACTTGTTTGGGCTCATGAGAGGAGTAGAAAAACATCAAAAATTTCAGTCCTGCATGATTCTACCAAGAAATGTGTGTTCATTGAAACCGCTGGTTTTTGATAGTTTGGGCCCTATTGAATAATGAATGTTTTGAATTTTCTCCAAAAGTAAAGTAGTTGCAAACTCATCCTTTTAGAAACTTGTTTGGGCTGTTGAGAGGAGTAAAAAACCATCAAAAATTTCAATCCTGCATGATTCTACCAAGAAATGTGATTCTTCATTCAAAACGCTGGTTTTTGCTATTGGGCTCTATTGAATAATGAATGTTTTGAATTTTCTCCAAAAGTAAAGTAGTTGCAAACTCATGCTTTTAGAGACTTGTTTGGGCTCATGAGAGGAGTAGAAAAACATCAAAAATTTCAGTCCTGCATGATTCTACCAAGAAATGTGTGTTCATTGAAACCGCTGGTTTTTGATAGTTTGGGCCCTATTGAATAATGAATGTTTTGAATTTTCTCCAAAAGTAAAGTAGTTGCAAACTCATCCTTTTAGAAACTTGTTTGGGCTGTTGAGAGGAGTAAAAAACCATCAAAAATTTCAATCCTGCATGATTCTACCAAGAAATGTGATTCTTCATTCAAAACGCTGGTTTTTGCTATTGGGCTCTATTGAATAATGAATGTTTTGAATTTTCTCCAAAAGTAAAGTAGTTGCAAACTCATGCTTTTAGAGACTTGTTTGGGCTCACGAGAGGAGTAGAAAAACATCAAAAATTTCAGTCCTGCATGATTCTACCAAGAAATGTGTGTTCATTGAAACCGCTGGTTTTTGATAGTTTGGGCCCTATTGAATAATGAATGTTTTGAATTTTCTCCAAAAGTAAAGTAGTTGCAAACTCATCCTTTTAGAAACTTGTTTGGGCTGTTGAGAGGAGTAAAAAACCATCAAAAATTTCAATCCTGCATGATTCTACCAAGAAATGTGATTCTTCATTCAAAACGCTGGTTTTTGCTATTGGGCTCTATTGAATAATGAATGTTTTGAATTTTCTCCAAAAGTAAAGTAGTTGCAAACTCATGCTTTTAGAGACTTGTTTGGGCTCATGAGAGGAGTAGAAAAACATCAAAAATTTCAGTCCTGCATGATTCTACCAAGAAATGTGTGTTCATTGAAACCGCTGGTTTTTGATAGTTTGGGCCCTATTGAATAATGAATGTTTTGAATTTTCTCCAAAAGTAAAGTAGTTGCAAACTCATCCTTTTAGAAACTTGTTTGGGCTGTTGAGAGGAGTAAAAAACCATCAAAAATTTCAATCCTGCATGATTTTACCAAGAAATGTGATTCTTCATTCAAAACCTGATTTTTGCTATTGGGCTCTATTGAATAGTGAATGGTTTGAATTTTCTCCAAAAGTAAAGTAGTTGAAAACTCATGCTTTTAGAGACTTGTTTGGGCTCATGAGAGGAGTAGAAAAACATCAAAAATTTCAGTCCTGCATGATTCTACCAAGAAATGTGTGTTCATTGAAACCGCTGGTTTTTGATAGTTTGGGCCCTATTGAATAATGAATGTTTTGAATTTTCTCCAAAAGTAAAGTAGTTGCAAACTCATCCTTTTAGAAACTTGTTTGGGCTGTTGAGAGGAGTAAAAAACCATCACAAATTTCAATCCTGCATGATTCTACCAAGAAATGTGATTCTTCATTCAAAACGCTGGTTTTTGCTATTGGGCTCTATTGAATAATGAATGTTTTGAATTTTCTCCAAAAGTAAAGTAGTTGCAAACTCATGCTTTTAGAGACTTGTTTGGGCTCATGAGAGGAGTAGAAAAACATCAAAAATTTCAGTCCTGCATGATTCTACCAAGAAATGTGTGTTCATTGAAACCGCTGGTTTTTGATAGTTTGGGCCCTATTGAATAATGAATGTTTTGAATTTTCTCCAAAAGTAAAGTAGTTGCAAACTCATCCTTTTAGAAACTTGTTTGGGCTGTTGAGAGGAGTAAAAAACCATCAAAAATTTCAATCCTGCATGATTTTACCAAGAAATGTGATTCTTCATTCAAAACCTGATTTTTGCTATTGGGCTCTATTGAATAGTGAATGTTTTGAATTTTCTCCAAAAGTAAAGTAGTTGCAAACTCATGCTTTTAGAGACTTGTTTGGGCTCATGAGAGGAGTAGAAAAACATCAAAAATTTCAGTCCTGCATGATTCTACCAAGAAATGTGTTCATTCAAACCGCTGGTTTTTGATAGTTTGGGCCCTATTGAATAATGAATGTTTTGAATTTTCTCCAAAAGTAAAGTAGTTGCAAACTCATCCTTTTAGAAACTTGTTTGGGCTGTTGAGAGGAGTAAAAAACCATCAAAAATTTCGATCCTGCATGATTCTACCAAGAAATGTGATTCTTCATTCAAAACGCTGGTTTTTGCTATTGGGCTCTATTGAATAATGAATGTTTTGAATTTTCTCCAAAAGTAAAGTAGTTGCAAACTCATGCTTTTAGAGACTTGTTTGGGCTCATGAGAGGAGTAGAAAAACATCAAAAATTTCAGTCCTGCATGATTCTACCAAGAAATGTGTGTTCATTGAAACCGCTGGTTTTTGATAGTTTGGGCCCTATTGAATAATGAATGTTTTGAATTTTCTCCAAAAGTAAAGTAGTTGCAAACTCATCCTTTTAGAAACTTGTTTGGGCTGTTGAGAGGAGTAAAAAACCATCAAAAATTTCAATCCTGCATGATTTTACCAAGAAATGTGATTCTTCATTCAAAACCTGATTTTTGCTATTGGGCTCTATTGAATAGTGAATGTTTTGAATTTTCTCCAAAAGTAAAGTAGTTGCAAACTCATGCTTTTAGAGACTTGTTTGGGCTCATGAGAGGAGTAGAAAAACATCAAAAATTTAAGTCCTGCATGATTCTACCAAGAAATGTGTTCATTCAAACCGCTGGTTTTTGATAGTTTGGGCCCTATTGAATAATGAATGTTTTGAATTTTCTCCAAAAGTAAAGTAGTTGCAAACTCATCCTTTTAGAAACTTGTTTGGGCTGTTGAGAGGAGTAAAAAACCATCAAAAATTTCAATCCTGCATGATTCTACCAAGAAATGTGATTCTTCATTCAAAACGCTGGTTTTTGCTATTGGGCTCTATTGAATAATGAATGTTTTGAATTTTCTCCAAAAGTAAAGTAGTTGCAAACTCATGCTTTTAGAGACTTGTTTGGGCTCATGAGAGGAGTAGAAAAACATCAAAAATTTCAGTCCTGCATGATTCTACCAAGAAATGTGTTCATTCAAACCGCTGGTTTTTGATAGTTTGGGCCCTATTGAATAATGAATGTTTTGAATTTTCTCCAAAAGTAAAGTAGTTGCAAACTCATCCTTTTAGAAACTTGTTTGGGCTGTTGAGAGGAGTAAAAAACCATCAAAAATTTCAATCCTGCATGATTCTACCAAGAAATGTGATTCTTCATTTAAAACGCTGGTTTTTGCTATTGGGCTCTATTGAATAATGAATGTTTTGAATTTTCTCCAAAAGTAAAGTAGTTGCAAACTCATGCTTTTAGAGACTTGTTTGGGCTCATGAGAGGAGTAGAAAAACATCAAAAATTTCAGTCCTGCATGATTCTACCAAGAAATGTGTGTTCATTGAAACCGCTGGTTTTTGATAGTTTGGGCTCTATTGAATAATGAATGTTTTGAATTTTCTCCAAAAGTAAAGTAGTTGCAAACTCATCCTTTTAGAAACTTGTTTGGGCTGTTGAGAGGAGTAAAAAACCATCAAAAATTTCAATCCTGCATGATTTTACCAAGAAATGTGATTCTTCATTCAAAACCTGATTTTTGCTATTGGGCTCTATTGAATAGTGAATGTTTTGAATTTTCTCCAAAAGTAAAGTAGTTGCAAACTCATGCTTTTAGAGACTAGTTTGGGCTCATGAGAGGAGTAGAAAAACATCAAAAATTTCAGTCCTGCATGATTCTACCAAGACATGTGTGTTCATTGAAACGGCTGGTTTTTGATAGTTTGGGCCCTATTGAATAATGAATGTTTTGAATTTTCTCCAAAAGTAAAGTAGTTGCAAACTCATCCTTTTAGAAACTTGTTTGGGCTGTTGAGAGGAGTAAAAAACCATCAAAAATTTCAATCCTGCATGATTCTACCAAGAAATGTGATTCTTCATTCAAAACGCTGGTTTTTGCTATTGGGCTCTATTGAATAATGAATGTTTTGAATTTTCTCCAAAAGTAAAGTAGTTGCAAACTCATGCTTTTAGAGACTTGTTTGGGCTCATGAGAGGAGTAGAAAAACATCAAAAATTTCAGTCCTGCATGATTCTACCAAGAAATGTGTGTTCATTCAAACCGCTGGTTTTTGATAGTTTGGGCCCTATTGAATAATGAATGTTTTGAATTTTCTCCAAAAGTAAAGTAGTTGCAAACTCATCCTTTTAGAAACTTGTTTGGGCTGTTGAGAGGAGTAAAAAACCATCAAAAATTTCAATCTTGCATGATTCTACCAAGAAATGTGATTCTTCATTCAAAACGCTGGTTTTTGCTATTTGGCTCTATTGAATAATGAATGTTTTGAATTTTCTCCAAAAGTAAAGTAGTTGCAAACTCATGCTTTTAGAGACTTGTTTGGGCTCATGAGAGGAGTAGAAAAACATCAAAAATTTCAGTCCTGCATGATTCTACCAAGAAATGTGTGTTCATTGAAACCGCTGGTTTTTGATAGTTTGGGCCCTATTGAATAATGAATGTTTTGAATTTTCTCCAAAAGTAAAGTAGTTGCAAACTCATCCTTTTAGAAACTTGTTTGGGCTGTTGAGAGGAGTAAAAAACCATCAAAAATTTCAATCCTGCATGATTCTACCAAGAAATGTGATTCTTCATTCAAAACGCTGGTTTTTGCTATTGGGCTCTATTGAATAATGAATGTTTTGAATTTTCTCCAAAAGTAAAGTAGTTGCAAACTCATGCTTTTAGAGACTTGTTTGGGCTCACGAGAGGAGTAGAAAAACATCAAAAATTTCAGTCCTGCATGATTCTACCAAGAAATGTGTGTTCATTGAAACCGCTGGTTTTTGATAGTTTGGGCCCTATTGAATAATGAATGTTTTGAATTTTCTCCAAAAGTAAAGTAGTTGCAAACTCATCCTTTTAGAAACTTGTTTGGGCTGTTGAGAGGAGTAAAAAACCATCAAAAATTTCAATCCTGCATGATTCTACCAAGAAATGTGATTCTTCATTCAAAACGCTGGTTTTTGCTATTGGGCTCTATTGAATAATGAATGTTTTGAATTTTCTCCAAAAGTAAAGTAGTTGCAAACTCATGCTTTTAGAGACTTGTTTGGGCTCATGAGAGGAGTAGAAAAACATCAAAAATTTCAGTCCTGCATGATTCTACCAAGAAATGTGTGTTCATTGAAACCGCTGGTTTTTGATAGTTTGGGCCCTATTGAATAATGAATGTTTTGAATTTTCTCCAAAAGTAAAGTAGTTGCAAACTCATCCTTTTAGAAACTTGTTTGGGCTGTTGAGAGGAGTAAAAAACCATCAAAAATTTCAATCCTGCATGATTTTACCAAGAAATGTGATTCTTCATTCAAAACCTGATTTTTGCTATTGGGCTCTATTGAATAGTGAATGGTTTGAATTTTCTCCAAAAGTAAAGTAGTTGCAAACTCATGCTTTTAGAGACTTGTTTGGGCTCATGAGAGGAGTAGAAAAACATCAAAAATTTCAGTCCTGCATGATTCTACCAAGAAATGTGTGTTCATTGAAACCGCTGGTTTTTGATAGTTTGGGCCCTATTGAATAATGAATGTTTTGAATTTTCTCCAAAAGTAAAGTAGTTGCAAACTCATCCTTTTAGAAACTTGTTTGGGCTGTTGAGAGGAGTAAAAAACCATCAAAAATTTCAATCCTGCATGATTCTACCAAGAAATGTGATTCTTCATTCAAAACGCTGGTTTTTGCTATTGGGCTCTATTGAATAATGAATGTTTTGAATTTTCTCCAAAAGTAAAGTAGTTGCAAACTCATGCTTTTAGAGACTTGTTTGGGCTCACGAGAGGAGTAGAAAAACATCAAAAATTTCAGTCCTGCATGATTCTACCAAGAAATGTGTGTTCATTGAAACCGCTGGTTTTTGATAGTTTGGGCCCTATTGAATAATGAATGTTTTGAATTTTCTCCAAAAGTAAAGTAGTTGCAAACTCATCCTTTTAGAAACTTGTTTGGGCTGTTGAGAGGAGTAAAAAACCATCAAAAATTTCAATCCTGCATGATTCTACCAAGAAATGTGATTCTTCATTCAAAACGCTGGTTTTTGCTATTGGGCTCTATTGAATAATGAATGTTTTGAATTTTCTCCAAAAGTAAAGTAGTTGCAAACTCATGCTTTTAGAGACTTGTTTGGGCTCATGAGAGGAGTAGAAAAACATCAAAAATTTCAGTCCTGCATGATTCTACCAAGAAATGTGTTCATTCAAACCGCTGGTTTTTGATAGTTTGGGCCCTATTGAATAATGAATGTTTTGAATTTTCTCCAAAAGTAAAGTAGTTGCAAACTCATCCTTTTAGAAACTTGTTTGGGCTGTTGAGAGGAGTAAAAAACCATCAAAAATTTCAATCCTGCATGATTCTACCAAGAAATGTGATTCTTCATTCAAAACGCTGGTTTTTGCTATTGGGCTCTATTGAATAATGAATGTTTTGAATTTTCTCCAAAAGTAAAGTAGTTGCAAACTCATGCTTTTAGAGACTTGTTTGGGCTCATGAGAGGAGTAGAAAAACATCAAAAATTTCAGTCCTGCATGATTCTACCAAGAAATGTGTGTTCATTGAAACCGCTGGTTTTTGATAGTTTGGGCCCTATTGAATAATGAATGTTTTGAATTTTCTCCAAAAGTAAAGTAGTTGCAAACTCATCCTTTTAGAAACTTGTTTGGGCTGTTGAGAGGAGTAAAAAACCATCAAAAATTTCAATCCTGCATGATTTTACCAAGAAATGTGATTCTTCATTCAAAACCTGATTTTTGCTATTGGGCTCTATTGAATAGTGAATGTTTTGAATTTTCTCCAAAAGTAAAGTAGTTGCAAACTCATGCTTTTAGAGACTAGTTTGGGCTCATGAGAGGAGTAGAAAAACATCAAAAATTTCAGTCCTGCATGATTCTACCAAGAAATGTGTGTTCATTGAAACCGCTGGTTTTTGATAGTTTGGGCCCTATTGAATAATGAATGTTTTGAATTTTCTCCAAAAGTAAAGTAGTTGCAAACTCATCCTTTTAGAAACTTGTTTGGGCTGTTGAGAGGAGTAAAAAACCATCAAAAATTTCAATCCTGCATGATTTTACCAAGAAATGTGATTCTTCATTCAAAACCTGATTTTTGCTATTGGGCTCTATTGAATAGTGAATGTTTTGAATTTTCTCCAAAAGTAAAGTAGTTGCAAACTCATCCTTTTAGAAACTTGTTTGGGCAGTTGAGAGGAGTAAAAAACCATCAAAAATTTCAATCCTGCATGATTCTACCAAGAAATGTGATTCTTCATTCAAAACGCTGGTTTTTGCTATTGGGCTCTATTGAATAATGAATGTTTTGAATTTTCTCCAAAAGTAAAGTAGTTGCAAACTCATGCTTTTAGAGACTTGTTTGGGCTCATGAGAGGAGTAGAAAAACATCAAAAATTTCAGTCCTGCATGATTCTACCAAGAAATGTGTGTTCATTCAAACGGCTGGTTTTTGATAGTTTGGGCCCTATTGAATAATGAATGTTTTGAATTTTCTCCAAAAGTAAAGTAGTTGCAAACTCATGCTTTTAGAGACTTGTTTGGGCTCATGAGAGGAGTAGAAAAACATCAAAAATTTCAGTCCTGCATGATTCTACCAAGAAATGTGTGTTCATTGAAACCGCTGGTTTTTGATAGTTTGGGCCCTATTGAATAATGAATGTTTTGAATTTTCTCCAAAAGTAAAGTAGTTGCAAACTCATCCTTTTAGAAACTTGTTTGGGCTGTTGAGAGGAGTAAAAAACCATCAAAAATTTCAATCCTGCATGATTCTACCAAGAAATGTGATTCTTCATTTAAAACGCTGGTTTTTGCTATTGGGCTCTATTGAATAATGAATGTTTTGAATTTTCTCCAAAAGTAAAGTAGTTGCAAACTCATGCTTTTAGAGACTTGTTTGGGCTCATGAGAGGAGTAGAAAAACATCAAAAATTTCAGTCCTGCATGATTCTACCAAGAAATGTGTGTTCATTGAAACCGCTGGTTTTTGATAGTTTGGGCCCTATTGAATAATGAATGTTTTGAATTTTCTCCAAAAGTAAAGTAGTTGCAAACTCATCCTTTTAGAAACTTGTTTGGGCTGTTGAGAGGAGTAAAAAACCATCAAAAATTTCAATCCTGCATGATTTTACCAAGAAATGTGATTCTTCATTCAAAACCTGATTTTTGCTATTGGGCTCTATTGAATAGTGAATGTTTTGAATTTTCTCCAAAAGTAAAGTAGTTGCAAACTCATGCTTTTAGAGACTAGTTTGGGCTCATGAGAGGAGTAGAAAAACATCAAAAATTTCAGTCCTGCATGATTCTACCAAGAAATGTGTGTTCATTGAAACCGCTGGTTTTTGATAGTTTGGGCCCTATTGAATAATGAATGTTTTGAATTTTCTCCAAAAGTAAAGTAGTTGCAAACTCATCCTTTTAGAAACTTGTTTGGGCTGTTGAGAGGAGTAAAAAACCATCAAAAATTTCAATCCTGCATGATTTTACCAAGAAATGTGATTCTTCATTCAAAACCTGATTTTTGCTATTGGACTCTATTGAATAGTGAATGTTTTGAATTTTCTCCAAAAGTAAAGTAGTTGCAAACTCATGCTTTTAGAGACTTGTTTGGGCTCATGAGATGAGTAGAAAAACATCAAAAATTTCAGTCCTGCATGATTCTACCAAGACATGTGTGTTCATTGAAACGGCTGGTTTTTGATAGTTTGGGCCCTATTGAATAATGAATGTTTTGAATTTTCTCCAAAAGTAAAGTAGTTGCAAACTCATCCTTTTAGAAACTTGTTTGGGCTGTTGAGAGGAGTAAAAAACCATCAAAAATTTCAATCCTGCATGATTCTACCAAGAAATGTGATTCTTCATTCAAAACGCTGGTTTTTGCTATTGGGCTCTATTGAATAATGAATGTTTTGAATTTTCTCCAAAAGTAAAGTAGTTGCAAACTCATGCTTTTAGAGACTTGTTTGGGCTCATGAGAGGAGTAGAAAAACATCAAAAATTTCAGTCCTGCATGATTCTACCAAGAAATGTGTGTTCATTGAAACCGCTGGTTTTTGATAGTTTGGGCCCTATTGAATAATGAATGTTTTGAATTTTCTTCAAAAGTAAAGTAGTTGCAAACTCATCCTTTTAGAAACTTGTTTGGGCTGTTGAGAGGAGTAAAAAACCATCAAAAATTTCAATCCTGCATGATTCTACCAAGAAATGTGATTCTTCATTCAAAACGCTGGTTTTTGCTATTGGGCTCTATTGAATAATGAATGTTTTGAATTTTCTCCAAAAGTAAAGTAGTTGCAAACTCATGCTTTTAGAGACTTGTTTGGGCTCATGAGAGGAGTAGAAAAACATCAAAAATTTCAGTCCTGCATGATTCTACCAAGAAATGTGTGTTCATTGAAACCGCTGGTTTTTGATAGTTTGGGCCCTATTGAATAATGAATGTTTTGAATTTTCTCCAAAAGTAAAGTAGTTGCAAACTCATCCTTTTAGAAACTTGTTTGGGCTGTTGAGAGGAGTAAAAAACCATCAAAAATTTCAATCCTGCATGATTCTACCAAGAAATGTGATTCTTCATTCAAAACGCTGGTTTTTGCTATTGGGCTCTATTGAATAATGAATGTTTTGAATTTTCTCCAAAAGTATAGTTGCAAACTCATGCTTTTAGAGACTTGTTTGGGCTCATGAGAGGAGTAGAAAAACATCAAAAATTTCAGTCCTGCATGATTCTACCAAGAAATGTGTGTTCATTCAAACCGCTGGTTTTTGATAGTTTGGGCCCTATTGAATAATGAATGTTTTGAATTTTCTCCAAAAGTAAAGTAGTTGCAAACTCATCCTTTTAGAAACTTGTTTGGGCTGTTGAGAGGAGTAAAAAACCATCAAAAATTTCAATCTTGCATGATTCTACCAAGAAATGTGATTCTTCATTCAAAACGCTGGTTTTTGCTATTTGGCTCTATTGAATAATGAATGTTTTGAATTTTCTCCAAAAGTAAAGTAGTTGCAAACTCATGCTTTTAGAGACTTGTTTGGGCTCATGAGAGGAGTAGAAAAACATCAAAAATTTCAGTCCTGCATGATTCTACCAAGAAATGTGTGTTCATTGAAACCGCTGGTTTTTGATAGTTTGGGCCCTATTGAATAATGAATGTTTTGAATTTTCTCCAAAAGTAAAGTAGTTGCAAACTCATCCTTTTAGAAACTTGTTTGGGCTGTTGAGAGGAGTAAAAAACCATCAAAAATTTCAATCCTGCATGATTCTACCAAGAAATGTGATTCTTCATTCAAAACGCTGGTTTTTGCTATTGGGCTCTATTGAATAATGAATGTTTTGAATTTTCTCCAAAAGTAAAGTAGTTGCAAACTCATGCTTTTAGAGACTTGTTTGGGCTCACGAGAGGAGTAGAAAAACATCAAAAATTTCAGTCCTGCATGATTCTACCAAGAAATGTGTGTTCATTGAAACCGCTGGTTTTTGATAGTTTGGGCCCTATTGAATAATGAATGTTTTGAATTTTCTCCAAAAGTAAAGTAGTTGCAAACTCATCCTTTTAGAAACTTGTTTGGGCTGTTGAGAGGAGTAAAAAACCATCAAAAATTTCAATCCTGCATGATTCTACCAAGAAATGTGATTCTTCATTCAAAACGCTGGTTTTTGCTATTGGGCTCTATTGAATAATGAATGTTTTGAATTTTCTCCAAAAGTAAAGTAGTTGCAAACTCATGCTTTTAGAGACTTGTTTGGGCTCATGAGAGGAGTAGAAAAACATCAAAAATTTCAGTCCTGCATGATTCTACCAAGAAATGTGTGTTCATTGAAACCGCTGGTTTTTGATAGTTTGGGCCCTATTGAATAATGAATGTTTTGAATTTTCTCCAAAAGTAAAGTAGTTGCAAACTCATCCTTTTAGAAACTTGTTTGGGCTGTTGAGAGGAGTAAAAAACCATCAAAAATTTCAATCCTGCATGATTCTACCAAGAAATGTGATTCTTCATTCAAAACGCTGGTTTTTGCTATTGGGCTCTATTGAATAATGAATGTTTTGAATTTTCTCCAAAAGTAAAGTAGTTGCAAACTCATGCTTTTAGAGACTTGTTTGGGCTCATGAGAGGAGTAGAAAAACATCAAAAATTTCAGTCCTGCATGATTCTACCAAGAAATGTGTGTTCATTGAAACCGCTGGTTTTTGATAGTTTGGGCCCTATTGAATAATGAATGTTTTGAATTTTCTCCAAAAGTAAAGTAGTTGCAAACTCATCCTTTTAGAAACTTGTTTGGGCTGTTGAGAGGAGTAAAAAACCATCAAAAATTTCAATCCTGCATGATTTTACCAAGAAATGTGATTCTTCATTCAAAACCTGATTTTTGCTATTGGGCTCTATTGAATAGTGAATGGTTTGAATTTTCTCCAAAAGTAAAGTAGTTGCAAACTCATGCTTTTAGAGACTTGTTTGGGCTCATGAGAGGAGTAGAAAAACATCAAAAATTTCAGTCCTGCATGATTCTACCAAGAAATGTGTGTTCATTGAAACCGCTGGTTTTTGATAGTTTGGGCCCTATTGAATAATGAATGTTTTGAATTTTCTCCAAAAGTAAAGTAGTTGCAAACTCATCCTTTTAGAAACTTGTTTGGGCTGTTGAGAGGAGTAAAAAACCATCAAAAATTTCAATCCTGCATGATTCTACCAAGAAATGTGATTCTTCATTCAAAACGCTGGTTTTTGCTATTGGGCTCTATTGAATAATGAATGTTTTGAATTTTCTCCAAAAGTAAAGTAGTTGCAAACTCATGCTTTTAGAGACTTGTTTGGGCTCATGAGAGGAGTAGAAAAACATCAAAAATTTCAGTCCTGCATGATTCTACCAAGAAATGTGTGTTCATTGAAACCGCTGGTTTTTGATAGTTTGGGCCCTATTGAATAATGAATGTTTTGAATTTTCTCCAAAAGTAAAGTAGTTGCAAACTCATCCTTTTAGAAACTTGTTTGGGCTGTTGAGAGGAGTAAAAAACCATCAAAAATTTCAATCCTGCATGATTTTACCAAGAAATGTGATTCTTCATTCAAAACCTGATTTTTGCTATTGGGCTCTATTGAATAGTGAATGGTTTGAATTTTCTCCAAAAGTAAAGTAGTTGCAAACTCATGCTTTTAGAGACTTGTTTGGGCTCATGAGAGGAGTAGAAAAACATCAAAAATTTCAGTCCTGCATGATTCTACCAAGAAATGTGTGTTCATTGAAACCGCTGGTTTTTGATAGTTTGGGCCCTATTGAATAATGAATGTTTTGAATTTTCTCCAAAAGTAAAGTAGTTGCAAACTCATCCTTTTAGAAACTTGTTTGGGCTGTTGAGAGGAGTAAAAAACCATCAAAAATTTCAATCCTGCATGATTCTACCAAGAAATGTGATTCTTCATTCAAAACGCTGGTTTTTGCTATTGGGCTCTATTGAATAATGAATGTTTTGAATTTTCTCCAAAAGTAAAGTAGTTGCAAACTCATGCTTTTAGAGACTTGTTTGGGCTCATGAGAGGAGTAGAAAAACATCAAAAATTTCAGTCCTGCATGATTCTACCAAGAAATGTGTGTTCATTGAAACCGCTGGTTTTTGATAGTTTGGGCCCTATTGAATAATGAATGTTTTGAATTTTCTCCAAAAGTAAAGTAGTTGCAAACTCATCCTTTTAGAAACTTGTTTGGGCTGTTGAGAGGAGTAAAAAACCATCAAAAATTTCAATCCTGCATGATTCTACCAAGAAATGTGATTCTTCATTCAAAACGCTGGTTTTTGCTATTGGGCTCTATTGAATAATGAATGTTTTGAATTTTCTCCAAAAGTAAAGTAGTTGCAAACTCATGCTTTTAGAGACTTGTTTGGGCTCACGAGAGGAGTAGAAAAACATCAAAAATTTCAGTCCTGCATGATTCTACCAAGAAATGTGTGTTCATTGAAACCGCTGGTTTTTGATAGTTTGGGCCCTATTGAATAATGAATGTTTTGAATTTTCTCCAAAAGTAAAGTAGTTGCAAACTCATCCTTTTAGAAACTTGTTTGGGCTGTTGAGAGGAGTAAAAAACCATCAAAAATTTCAATCCTGCATGATTCTACCAAGAAATGTGATTCTTCATTCAAAACGCTGGTTTTTGCTATTGGGCTCTATTGAATAATGAATGTTTTGAATTTTCTCCAAAAGTAAAGTAGTTGCAAACTCATGCTTTTAGAGACTTGTTTGGGCTCATGAGAGGAGTAGAAAAACATCAAAAATTTCAGTCCTGCATGATTCTACCAAGAAATGTGTGTTCATTGAAACCGCTGGTTTTTGATAGTTTGGGCCCTATTGAATAATGAATGTTTTGAATTTTCTCCAAAAGTAAAGTAGTTGCAAACTCATCCTTTTAGAAACTTGTTTGGGCTGTTGAGAGGAGTAAAAAACCATCAAAAATTTCAATCCTGCATGATTTTACCAAGAAATGTGATTCTTCATTCAAAACCTGATTTTTGCTATTGGGCTCTATTGAATAGTGAATGGTTTGAATTTTCTCCAAAAGTAAAGTAGTTGAAAACTCATGCTTTTAGAGACTTGTTTGGGCTCATGAGAGGAGTAGAAAAACATCAAAAATTTCAGTCCTGCATGATTCTACCAAGAAATGTGTGTTCATTGAAACCGCTGGTTTTTGATAGTTTGGGCCCTATTGAATAATGAATGTTTTGAATTTTCTCCAAAAGTAAAGTAGTTGCAAACTCATCCTTTTAGAAACTTGTTTGGGCTGTTGAGAGGAGTAAAAAACCATCACAAATTTCAATCCTGCATGATTCTACCAAGAAATGTGATTCTTCATTCAAAACGCTGGTTTTTGCTATTGGGCTCTATTGAATAATGAATGTTTTGAATTTTCTCCAAAAGTAAAGTAGTTGCAAACTCATGCTTTTAGAGACTTGTTTGGGCTCATGAGAGGAGTAGAAAAACATCAAAAATTTCAGTCCTGCATGATTCTACCAAGAAATGTGTGTTCATTGAAACCGCTGGTTTTTGATAGTTTGGGCCCTATTGAATAATGAATGTTTTGAATTTTCTCCAAAAGTAAAGTAGTTGCAAACTCATCCTTTTAGAAACTTGTTTGGGCTGTTGAGAGGAGTAAAAAACCATCAAAAATTTCAATCCTGCATGATTTTACCAAGAAATGTGATTCTTCATTCAAAACCTGATTTTTGCTATTGGGCTCTATTGAATAGTGAATGTTTTGAATTTTCTCCAAAAGTAAAGTAGTTGCAAACTCATGCTTTTAGAGACTTGTTTGGGCTCATGAGAGGAGTAGAAAAACATCAAAAATTTCAGTCCTGCATGATTCTACCAAGAAATGTGTTCATTCAAACCGCTGGTTTTTGATAGTTTGGGCCCTATTGAATAATGAATGTTTTGAATTTTCTCCAAAAGTAAAGTAGTTGCAAACTCATCCTTTTAGAAACTTGTTTGGGCTGTTGAGAGGAGTAAAAAACCATCAAAAATTTCGATCCTGCATGATTCTACCAAGAAATGTGATTCTTCATTCAAAACGCTGGTTTTTGCTATTGGGCTCTATTGAATAATGAATGTTTTGAATTTTCTCCAAAAGTAAAGTAGTTGCAAACTCATGCTTTTAGAGACTTGTTTGGGCTCATGAGAGGAGTAGAAAAACATCAAAAATTTCAGTCCTGCATGATTCTACCAAGAAATGTGTGTTCATTGAAACCGCTGGTTTTTGATAGTTTGGGCCCTATTGAATAATGAATGTTTTGAATTTTCTCCAAAAGTAAAGTAGTTGCAAACTCATCCTTTTAGAAACTTGTTTGGGCTGTTGAGAGGAGTAAAAAACCATCAAAAATTTCAATCCTGCATGATTTTACCAAGAAATGTGATTCTTCATTCAAAACCTGATTTTTGCTATTGGGCTCTATTGAATAGTGAATGTTTTGAATTTTCTCCAAAAGTAAAGTAGTTGCAAACTCATGCTTTTAGAGACTTGTTTGGGCTCATGAGAGGAGTAGAAAAACATCAAAAATTTAAGTCCTGCATGATTCTACCAAGAAATGTGTTCATTCAAACCGCTGGTTTTTGATAGTTTGGGCCCTATTGAATAATGAATGTTTTGAATTTTCTCCAAAAGTAAAGTAGTTGCAAACTCATCCTTTTAGAAACTTGTTTGGGCTGTTGAGAGGAGTAAAAAACCATCAAAAATTTCAATCCTGCATGATTCTACCAAGAAATGTGATTCTTCATTCAAAACGCTGGTTTTTGCTATTGGGCTCTATTGAATAATGAATGTTTTGAATTTTCTCCAAAAGTAAAGTAGTTGCAAACTCATGCTTTTAGAGACTTGTTTGGGCTCATGAGAGGAGTAGAAAAACATCAAAAATTTCAGTCCTGCATGATTCTACCAAGAAATGTGTTCATTCAAACCGCTGGTTTTTGATAGTTTGGGCCCTATTGAATAATGAATGTTTTGAATTTTCTCCAAAAGTAAAGTAGTTGCAAACTCATCCTTTTAGAAACTTGTTTGGGCTGTTGAGAGGAGTAAAAAACCATCAAAAATTTCAATCCTGCATGATTCTACCAAGAAATGTGATTCTTCATTTAAAACGCTGGTTTTTGCTATTGGGCTCTATTGAATAATGAATGTTTTGAATTTTCTCCAAAAGTAAAGTAGTTGCAAACTCATGCTTTTAGAGACTTGTTTGGGCTCATGAGAGGAGTAGAAAAACATCAAAAATTTCAGTCCTGCATGATTCTACCAAGAAATGTGTGTTCATTGAAACCGCTGGTTTTTGATAGTTTGGGCTCTATTGAATAATGAATGTTTTGAATTTTCTCCAAAAGTAAAGTAGTTGCAAACTCATCCTTTTAGAAACTTGTTTGGGCTGTTGAGAGGAGTAAAAAACCATCAAAAATTTCAATCCTGCATGATTTTACCAAGAAATGTGATTCTTCATTCAAAACCTGATTTTTGCTATTGGGCTCTATTGAATAGTGAATGTTTTGAATTTTCTCCAAAAGTAAAGTAGTTGCAAACTCATGCTTTTAGAGACTAGTTTGGGCTCATGAGAGGAGTAGAAAAACATCAAAAATTTCAGTCCTGCATGATTCTACCAAGACATGTGTGTTCATTGAAACGGCTGGTTTTTGATAGTTTGGGCCCTATTGAATAATGAATGTTTTGAATTTTCTCCAAAAGTAAAGTAGTTGCAAACTCATCCTTTTAGAAACTTGTTTGGGCTGTTGAGAGGAGTAAAAAACCATCAAAAATTTCAATCCTGCATGATTCTACCAAGAAATGTGATTCTTCATTCAAAACGCTGGTTTTTGCTATTGGGCTCTATTGAATAATGAATGTTTTGAATTTTCTCCAAAAGTAAAGTAGTTGCAAACTCATGCTTTTAGAGACTTGTTTGGGCTCATGAGAGGAGTAGAAAAACATCAAAAATTTCAGTCCTGCATGATTCTACCAAGAAATGTGTGTTCATTCAAACCGCTGGTTTTTGATAGTTTGGGCCCTATTGAATAATGAATGTTTTGAATTTTCTCCAAAAGTAAAGTAGTTGCAAACTCATCCTTTTAGAAACTTGTTTGGGCTGTTGAGAGGAGTAAAAAACCATCAAAAATTTCAATCTTGCATGATTCTACCAAGAAATGTGATTCTTCATTCAAAACGCTGGTTTTTGCTATTTGGCTCTATTGAATAATGAATGTTTTGAATTTTCTCCAAAAGTAAAGTAGTTGCAAACTCATGCTTTTAGAGACTTGTTTGGGCTCATGAGAGGAGTAGAAAAACATCAAAAATTTCAGTCCTGCATGATTCTACCAAGAAATGTGTGTTCATTGAAACCGCTGGTTTTTGATAGTTTGGGCCCTATTGAATAATGAATGTTTTGAATTTTCTCCAAAAGTAAAGTAGTTGCAAACTCATCCTTTTAGAAACTTGTTTGGGCTGTTGAGAGGAGTAAAAAACCATCAAAAATTTCAATCCTGCATGATTCTACCAAGAAATGTGATTCTTCATTCAAAACGCTGGTTTTTGCTATTGGGCTCTATTGAATAATGAATGTTTTGAATTTTCTCCAAAAGTAAAGTAGTTGCAAACTCATGCTTTTAGAGACTTGTTTGGGCTCACGAGAGGAGTAGAAAAACATCAAAAATTTCAGTCCTGCATGATTCTACCAAGAAATGTGTGTTCATTGAAACCGCTGGTTTTTGATAGTTTGGGCCCTATTGAATAATGAATGTTTTGAATTTTCTCCAAAAGTAAAGTAGTTGCAAACTCATCCTTTTAGAAACTTGTTTGGGCTGTTGAGAGGAGTAAAAAACCATCAAAAATTTCAATCCTGCATGATTCTACCAAGAAATGTGATTCTTCATTCAAAACGCTGGTTTTTGCTATTGGGCTCTATTGAATAATGAATGTTTTGAATTTTCTCCAAAAGTAAAGTAGTTGCAAACTCATGCTTTTAGAGACTTGTTTGGGCTCATGAGAGGAGTAGAAAAACATCAAAAATTTCAGTCCTGCATGATTCTACCAAGAAATGTGTGTTCATTGAAACCGCTGGTTTTTGATAGTTTGGGCCCTATTGAATAATGAATGTTTTGAATTTTCTCCAAAAGTAAAGTAGTTGCAAACTCATCCTTTTAGAAACTTGTTTGGGCTGTTGAGAGGAGTAAAAAACCATCAAAAATTTCAATCCTGCATGATTTTACCAAGAAATGTGATTCTTCATTCAAAACCTGATTTTTGCTATTGGGCTCTATTGAATAGTGAATGGTTTGAATTTTCTCCAAAAGTAAAGTAGTTGCAAACTCATGCTTTTAGAGACTTGTTTGGGCTCATGAGAGGAGTAGAAAAACATCAAAAATTTCAGTCCTGCATGATTCTACCAAGAAATGTGTGTTCATTGAAACCGCTGGTTTTTGATAGTTTGGGCCCTATTGAATAATGAATGTTTTGAATTTTCTCCAAAAGTAAAGTAGTTGCAAACTCATCCTTTTAGAAACTTGTTTGGGCTGTTGAGAGGAGTAAAAAACCATCAAAAATTTCAATCCTGCATGATTCTACCAAGAAATGTGATTCTTCATTCAAAACGCTGGTTTTTGCTATTGGGCTCTATTGAATAATGAATGTTTTGAATTTTCTCCAAAAGTAAAGTAGTTGCAAACTCATGCTTTTAGAGACTTGTTTGGGCTCACGAGAGGAGTAGAAAAACATCAAAAATTTCAGTCCTGCATGATTCTACCAAGAAATGTGTGTTCATTGAAACCGCTGGTTTTTGATAGTTTGGGCCCTATTGAATAATGAATGTTTTGAATTTTCTCCAAAAGTAAAGTAGTTGCAAACTCATCCTTTTAGAAACTTGTTTGGGCTGTTGAGAGGAGTAAAAAACCATCAAAAATTTCAATCCTGCATGATTCTACCAAGAAATGTGATTCTTCATTCAAAACGCTGGTTTTTGCTATTGGGCTCTATTGAATAATGAATGTTTTGAATTTTCTCCAAAAGTAAAGTAGTTGCAAACTCATGCTTTTAGAGACTTGTTTGGGCTCATGAGAGGAGTAGAAAAACATCAAAAATTTCAGTCCTGCATGATTCTACCAAGAAATGTGTGTTCATTGAAACCGCTGGTTTTTGATAGTTTGGGCCCTATTGAATAATGAATGTTTTGAATTTTCTCCAAAAGTAAAGTAGTTGCAAACTCATCCTTTTAGAAACTTGTTTGGGCTGTTGAGAGGAGTAAAAAACCATCAAAAATTTCAATCCTGCATGATTCTACCAAGAAATGTGATTCTTCATTCAAAACGCTGGTTTTTGCTATTGGGCTCTATTGAATAATGAATGTTTTGAATTTTCTCCAAAAGTAAAGTAGTTGCAAACTCATGCTTTTAGAGACTTGTTTGGGCTCACGAGAGGAGTAGAAAAACATCAAAAATTTCAGTCCTGCATGATTCTACCAAGAAATGTGTGTTCATTGAAACCGCTGGTTTTTGATAGTTTGGGCCCTATTGAATAATGAATGTTTTGAATTTTCTCCAAAAGTAAAGTAGTTGCAAACTCATCCTTTTAGAAACTTGTTTGGGCTGTTGAGAGGAGTAAAAAACCATCAAAAATTTCAATCCTGCATGATTCTACCAAGAAATGTGATTCTTCATTCAAAACGCTGGTTTTTGCTATTGGGCTCTATTGAATAATGAATGTTTTGAATTTTCTCCAAAAGTAAAGTAGTTGCAAACTCATGCTTTTAGAGACTTGTTTGGGCTCATGAGAGGAGTAGAAAAACATCAAAAATTTCAGTCCTGCATGATTCTACCAAGAAATGTGTGTTCATTGAAACCGCTGGTTTTTGATAGTTTGGGCCCTATTGAATAATGAATGTTTTGAATTTTCTCCAAAAGTAAAGTAGTTGCAAACTCATCCTTTTAGAAACTTGTTTGGGCTGTTGAGAGGAGTAAAAAACCATCAAAAATTTCAATCCTGCATGATTTTACCAAGAAATGTGATTCTTCATTCAAAACCTGATTTTTGCTATTGGGCTCTATTGAATAGTGAATGGTTTGAATTTTCTCCAAAAGTAAAGTAGTTGCAAACTCATGCTTTTAGAGACTTGTTTGGGCTCATGAGAGGAGTAGAAAAACATCAAAAATTTCAGTCCTGCATGATTCTACCAAGAAATGTGTGTTCATTGAAACCGCTGGTTTTTGATAGTTTGGGCCCTATTGAATAATGAATGTTTTGAATTTTCTCCAAAAGTAAAGTAGTTGCAAACTCATCCTTTTAGAAACTTGTTTGGGCTGTTGAGAGGAGTAAAAAACCATCAAAAATTTCAATCCTGCATGATTCTACCAAGAAATGTGATTCTTCATTCAAAACGCTGGTTTTTGCTATTGGGCTCTATTGAATAATGAATGTTTTGAATTTTCTCCAAAAGTAAAGTAGTTGCAAACTCATGCTTTTAGAGACTTGTTTGGGCTCACGAGAGGAGTAGAAAAACATCAAAAATTTCAGTCCTGCATGATTCTACCAAGAAATGTGTGTTCATTGAAACCGCTGGTTTTTGATAGTTTGGGCCCTATTGAATAATGAATGTTTTGAATTTTCTCCAAAAGTAAAGTAGTTGCAAACTCATCCTTTTAGAAACTTGTTTGGGCTGTTGAGAGGAGTAAAAAACCATCAAAAATTTCAATCCTGCATGATTCTACCAAGAAATGTGATTCTTCATTCAAAACGCTGGTTTTTGCTATTGGGCTCTATTGAATAATGAATGTTTTGAATTTTCTCCAAAAGTAAAGTAGTTGCAAACTCATGCTTTTAGAGACTTGTTTGGGCTCATGAGAGGAGTAGAAAAACATCAAAAATTTCAGTCCTGCATGATTCTACCAAGAAATGTGTGTTCATTGAAACCGCTGGTTTTTGATAGTTTGGGCCCTATTGAATAATGAATGTTTTGAATTTTCTCCAAAAGTAAAGTAGTTGCAAACTCATCCTTTTAGAAACTTGTTTGGGCTGTTGAGAGGAGTAAAAAACCATCAAAAATTTCAATCCTGCATGATTTTACCAAGAAATGTGATTCTTCATTCAAAACCTGATTTTTGCTATTGGGCTCTATTGAATAGTGAATGGTTTGAATTTTCTCCAAAAGTAAAGTAGTTGCAAACTCATGCTTTTAGAGACTTGTTTGGGCTCATGAGAGGAGTAGAAAAACATCAAAAATTTCAGTCCTGCATGATTCTACCAAGAAATGTGTGTTCATTGAAACCGCTGGTTTTTGATAGTTTGGGCCCTATTGAATAATTAATGTTTTGAATTTTCTCCAAAAGTAAAGTAGTTGCAAACTCATCCTTTTAGAAACTTGTTTGGGCTGTTGAGAGGAGTAAAAAACCATCAAAAATTTCAATCCTGCATGATTCTACCAAGAAATGTGATTCTTCATTCAAAACGCTGGTTTTTGCTATTGGGCTCTATTGAATAATGAATGTTTTGAATTTTCTCCAAAAGTAAAGTAGTTGCAAACTCATGCTTTTAGAGACTTGTTTGGGCTCATGAGAGGAGTAGAAAAACATCAAAAATTTCAGTCCTGCATGATTCTACCAAGAAATGTGTGTTCATTGAAACCGCTGGTTTTTGATAGTTTGGGCCCTATTGTATAATGAATGTTTTGAATTTTCTCCAAAAGTAAAGTAGTTGCAAACTCATCCTTTTAGAAACTTGTTTGGGCTGTTGAGAGGAGTAAAAAACCATCAAAAATTTCAATCCTGCATGATTTTACCAAGAAATGTGATTCTTCATTCAAAACCTGATTTTTGCTATTGGGCTCTATTGAATAGTGAATGTTTTGAATTTTCTCCAAAAGTAAAGTAGTTGCAAACTCATGCTTTTAGAGACTTGTTTGGGCTCATGAGAGGAGTAGAAAAACATCAAAAATTTCAGTCCTTCATGATTCTACCAAGAAATGTGTTCATTCAAACCGCTGGTTTTTGATAGTTTGGGCCCTATTGAATAATGAATGTTTTGAATTTTCTCCAAAAGTAAAGTAGTTGCAAACTCATCCTTTTAGAAACTTGTTTGGGCTGTTGAGAGGAGTAAAAAACCATCAAAAATTTCAATCCTGCATGATTCTACCAAGAAATGTGATTCTTCATTCAAAACGCTGGTTTTTGCTATTGGGCTCTATTGAATAATGAATGTTTTGAATTTTCTCCAAAAGTAAAGTAGTTGCAAACTCATGCTTTTAGAGACTTGTTTGGGCTCATGAGAGGAGTAGAAAAACATCAAAAATTTCAGTCCTGCATGATTCTACCAAGAAATGTGTGTTCATTGAAACCGCTGGTTTTTGATAGTTTGGGCCCTATTGAATAATGAATGTTTTGAATTTTCTCCAAAAGTAAAGTAGTTGCAAACTCATCCTTTTAGAAACTTGTTTGGGCTGTTGAGAGGAGTAAAAAACCATCAAAAATTTCAATCCTGCATGATTTTACCAAGAAATGTGATTCTTCATTCAAAACCTGATTTTTGCTATTGGGCTCTATTGAATAGTGAATGTTTTGAATTTTCTCCAAAAGTAAAGTAGTTGCAAACTCATGCTTTTAGAGACTTGTTTGGGCTCATGAGAGGAGTAGAAAAACATCAAAAATTTAAGTCCTGCATGATTCTACCAAGAAATGTGTTCATTCAAACCGCTGGTTTTTGATAGTTTGGGCCCTATTGAATAATGAATGTTTTGAATTTTCTCCAAAAGTAAAGTAGTTGCAAACTCATCCTTTTAGAAACTTGTTTGGGCTGTTGAGAGGAGTAAAAAACCATCAAAAATTTCAATCCTGCATGATTCTACCAAGAAATGTGATTCTTCATTCAAAACGCTGGTTTTTGCTATTGGGCTCTATTGAATAATGAATGTTTTGAATTTTCTCCAAAAGTAAAGTAGTTGCAAACTCATGCTTTTAGAGACTTGTTTGGGCTCATGAGAGGAGTAGAAAAACATCAAAAATTTCAGTCCTGCATGATTCTACCAAGAAATGTGTTCATTCAAACCGCTGGTTTTTGATAGTTTGGGCCCTATTGAATAATGAATGTTTTGAATTTTCTCCAAAAGTAAAGTAGTTGCAAACTCATCCTTTTAGAAACTTGTTTGGGCTGTTGAGAGGAGTAAAAACCATCAAAAATTTCAATCCTGCATGATTCTACCAAGAAATGTGATTCTTCATTTAAAACGCTGGTTTTTGCTATTGGGCTCTATTGAATAATGAATGTTTTGAATTTTCTCCAAAAGTAAAGTAGTTGCAAACTCATGCTTTTAGAGACTTGTTTGGGCTCATGAGAGGAGTAGAAAAACATCAAAAATTTCAGTCCTGCATGATTCTACCAAGAAATGTGTGTTCATTGAAACCGCTGGTTTTTGATAGTTTGGGCCCTATTGAATAATGAATGTTTTGAATTTTCTCCAAAAGTAAAGTAGTTGCAAACTCATCCTTTTAGAAACTTGTTTGGGCTGTTGAGAGGAGTAAAAAACCATCAAAAATTTCAATCCTGCATGATTTTACCAAGAAATGTGATTCTTCATTCAAAACCTGATTTTTGCTATTGGGCTCTATTGAATAGTGAATGTTTTGAATTTTCTCCAAAAGTAAAGTAGTTGCAAACTCATGCTTTTAGAGACTTGTTTGGGCTCATGAGATGAGTAGAAAAACATCAAAAATTTCAGTCCTGCATGATTCTACCAAGACATGTGTGTTCATTGAAACGGCTGGTTTTTGATAGTTTGGGCCCTATTGAATAATGAATGTTTTGAATTTTCTCCAAAAGTAAAGTAGTTGCAAACTCATCCTTTTAGAAACTTGATTGGGCTGTTGAGAGGAGTAAAAAACCATCAAAAATTTCAATCCTGCATGATTCTACCAAGAAATGTGATTCTTCATTCAAAACGCTGGTTTTTGCTATTGGGCTCTATTGAATAATGAATGTTTTGAATTTTCTCCAAAAGTAAAGTAGTTGCAAACTCATGCTTTTAGAGACTTGTTTGGGCTCATGAGAGGAGTAGAAAAACATCAAAAATTTCAGTCCTGCATGATTCTACCAAGAAATGTGTGTTCATTCAAACCGCTGGTTTTTGATAGTTTGGGCCCTATTGAATAATGAATGTTTTGAATTTTCTCCAAAAGTAAAGTAGTTGCAAACTCATGCTTTTAGAGACTTGTTTGGGCTCATGAGAGGAGTAGAAAAACATCAAAAATTTCAGTCCTGCATGATTCTACCAAGAAATGTGTGTTCATTGAAACCGCTGGTTTTTGATAGTTTGGGCCCTATTGAATAATGAATGTTTTGAATTTTCTTCAAAAGTAAAGTAGTTGCAAACTCATCCTTTAAGAAACTTGTTTGGGCTGTTGAGAGGAGTAAAAAACCATCAAAAATTTCAATCCTGCATGATTTTACCAAGAAATGTGATTCTTCATTCAAAACCTGATTTTTGCTATTGGGCTCTATTGAATAGTGAATGGTTTGAATTTTCTCCAAAAGTAAAGTAGTTGCAAACTCATGCTTTTAGAGACTTGTTTGGGCTCATGAGAGGAGTAGAAAAACATCAAAAATTTCAGTCCTGCATGATTCTACCAAGAAATGTGTGTTCATTGAAACCGCTGGTTTTTGATAGTTTGGGCCCTATTGAATAATGAATGTTTTGAATTTTCTCCAAAAGTAAAGTAGTTGCAAACTCATCCTTTTAGAAACTTGTTTGGGCTGTTGAGAGGAGTAAAAAACCATCAAAAATTTCAATCCTGCATGATTCTACCAAGAAATGTGATTCTTCATTCAAAACGCTGGTTTTTGCTATTGGGCTCTATTGAATAATGAATGTTTTGAATTTTCTCCAAAAGTAAAGTAGTTGCAAACTCATGCTTTTAGAGACTTGTTTGGGCTCACGAGAGGAGTAGAAAAACATCAAAAATTTCAGTCCTGCATGATTCTACCAAGAAATGTGTGTTCATTGAAACCGCTGGTTTTTGATAGTTTGGGCCCTATTGAATAATGAATGTTTTGAATTTTCTCCAAAAGTAAAGTAGTTGCAAACTCATCCTTTTAGAAACTTGTTTGGGCTGTTGAGAGGAGTAAAAAACCATCAAAAATTTCAATCCTGCATGATTCTACCAAGAAATGTGATTCTTCATTCAAAACGCTGGTTTTTGCTATTGGGCTCTATTGAATAATGAATGTTTTGAATTTTCTCCAAAAGTAAAGTAGTTGCAAACTCATGCTTTTAGAGACTTGTTTGGGCTCATGAGAGGAGTAGAAAAACATCAAAAATTTCAGTCCTGCATGATTCTACCAAGAAATGTGTGTTCATTGAAACCGCTGGTTTTTGATAGTTTGGGCCCTATTGAATAATGAATGTTTTGAATTTTCTCCAAAAGTAAAGTAGTTGCAAACTCATCCTTTTAGAAACTTGTTTGGGCTGTTGAGAGGAGTAAAAAACCATCAAAAATTTCAATCCTGCATGATTCTACCAAGAAATGTGATTCTTCATTCAAAACGCTGGTTTTTGCTATTGGGCTCTATTGAATAATGAATGTTTTGAATTTTCTCCAAAAGTAAAGTAGTTGCAAACTCATGCTTTTAGAGACTTGTTTGGGCTCACGAGAGGAGTAGAAAAACATCAAAAATTTCAGTCCTGCATGATTCTACCAAGAAATGTGTGTTCATTGAAACCGCTGGTTTTTGATAGTTTGGGCCCTATTGAATAATGAATGTTTTGAATTTTCTCCAAAAGTAAAGTAGTTGCAAACTCATCCTTTTAGAAACTTGTTTGGGCTGTTGAGAGGAGTAAAAAACCATCAAAAATTTCAATCCTGCATGATTCTACCAAGAAATGTGATTCTTCATTCAAAACGCTGGTTTTTGCTATTGGGCTCTATTGAATAATGAATGTTTTGAATTTTCTCCAAAAGTAAAGTAGTTGCAAACTCATGCTTTTAGAGACTTGTTTGGGCTCATGAGAGGAGTAGAAAAACATCAAAAATTTCAGTCCTGCATGATTCTACCAAGAAATGTGTGTTCATTGAAACCGCTGGTTTTTGATAGTTTGGGCCCTATTGAATAATGAATGTTTTGAATTTTCTCCAAAAGTAAAGTAGTTGCAAACTCATCCTTTTAGAAACTTGTTTGGGCTGTTGAGAGGAGTAAAAAACCATCAAAAATTTCAATCCTGCATGATTTTACCAAGAAATGTGATTCTTCATTCAAAACCTGATTTTTGCTATTGGGCTCTATTGAATAGTGAATGGTTTGAATTTTCTCCAAAAGTAAAGTAGTTGCAAACTCATGCTTTTAGAGACTTGTTTGGGCTCATGAGAGGAGTAGAAAAACATCAAAAATTTCAGTCCTGCATGATTCTACCAAGAAATGTGTGTTCATTGAAACCGCTGGTTTTTGATAGTTTGGGCCCTATTGAATAATGAATGTTTTGAATTTTCTCCAAAAGTAAAGTAGTTGCAAACTCATCCTTTTAGAAACTTGTTTGGGCTGTTGAGAGGAGTAAAAAACCATCAAAAATTTCAATCCTGCATGATTCTACCAAGAAATGTGATTCTTCATTCAAAACGCTGGTTTTTGCTATTGGGCTCTATTGAATAATGAATGTTTTGAATTTTCTCCAAAAGTAAAGTAGTTGCAAACTCATGCTTTTAGAGACTTGTTTGGGCTCACGAGAGGAGTAGAAAAACATCAAAAATTTCAGTCCTGCATGATTCTACCAAGAAATGTGTGTTCATTGAAACCGCTGGTTTTTGATAGTTTGGGCCCTATTGAATAATGAATGTTTTGAATTTTCTCCAAAAGTAAAGTAGTTGCAAACTCATCCTTTTAGAAACTTGTTTGGGCTGTTGAGAGGAGTAAAAAACCATCAAAAATTTCAATCCTGCATGATTCTACCAAGAAATGTGATTCTTCATTCAAAACGCTGGTTTTTGCTATTGGGCTCTATTGAATAATGAATGTTTTGAATTTTCTCCAAAAGTAAAGTAGTTGCAAACTCATGCTTTTAGAGACTTGTTTGGGCTCATGAGAGGAGTAGAAAAACATCAAAAATTTCAGTCCTGCATGATTCTACCAAGAAATGTGTGTTCATTGAAACCGCTGGTTTTTGATAGTTTGGGCCCTATTGAATAATGAATGTTTTGAATTTTCTCCAAAAGTAAAGTAGTTGCAAACTCATCCTTTTAGAAACTTGTTTGGGCTGTTGAGAGGAGTAAAAAACCATCAAAAATTTCAATCCTGCATGATTTTACCAAGAAATGTGATTCTTCATTCAAAACCTGATTTTTGCTATTGGGCTCTATTGAATAGTGAATGGTTTGAATTTTCTCCAAAAGTAAAGTAGTTGCAAACTCATGCTTTTAGAGACTTGTTTGGGCTCATGAGAGGAGTAGAAAAACATCAAAAATTTCAGTCCTGCATGATTCTACCAAGAAATGTGTGTTCATTGAAACCGCTGGTTTTTGATAGTTTGGGCCCTATTGAATAATTAATGTTTTGAATTTTCTCCAAAAGTAAAGTAGTTGCAAACTCATCCTTTTAGAAACTTGTTTGGGCTGTTGAGAGGAGTAAAAAACCATCAAAAATTTCAATCCTGCATGATTCTACCAAGAAATGTGATTCTTCATTCAAAACGCTGGTTTTTGCTATTGGGCTCTATTGAATAATGAATGTTTTGAATTTTCTCCAAAAGTAAAGTAGTTGCAAACTCATGCTTTTAGAGACTTGTTTGGGCTCATGAGAGGAGTAGAAAAACATCAAAAATTTCAGTCCTGCATGATTCTACCAAGAAATGTGTGTTCATTGAAACCGCTGGTTTTTGATAGTTTGGGCCCTATTGAATAATGAATGTTTTGAATTTTCTCCAAAAGTAAAGTAGTTGCAAACTCATCCTTTTAGAAACTTGTTTGGGCTGTTGAGAGGAGTAAAAAACCATCAAAAATTTCAATCCTGCATGATTTTACCAAGAAATGTGATTCTTCATTCAAAACCTGATTTTTGCTATTGGGCTCTATTGAATAGTGAATGTTTTGAATTTTCTCCAAAAGTAAAGTAGTTGCAAACTCATGCTTTTAGAGACTTGTTTGGGCTCATGAGAGGAGTAGAAAAACATCAAAAATTTCAGTCCTTCATGATTCTACCAAGAAATGTGTTCATTCAAACCGCTGGTTTTTGATAGTTTGGGCCCTATTGAATAATGAATGTTTTGAATTTTCTCCAAAAGTAAAGTAGTTGCAAACTCATCCTTTTAGAAACTTGTTTGGGCTGTTGAGAGGAGTAAAAAACCATCAAAAATTTCAATCCTGCATGATTCTACCAAGAAATGTGATTCTTCATTCAAAACGCTGGTTTTTGCTATTGGGCTCTATTGAATAATGAATGTTTTGAATTTTCTCCAAAAGTAAAGTAGTTGCAAACTCATGCTTTTAGAGACTTGTTTGGGCTCATGAGAGGAGTAGAAAAACATCAAAAATTTCAGTCCTGCATGATTCTACCAAGAAATGTGTGTTCATTGAAACCGCTGGTTTTTGATAGTTTGGGCCCTATTGAATAATGAATGTTTTGAATTTTCTCCAAAAGTAAAGTAGTTGCAAACTCATCCTTTTAGAAACTTGTTTGGGCTGTTGAGAGGAGTAAAAAACCATCAAAAATTTCAATCCTGCATGATTTTACCAAGAAATGTGATTCTTCATTCAAAACCTGATTTTTGCTATTGGGCTCTATTGAATAGTGAATGTTTTGAATTTTCTCCAAAAGTAAAGTAGTTGCAAACTCATGCTTTTAGAGACTTGTTTGGGCTCATGAGAGGAGTAGAAAAACATCAAAAATTTAAGTCCTGCATGATTCTACCAAGAAATGTGTTCATTCAAACCGCTGGTTTTTGATAGTTTGGGCCCTATTGAATAATGAATGTTTTGAATTTTCTCCAAAAGTAAAGTAGTTGCAAACTCATCCTTTTAGAAACTTGTTTGGGCTGTTGAGAGGAGTAAAAAACCATCAAAAATTTCAATCCTGCATGATTCTACCAAGAAATGTGATTCTTCATTCAAAACGCTGGTTTTTGCTATTGGGCTCTATTGAATAATGAATGTTTTGAATTTTCTCCAAAAGTAAAGTAGTTGCAAACTCATGCTTTTAGAGACTTGTTTGGGCTCATGAGAGGAGTAGAAAAACATCAAAAATTTCAGTCCTGCATGATTCTACCAAGAAATGTGTTCATTCAAACCGCTGGTTTTTGATAGTTTGGGCCCTATTGAATAATGAATGTTTTGAATTTTCTCCAAAAGTAAAGTAGTTGCAAACTCATCCTTTTAGAAACTTGTTTGGGCTGTTGAGAGGAGTAAAAACCATCAAAAATTTCAATCCTGCATGATTCTACCAAGAAATGTGATTCTTCATTTAAAACGCTGGTTTTTGCTATTGGGCTCTATTGAATAATGAATGTTTTGAATTTTCTCCAAAAGTAAAGTAGTTGCAAACTCATGCTTTTAGAGACTTGTTTGGGCTCATGAGAGGAGTAGAAAAACATCAAAAATTTCAGTCCTGCATGATTCTACCAAGAAATGTGTGTTCATTGAAACCGCTGGTTTTTGATAGTTTGGGCCCTATTGAATAATGAATGTTTTGAATTTTCTCCAAAAGTAAAGTAGTTGCAAACTCATCCTTTTAGAAACTTGTTTGGGCTGTTGAGAGGAGTAAAAAACCATCAAAAATTTCAATCCTGCATGATTTTACCAAGAAATGTGATTCTTCATTCAAAACCTGATTTTTGCTATTGGGCTCTATTGAATAGTGAATGTTTTGAATTTTCTCCAAAAGTAAAGTAGTTGCAAACTCATGCTTTTAGAGACTTGTTTGGGCTCATGAGATGAGTAGAAAAACATCAAAAATTTCAGTCCTGCATGATTCTACCAAGACATGTGTGTTCATTGAAACGGCTGGTTTTTGATAGTTTGGGCCCTATTGAATAATGAATGTTTTGAATTTTCTCCAAAAGTAAAGTAGTTGCAAACTCATCCTTTTAGAAACTTGATTGGGCTGTTGAGAGGAGTAAAAAACCATCAAAAATTTCAATCCTGCATGATTCTACCAAGAAATGTGATTCTTCATTCAAAACGCTGGTTTTTGCTATTGGGCTCTATTGAATAATGAATGTTTTGAATTTTCTCCAAAAGTAAAGTAGTTGCAAACTCATGCTTTTAGAGACTTGTTTGGGCTCATGAGAGGAGTAGAAAAACATCAAAAATTTCAGTCCTGCATGATTCTACCAAGAAATGTGTGTTCATTCAAACCGCTGGTTTTTGATAGTTTGGGCCCTATTGAATAATGAATGTTTTGAATTTTCTCCAAAAGTAAAGTAGTTGCAAACTCATGCTTTTAGAGACTTGTTTGGGCTCATGAGAGGAGTAGAAAAACATCAAAAATTTCAGTCCTGCATGATTCTACCAAGAAATGTGTGTTCATTGAAACCGCTGGTTTTTGATAGTTTGGGCCCTATTGAATAATGAATGTTTTGAATTTTCTTCAAAAGTAAAGTAGTTGCAAACTCATCCTTTAAGAAACTTGTTTGGGCTGTTGAGAGGAGTAAAAAACCATCAAAAATTTCAATCCTGCATGATTCTACCAAGAAATGTGATTCTTCATTCAAAACGCTGGTTTTTGCTATTGGGCTCTATTGAATAATGAATGTTTTGAATTTTCTCCAAAAGTAAAGTAGTTGCAAACTCATGCTTTTAGAGACTTGTTTGGGCTCATGAGAGGAGTAGAAAAACATCAAAAATTTCAGTCCTGCATGATTCTACCAAGAAATGTGTGTTCATTGAAACCGCTGGTTTTTGATAGTTTGGGCCCTATTGAATAATGAATGTTTTGAATTTTCTCCAAAAGTAAAGTAGTTGCAAACTCATCCTTTTAGAAACTTGTTTGGGCTGTTGAGAGGAGTAAAAAACCATCAAAAATTTCAATCCTGCATGATTCTACCAAGAAATGTGATTCTTCATTCAAAACGCTGGTTTTTGCTATTGGGCTCTATTGAATAATGAATGTTTTGAATTTTCTCCAAAAGTAAAGTAGTTGCAAACTCATGCTTTTAGAGATTTGTTTGGGCTCATGAGAGGAGTAGAAAAACATCAAAAATTTCAGTCCTGCATGATTCTACCAAGAAATGTGTGTTCATTGAAACCGCTGGTTTTTGATAGTTTGGGCCCTATTGAATAATGAATGTTTTAAATTTTCTCCAAAAGTAAAGTAGTTGCAAACTCATCCTTTTAGAAACTTGTTTGGGCTGTTGAGAGGAGTAAAAAACCATCAAAAATTTCAATCCTGCATGATTTTACCAAGAAATGTGATTCTTCATTCAAAACCTGATTTTTGCTATTGGGCTCTATTGAATAGTGAATGTTTTGAATTTTCTCCAAAAGTAAAGTAGTTGCAAACTCATGCTTTTAGAGACTTGTTTGGGCTCATGAGAGGAGTAGAAAAACATCAAAAATTTCAGTCCTGCATGATTCTACCAAGAAATGTGTGTTCATTCAAACCGCTGGTTTTTGATAGTTTGGGCCCTATTGAATAATGAATGTTTTGAATTTTCTCCAAAAGTAAAGTAGTTGCAAACTCATGCTTTTAGAGACTTGTTTGGGCTCATGAGAGGAGTAGAAAAACATCAAAAATTTCAGTCCTGCATGATTCTACCAAGAAATGTGTGTTCATTGAAACCGCTGGTTTTTGATAGTTTGGGCCCTATTGAATAATGAATGTTTTGAATTTTCTCCAAAAGTAAAGTAGTTGCAAACTCATCCTTTTAGAAACTTGTTTGGGCTGTTGAGAGGAGTAAAAAACCATCAAAAATTTCAATCCTGCATGATTCTACCAAGAAATGTGATTCTTCATTCAAAACGCTGGTTTTTGCTATTGGGCTCTATTGAATAATGAATGTTTTGAATTTTCTCCAAAAGTAAAGTAGTTGCAAACTCATGCTTTTAGAGACTTGTTTGGGCTCATGAGAGGAGTAGAAAAACATCAAAAATTTCAGTCCTGCATGATTCTACCAAGAAATGTGTGTTCATTGAAACCGCTGGTTTTTGATAGTTTGGGCCCTATTGAATAATGAATGTTTTGAATTTTCTCCAAAAGTAAAGTAGTTGCAAACTCATCCTTTTAGAAACTTGTTTGGGCTGTTGAGAGGAGTAAAAAACCATCAAAAATTTCAATCCTGCATGATTCTACCAAGAAATGTGATTCTTCATTCAAAACGCTGGTTTTTGCTATTGGGCTCTATTGAATAATGAATGTTTTGAATTTTCTCCAAAAGTAAAGTAGTTGCAAACTCATGCTTTTAGAGACTTGTTTGGGCTCATGAGAGGAGTAGAAAAACATCAAAAATTTCAGTCCTGCATGATTCTACCAAGAAATGTGTGTTCATTGAAACCGCTGGTTTTTGATAGTTTGGGCCCTATTGAATAATGAATGTTTTGAATTTTCTCCAAAAGTAAAGTAGTTGCAAACTCATCCTTTTAGAAACTTGTTTGGGCTGTTGAGAGGAGTAAAAAACCATCAAAAATTTCAATCCTGCATGATTCTACCAAGAAATGTGATTCTTCATTCAAAACGCTGGTTTTTGCTATTGGGCTCTATTGAATAATGAATGTTTTGAATTTTCTCCAAAAGTAAAGTAGTTGCAAACTCATGCTTTTAGAGACTTGTTTGGGCTCATGAGAGGAGTAGAAAAACATCAAAAATTTCAGTCCTGCATGATTCTACCAAGAAATGTGTGTTCATTGAAACCGCTGGTTTTTGATAGTTTGGGCCCTATTGAATAATGAATGTTTTGAATTTTCTCCAAAAGTAAAGTAGTTGCAAACTCATCCTTTTAGAAACTTGTTTGGGCTGTTGAGAGGAGTAAAAAACCATCAAAAATTTCAATCCTGCATGATTCTACCAAGAAATGTGATTCTTCATTCAAAACGCTGGTTTTTGCTATTGGGCTCTATTGAATAATGAATGTTTTGAATTTTCTCCAAAAGTAAAGTAGTTGCAAACTCATGCTTTTAGAGACTTGTTTGGGCTCATGAGAGGAGTAGAAAAACATCAAAAATTTCAGTCCTGCATGATTCTACCAAGAAATGTGTGTTCATTGAAACCGCTGGTTTTTGATAGTTTGGGCCCTATTGAATAATGAATGTTTTGAATTTTCTCCAAAAGTAAAGTAGTTGCAAACTCATCCTTTTAGAAACTTGTTTGGGCTGTTGAGAGGAGTAAAAAACCATCAAAAATTTCAATCCTGCATGATTCTACCAAGAAATGTGATTCTTCATTCAAAACGCTGGTTTTTGCTATTGGGCTCTATTGAATAATGAATGTTTTGAATTTTCTCCAAAAGTAAAGTAGTTGCAAACTCATGCTTTTAGAGACTTGTTTGGGCTCATGAGAGGAGTAGAAAAACATCAAAAATTTCAGTCCTGCATGATTCTACCAAGAAATGTGTGTTCATTGAAACCGCTGGTTTTTGATAGTTTGGGCCCTATTGAATAATGAATGTTTTGAATTTTCTCCAAAAGTAAAGTAGTTGCAAACTCATCCTTTTAGAAACTTGTTTGGGCTGTTGAGAGGAGTAAAAAACCATCAAAAATTTCAATCCTGCATGATTCTACCAAGAAATGTGATTCTTCATTCAAAACGCTGGTTTTTGCTATTGGGCTCTATTGAATAATGAATGTTTTGAATTTTCTCCAAAAGTAAAGTAGTTGCAAACTCATGCTTTTAGAGACTTGTTTGGGCTCATGAGAGGAGTAGAAAAACATCAAAAATTTCAGTCCTGCATGATTCTACCAAGAAATGTGTGTTCATTGAAACCGCTGGTTTTTGATAGTTTGGGCCCTATTGAATAATGAATGTTTTGAATTTTCTCCAAAAGTAAAGTAGTTGCAAACTCATCCTTTTAGAAACTTGTTTGGGCTGTTGAGAGGAGTAAAAAACCATCAAAAATTTCAATCCTGCATGATTCTACCAAGAAATGTGATTCTTCATTCAAAACGCTGGTTTTTGCTATTGGGCTCTATTGAATAATGAATGTTTTGAATTTTCTCCAAAAGTAAAGTAGTTGCAAACTCATGCTTTTAGAGACTTGTTTGGGCTCATGAGAGGAGTAGAAAAACATCAAAAATTTCAGTCCTGCATGATTCTACCAAGAAATGTGTGTTCATTGAAACCGCTGGTTTTTGATAGTTTGGGCCCTATTGAATAATGAATGTTTTGAATTTTCTCCAAAAGTAAAGTAGTTGCAAACTCATCCTTTTAGAAACTTGTTTGGGCTGTTGAGAGGAGTAAAAAACCATCAAAAATTTCAATCCTGCATGATTTTACCAAGAAATGTGATTCTTCATTCAAAACCTGATTTTTGCTATTAGGCTCTATTGAATAGTGAATGTTTTGAATTTTCTCCAAAAGTAAAGTAGTTGCAAACTCATGCTTTTAGTGACTAGTTTGGGCTCATGAGAGGAGTAGAAAAACATCAAAAATTTCAGTCCTGCATGATTCTACCAAGAAATGTGTGTTCATTGAAACCGCTGGTTTTTGATAGTTTGGGCCCTATTGAATAATGAATGTTTTGAATTTTCTCCAAAAGTAAAGTAGTTGCAAACTCATCCTTTTAGAAACTTGTTTGGGCTGTTGAGAGGAGTAAAAAACCATCAAAAATTTCAATCCTGCATGATTTTACCAAGAAATGTGATTCTTCATTCAAAACCTGATTTTTGCTATTGGGCTCTATTGAATAGTGAATGTTTTGAATTTTCTCCAAAAGTAAAGTAGTTGCAAACTCATGCTTTTAGAGACTTGTTTGGGCTCATGAGATGAGTAGAAAAACATCAAAAATTTCAGTCCTGCATGATTCTACCAAGACATGTGTGTTCATTGAAACGGCTGGTTTTTGATAGTTTGGGCCCTATTGAATAATGAATGTTTTGAATTTTCTCAAAAAGTAAAGTAGTTGCAAACTCATCCTTTTAGAAACTTGATTGGGCTGTTGAGAGGAGTAAAAAACCATCAAAAATTTCAATCCTGCATGATTCTACCAAGAAATGTGATTCTTCATTCAAAACGCTGGTTTTTGCTATTGGGCTCTATTGAATAATGAATGTTTTGAATTTTCTCCAAAAGTAAAGTAGTTGCAAACTCATGCTTTTAGAGACTTGTTTGGGCTCATGAGAGGAGTAGAAAAACATCAAAAATTTCAGTCCTGCATGATTCTACCAAGAAATGTGTGTTCATTCAAACCGCTGGTTTTTGATAGTTTGGGCCCTATTGAATAATGAATGTTTTGAATTTTCTCCAAAAGTAAAGTAGTTGCAAACTCATGCTTTTAGAGACTTGTTTGGGCTCATGAGAGGAGTAGAAAAACATCAAAAATTTCAGTCCTGCATGATTCTACCAAGAAATGTGTGTTCATTGAAACCGCTGGTTTTTGATAGTTTGGGCCCTATTGAATAATGAATGTTTTGAATTTTCTTCAAAAGTAAAGTAGTTGCAAACTCATCCTTTTAGAAACTTGTTTGGGCTGTTGAGAGGAGTAAAAAACCATCAAAAATTTCAATCCTGCATGATTCTACCAAGAAATGTGATTCTTCATTCAAAACGCTGGTTTTTGCTATTGGGCTCTATTGAATAATGAATGTTTTGAATTTTCTCCAAAAGTAAAGTAGTTGCAAACTCATGCTTTTAGAGACTTGTTTGGGCTCATGAGAGGAGTAGAAAAACATCAAAAATTTCAGTCCTGCATGATTCTACCAAGAAATGTGTGTTCATTGAAACCGCTGGTTTTTGATAGTTTGGGCCCTATTGAATAATGAATGTTTTGAATTTTCTCCAAAAGTAAAGTAGTTGCAAACTCATCCTTTTAGAAACTTGTTTGGGCTGTTGAGAGGAGTAAAAAACCATCAAAAATTTCAATCCTGCATGATTCTGCCAAGAAATGTGATTCTTCATTCAAAACGCTGGTTTTTGCTATTGGGCTCTATTGAATAATGAATGTTTTGAATTTTCTCCAAAAGTAAAGTAGTTGCAAACTCATGCTTTTAGAGATTTGTTTGGGCTCATGAGAGGAGTAGAAAAACATCAAAAATTTCAGTCCTGCATGATTCTACCAAGAAATGTGTGTTCATTGAAACCGCTGGTTTTTGATAGTTTGGGCCCTATTGAATAATGAATGTTTTAAATTTTCTCCAAAAGTAAAGTAGTTGCAAACTCATCCTTTTAGAAACTTGTTTGGGCTGTTGAGAGGAGTAAAAAACCATCAAAAATTTCAATCCTGCATGATTTTACCAAGAAATGTGATTCTTCATTCAAAACCTGATTTTTGCTATTGGGCTCTATTGAATAGTAAATGTTTTGAATTTTCTCCAAAAGTAAAGTAGTTGCAAACTCATGCTTTTAGAGACTTGTTTGGGCTCATGAGAGGAGTAGAAAAACATCAAAAATTTCAGTCCTGCATGATTCTACCAAGAAATGTGTGTTCATTCAAACCGCTGGTTTTTGATAGTTTGGGCCCTATTGAATAATGAATGTTTTGAATTTTCTCCAAAAGTAAAGTAGTTGCAAACTCATGCGTTTAGAGACTTGTTTGGGCTCATGAGAGGAGTAGAAAAACATCAAAAATTTCAGTCCTGCATGATTCTACCAAGAAATGTGTGTTCATTGAAACCGCTGGTTTTTGATAGTTTGGGCCCTATTGAATAATGAATGTTTTGAATTTTCTCCAAAAGTAAAGTAGTTGCAAACTCATCCTTTTAGAAACTTGTTTAGGCTGTTGAGAGGAGTAAAAAACCATCAAAAATTTCAATCCTGCATGATTCTACCAAGAAATGTGATTCTTCATTCAAAACGCTGGTTTTTGCTATTGGGCTCTATTGAATAATGAATGTTTTGAATTTTCTCCAAAAGTAAAGTAGTTGCAAACTCATGCTTTTAGAGACTTGTTTGGGCTCATGAGAGGAGTAGAAAAACATCAAAAATTTCAGTCCTGCATGATTCTACCAAGAAATGTGTGTTCATTGAAACCGCTGGTTTTTGATAGTTTGGGCCCTATTGAATAATGAATGTTTTGAATTTTCTCCAAAAGTAAAGTAGTTGCAAACTCATCCTTTTAGAAACTTGTTTGGGCTGTTGAGAGGAGTAAAAAACCATCAAAAATTTCAATCCTGCATGATTCTACCAAGAAATGTGATTCTTCATTCAAAACGCTGGTTTTTGCTATTGGGCTCTATTGAATAATGAATGTTTTGAATTTTCTCCAAAAGTAAAGTAGTTGCAAACTCATGCTTTTAGAGACTTGTTTGGGCTCATGAGAGGAGTAGAAAAACATCAAAAATTTCAGTCCTGCATGATTCTACCAAGAAATGTGTGTTCATTGAAACCGCTGGTTTTTGATAGTTTGGGCCCTATTGAATAATGAATGTTTTGAATTTTCTCCAAAAGTAAAGTAGTTGCAAACTCATCCTTTTAGAAACTTGTTTGGGCTGTTGAGAGGAGTAAAAAACCATCAAAAATTTCAATCCTGCATGATTCTACCAAGAAATGTGATTCTTCATTCAAAACGCTGGTTTTTGCTATTGGGCTCTATTGAATAATGAATGTTTTGAATTTTCTCCAAAAGTAAAGTAGTTGCAAACTCATGCTTTTAGAGACTTGTTTGGGCTCATGAGAGGAGTAGAAAAACATCAAAAATTTCAGTCCTGCATGATTCTACCAAGAAATGTGTGTTCATTGAAACGGCTGGTTTTTGATAGTTTGGGCCCTATTGAATAATGAATGTTTTGAATTTTCTCCAAAAGTAAAGTAGTTGCAAACTCATCCTTTTAGAAACTTGTTTGGGCTGTTGAGAGGAGTAAAAAACCATCAAAAATTTCAATCCTGCATGATTCTACCAAGAAATGTGATTCTTCATTCAAAACCTGATTTTTGCTATTGGGCTCTATTGAATAGTGAATGTTTTGAATTTTCTCCAAAAGTAAAGTAGTTGCAAACTCATGCTTTTAGAGACTTGTTTGGGCTCATGAGAGGAGTAGAAAAACATCAAAAATTTCAGTCCTGCATGATTCTACCAAGAAATGTGTTCATTCAAACCGCTGGTTTTTGATAGTTTGGGCCCTATTGAATAATTAATGTTTTGAATTTTCTCCAAAAGTAAAGTAGTTGCAAACTCATCCTTTTAGAAACTTGTTTGGGCTGTTGAGAGGAGTAAAAAACCATCAAAAATTTCAATCCTGCATGATTCTACCAAGAAATGTGATTCTTCATTCAAAACGCTGGTTTTTGCTATTGGGCTCTATTGAATAATGAATGTTTTGAATTTTCTCCAAAAGTAAAGTAGTTGCAAACTCATGCTTTTAGAGACTTGTTTGGGCTCATGAGAGGAGTAGAAAAACATCAAAAATTTCAGTCCTGCATGATTCTACCAAGAAATGTGTGTTCATTGAAACCGCTGGTTTTTGATAGTTTGGGCCCTATTGAATAATGAATGTTTTGAATTTTCTCCAAAAGTAAAGTAGTTGCAAACTCATCCTTTTAGAAACTTGTTTGGGCTGTTGCGAGGAGTAAAAAACCATCAAAAATTTCAATCCTGCATGATTTTACCAAGAAATGTGATTCTTCATTCAAAACCTGATTTTTGCTATTGGGCTCTATTGAATAGTGAATGTTTTGAATTTTCTCCAAAAGTAAAGTAGTTGCAAACTCATGCTTTTAGAGACTTGTTTGGGCTCATGAGAGGAGTAGAAAAACATCAAAAATTTCAGTCCTGCATGATTCTACCAAGAAATGTGTTCATTCAAACCGCTGGTTTTTGATAGTTTGGGCCCTATTGAATAATGAATGTTTTGAATTTTCTCCAAAAGTAAAGTAGTTGCAAACTCATCCTTTTAGAAACTTGTTTGGGCTGTTGAGAGGAGTAAAAAACCATCAAAAATTTCAATCCTGCATGATTCTACCAAGAAATGTGATTCTTCATTCAAAACGCTGGTTTTTGCTATTGGGCTCTATTGAATAATGAATGTTTTGAATTTTCTCCAAAAGTAAAGTAGTTGCAAACTCATGCTTTTAGAGACTTGTTTGGGCTCATGAGAGTAGTAGAAAAACTTCAAAAATTTCAGTCCTGCATGATTCTACCAAGAAATGTGTTCATTCAAACCGCTGGTTTTTGATAGTTTGGGCCCTATTGAATAATGAATGTTTTGAATTTTCTCCAAAAGTAAAGTAGTTGCAAACTCATCCTTTTAGAAACTTGTTTGGGCTGTTGAGAGGAGTAAAAAACCATCAAAAATTTCAATCCTGCATGATTCTACCAAGAAATGTGATTCTTCATTCAAAACGCTGGTTTTTGCTATTGGGCTCTATTGAATAATGAATGTTTTGAATTTTCTCCAAAAGTAAAGTAGTTGCAAACTCATGCTTTTAGAGACTTGTTTGGGCTCATGAGAGGAGTAGAAAAACATCAAAAATTTCAGTCCTGCATGATTCTACCAAGAAATGTGTGTTCATTGAAACCGCTGGTTTTTGATAGTTTGGGCCCTATTGAATAATGAATGTTTTGAATTTTCTCCAAAAGTAAAGTAGTTGCAAACTCATCCTTTTAGAAACTTGTTTGGGCTGTTGAGAGGAGTAAAAAACCATCAAAAATTTCAATCCTGCATGATTTTACCAAGAAATGTGATTCTTCATTCAAAACCTGATTTTTGCTATTGGGCTCTATTGAATAGTGAATGTTTTGAATTTTCTCCAAAAGTAAAGTAGTTGCAAACTCATGCTTTTAGAGACTAGTTTGGGCTCATGAGAGGAGTAGAAAAACATCAAAAATTTCAGTCCTGCATGATTCTACCAAGAAATGTGTGTTCATTGAAACCGCTGGTTTTTGATAGTTTGGGCCCTATTGAATAATGAATGTTTTGAATTTTCTCCAAAAGTAAAGTAGTTGCAAACTCATCCTTTTAGAAACTTGTTTGGGCTGTTGAGAGGAGTAAAAAACCATCAAAAATTTCAATCCTGCATGATTTTACCAAGAAATGTGATTCTTCATTCAAAACCTGATTTTTGCTATTGGGCTCTATTGAATAGTGAATGTTTTGAATTTTCTCCAAAAGTAAAGTAGTTGCAAACTCATGCTTTTAGAGACTTGTTTGGGCTCATGAGATGAGTAGAAAAACATCAAAAATTTCAGTCCTGCATGATTCTACCAAGACATGTGTGTTCATTGAAACGGCTGGTTTTTGATAGTTTGGGCCCTATTGAATAATGAATGTTTTGAATTTTCTCCAAAAGTAAAGTAGTTGCAAACTCATCCTTTTAGAAACTTGTTTGGGCTGTTGAGAGGAGTAAAAAACCATCAAAAATTTCAATCCTGCATGATTCTACCAAGAAATGTGATTCTTCATTCAAAACGCTGGTTTTTGCTATTGGGCTCTATTGAATAATGAATGTTTTGAATTTTCTCCAAAAGTAAAGTAGTTGCAAACTCATGCTTTTAGAGACTTGTTTGGGCTCATGAGAGGAGTAGAAAAACATCAAAAATTTCAGTCCTGCATGATTCTACCAAGAAATGTGTGTTCATTCAAACCGCTGGTTTTTGATAGTTTGGGCCCTATTGAATAATGAATGTTTTGAATTTTCTCCAAAAGTAAAGTAGTTGCAAACTCATGCTTTTAGAGACTTGTTTGGGCTCATGAGAGGAGTAGAAAAACATCAAAAATTTCAGTCCTGCATGATTCTACCAAGAAATGTGTGTTCATTGAAACCGCTGGTTTTTGATAGTTTGGGCCCTATTGAATAATGAATGTTTTGAATTTTCTCCAAAAGTAAAGTAGTTGCAAACTCATCCTTTTAGAAACTTGTTTGGGCTGTTGAGAGGAGTAAAAAACCATCAAAAATTTCAATCCTGCATGATTCTACCAAGAAATGTGATTCTTCATTCAAAACGCTGGTTTTTGCTATTGGGCTCTATTGAATAATGAATGTTTTGAATTTTCTCCAAAAGTAAAGTAGTTGCAAACTCATGCTTTTAGAGACTTGTTTGGGCTCATGAGAGGAGTAGAAAAACATCAAAAATTTCAGTCCTGCATGATTCTACCAAGAAATGTGTGTTCATTGAAACCGCTGGTTTTTGATAGTTTGGGCCCTATTGAATAATGAATGTTTTGAATTTTCTCCAAAAGTAAAGTAGTTGCAAACTCATCCTTTTAGAAACTTGTTTGGGCTGTTGAGAGGAGTAAAAAACCATCAAAAATTTCAATCCTGCATGATTCTACCAAGAAATGTGATTCTTCATTCAAAACGCTGGTTTTTGCTATTGGGCTCTATTGAATAATGAATGTTTTGAATTTTCTCCAAAAGTAAAGTAGTTGCAAACTCATGCTTTTAGAGACTTGTTTGGGCTCATGAGAGGAGTAGAAAAACACCAAAAATTTCAGTCCTGCATGATTCTACCAAGAAATGTGTGTTCATTGAAACGGCTGGTTTTTGATAGTTTGGGCCCTATTGAATAATGAATGTTTTGAATTTTCTCCAAAAGTAAAGTAGTTGCAAACTCATCCTTTTAGAAACTTGTTTGGGCTGTTGAGAGGAGTAAAAAACCATCAAAAATTTCAATCCTGCATGATTCTACCAAGTAATGTGATTCTTCATTCAAAACGCTGGTTTTTGCTATTGGGCTCTATTGAATAATGAATGTTTTGAATTTTCTCCAAAAGTAAAGTAGTTGCAAACTCATCCTTTTAGAAACTTGTTTGGGCTGTTGAGAGGAGTAAAAAACCATCAAAAATTTCAATCCTGCATGATTCTACCAAGAAATGTGATTCTTCATTCAAAACGCTGGTTTTTGCTATTGGGCTCTATTGAATAATGAATGTTTTGAATTTTCTCCAAAAGTAAAGTAGTTGCAAACTCATGCTTTTAGAGACTTGTTTGGGCTCATGAGAGGAGTAGAAAAACATCAAAAATTTCAGTCCTGCATGATTCTACCAAGAAATGTGTGTTCATTGAAACCGCTGGTTTTTGATAGTTTGGGCCCTATTGAATAATGAATGTTTTGAATTTTCTCCAAAAGTAAAGTAGTTGCAAACTCATCCTTTTAGAAACTTGTTTGGGCTGTTGAGAGGAGTAAAAAACCATCAAAAATTTCAATCCTGCATGATTCTACCAAGAAATGTGATTCTTCATTCAAAACGCTGGTTTTTGCTATTGGGCTCTGTTGAATAATGAATGTTTTGAATTTTCTCCAAAAGTAAAGTAGTTGCAAACTCATGCTTTTAGAGACTTGTTTGGGCTCATGAGAGGAGTAGAAAAACATCAAAAATTTAAGTCCTGCATGATTCTACCAAGAAATGTGTGTTCATTGAAACCGCTGGTTTTTGATAGTTTGGGCCCTATTGAATAATGAATGTTTTGAATTTTCTCCAAAAGTAAAGTAGTTGCAAACTCTTCCTTTTAGAAACTTGTTTGGGCTGTTGAGAGGAGTAAAAAACCATCAAAAATTTCAATCCTGCATGATTCTACCAAGAAATGTGATTCTTCATTCAAAACGCTGGTTTTTGCTATTGGGCTCTATTGAATAATGAATGTTTTGAATTTTCTCCAAAAGTAAAGTAGTTGCAAACTCATGCTTTTAGAGACTTGTTTGGGCTCATGAGAGGAGTAGAAAAACATCAAAAATTTCAGTCCTGCATGATTCTACCAAGAAATGTGTGTTCATTGAAACCGCTGGTTTTTGATAGTTTGGGCCCTATTGAATAATGAATGTTTTGAATTTTCTCCAAAAGTAAAGTAGTTGCAAACTCATCCTTTTAGAAACTTGTTTGGGCTGTTGAGAGGAGTAAAAAACCATCAAAAATTTCAATCCTGCATGATTTTACCAAGAAATGTGATGCTTCATTCAAAACCTGATTTTTGCTATTGGGCTCTATTGAATAGTGAATGTTTTGAATTTTCTCCAAAAGTAAAGTAGTTGCAAACTCATGCTTTTAGAGACTTGTTTGGGCTCATGAGAGGAGTAGAAAAACATCAAAAATTTCAGTCCTGCATGATTCTACCAAGAAATGTGTTCATTCAAACCGCTGGTTTTTGATAGTTTGGGCCCTATTGAATAATGAATGTTTTGAATTTTCTCCAAAAGTAAAGTAGTTGCAAACTCATCCTTTTAGAAACTTGTTTGGGCTGTTGAGAGGAGTAAAAAACCATCAAAAATTTCAATCCTGCATGATTCTACCAAGAAATGTGATTCTTCATTCAAAACGCTGGTTTTTGCTATTGGGCTCTATTGAATAATGAATGTTTTGAATTTTCTCCAAAAGTAAAGTAGTTGCAAACTCATGCTTTTAGAGACTTGTTTGGGCTCATGAGAGGAGTAGAAAAAAATCAAAAATTTCAGTCCTGCATGATTCTACCAAGAAATGTGTGTTCATTGAAACCGCTGGTTTTTGATAGTTTGGGCCCTATTGAATAATGAATGTTTTGAATTTTCTCCAAAAGTAAAGTAGTTGCAAACTCATCCTTTTAGAAACTTGTTTGGGCTGTTGAGAGGAGTAAAAAACCATCAAAAATTTCAATCCTGCATGATTTTACCAAGAAATGTGATTCTTCATTCAAAACCTGATTTTTGCTATTGGGCTCTATTGAATAGTGAATGTTTTGAATTTTCTCCAAAAGTAAAGTAGTTGCAAACTCATGCTTTTAGAGACTTGTTTGGGCTCATGAGATGAGTAGAAAAACATCAAAAATTTCAGTACTGCATGATTCTACCAAGACATGTGTGTTCATTGAAACGGCTGGTTTTTGATAGTTTGGGCCCTATTGAATAATGAATGTTTTGAATTTTCTCCAAAAGTAAAGTAGTTGCAAACTCATCCTTTTAGAAACTTGTTTGGGCTGTTGAGAGGAGTAAAAAACCATCAAAAATTTCAATCCTGCATGATTCTACCAAGAAATGTGATTCTTCATTCAAAACGCTGGTTTTTGCTATTGGGCTCTATTGAATAATGAATGTTTTGAATTTTCTCCAAAAGTAAAGTAGTTGCAAACTCATGCTTTTAGAGACTTGTTTGGGCTCATGAGAGGAGTAGAAAAACATCAAAAATTTCAGTCCTGCATGATTCTACCAAGAAATGTGTGTTCATTCAAACCGCTGGTTTTTGATAGTTTGGGCCCTATTGAATAATGAATGTTTTGAATTTTCTCCAAAAGTAAAGTAGTTGCAAACTCATGCTTTTAGAGACTTGTTTGGGCTCATGAGAGGAGTAGAAAAACATCAAAAATTTCAGTCCTGCATGATTCTACCAAGAAATGTGTGTTCATTGAAACCGCTGGTTTTTGATAGTTTGGGCCCTTTTGAATAATGAATGTTTTGAATTTTCTCCAAAAGTAAAGTAGTTGCAAACTCATCCTTTTAGAAACTTGTTTGGGCTGTTGAGAGGAGTAAAAAACCATCAAAAATTTCAATCCTGCATGATTCTACCAAGAAATGTGATTCTTCATTCAAAACGCTGGTTTTTGCTATTGGGCTCTATTGAATAATGAATGTTTTGAATTTTCTCCAAAAGTAAAGTAGTTGCAAACTCATGCTTTTAGAGACTTGTTTGGGCTCATGAGAGGAGTAGAAAAACATCAAAAATTTCAGTCCTGCATGATTCTACCAAGAAATGTGTGTTCATTCAAACCGCTGGTTTTTGATAGTTTGGGCCCTATTGAATAATGAATGTTTTGAATTTTCTCCAAAAGTAAAGTAGTTGCAAACTCATGCTTTTAGAGACTTGTTTGGGCTCATGAGAGGAGTAGAAAAACATCAAAAATTTCAGTCCTGCATGATTCTACCAAGAAATGTGTGTTCATTGAAACCGCTGGTTTTTGATAGTTTGGGCCCTATTGAATAATGAATGTTTTGAATTTTCTCCAAAAGTAAAGTAGTTGCAAACTCATCCTTTTAGAAACTTGTTTGGGCTGTTGAGAGGAGTAAAAAACCATCAAAAATTTCAATCCTGCATGATTCTACCAAGAAATGTGATTCTTCATTCAAAACGCTGGTTTTTGCTATTGGGCTCTATTGAATAATGAATGTTTTGAATTTTCTCCAAAAGTAAAGTAGTTGCAAACTCATGCTTTTAGAGACTTGTTTGGGCTCATGAGAGGAGTAGAAAAACATCAAAAATTTCAGTCCTGCATGATTCTACCAAGAAATGTGTGTTCATTGAAACCGCTGGTTTTTGATAGTTTGGGCCCTATTGAATAATGAATGTTTTGAATTTTCTCCAAAAGTAAAGTAGTTGCAAACTCATCCTTTTAGAAACTTGTTTGGGCTGTTGAGAGGAGTAAAAAACCATCAAAAATTTCAATCCTGCATGATTCTACCAAGAAATGTGATTCTTCATTCAAAACGCTGGTTTTTGCTATTGGGCTCTATTGAATAATGAATGTTTTGAATTTTCTCCAAAAGTAAAGTAGTTGCAAACTCATGCTTTTAGAGACTTGTTTGGGCTCATGAGAGGAGTAGAAAAGCACCAAAAATTTCAGTCCTGCATGATTCTACCAAGAAATGTGTGTTCATTGAAACGGCTGGTTTTTGATAGTTTGGGCCCTATTGAATAATGAATGTTTTGAATTTTCTCCAAAAGTAAAGTAGTTGCAAACTCATCCTTTTAGAAACTTGTTTGGGCTGTTGAGAGGAGTAAAAAACCATCAAAAATTTCAATCCTGCATGATTCTACCAAGTAATGTGATTCTTCATTCAAAACGCTGGTTTTTGCTATTGGGCTCTATTGAATAATGAATGTTTTGAATTTTCTCCAAAAGTAAAGTAGTTGCAAACTCATCCTTTTAGAAACTTGTTTGGGCTGTTGAGAGGAGTAAAAAACCATCAAAAATTCAATCCTGCATGATTCTACCAAGAAATGTGATTCTTCATTCAAAACGCTGGTTTTTGCTATTGGGCTCTATTGAATAATGAATGTTTTGAATTTTCTCCAAAAGTAAAGTAGTTGCAAACTCATGCTTTTAGAGACTTGTTTGGGCTCATGAGAGGAGTAGAAAAACATCAAAAATTTCAGTCCTGCATGATTCTACCAAGAAATGTGTGTTCATTGAAACCGCTGGTTTTTGATAGTTTGGGCCCTATTGAATAATGAATGTTTTGAATTTTCTCCAAAAGTAAAGTAGTTGCAAACTCATCCTTTTAGAAACTTGTTTGGGCTGTTGAGAGGAGTAAAAAACCATCAAAAATTTCAATCCTGCATGATTCTACCAAGAAATGTGATTCTTCATTCAAAACGCTGGTTTTTGCTATTGGGCTCTATTGAATAATGAATGTTTTGAATTTTCTCCAAAAGTAAAGTAGTTGCAAACTCATGCTTTTAGAGACTTGTTTGGGCTCATGAGAGGAGTAGAAAAGCACCAAAAATTTCAGTCCTGCATGATTCTACCAAGAAATGTGTGTTCATTGAAACGGCTGGTTTTTGATAGTTTGGGCCCTATTGAATAATGAATGTTTTGAATTTTCTCCAAAAGTAAAGTAGTTGCAAACTCATCCTTTTAGAAACTTGTTTGGGCTGTTGAGAGGAGTAAAAAACCATCAAAAATTTCAATCCTGCATGATTCTACCAAGTAATGTGATTCTTCATTCAAAACGCTGGTTTTTGCTATTGGGCTCTATTGAATAATGAATGTTTTGAATTTTCTCCAAAAGTAAAGTAGTTGCAAACTCATCCTTTTAGAAACTTGTTTGGGCTGTTGAGAGGAGTAAAAAACCATCAAAAATTCAATCCTGCATGATTCTACCAAGAAATGTGATTCTTCATTCAAAACGCTGGTTTTTGCTATTGGGCTCTATTGAATAATGAATGTTTTGAATTTTCTCCAAAAGTAAAGTAGTTGCAAACTCATGCTTTTAGAGACTTGTTTGGGCTCATGAGAGGAGTAGAAAAACATCAAAAATTTCAGTCCTGCATGATTCTACCAAGAAATGTGTGTTCATTGAAACCGCTGGTTTTTGATAGTTTGGGACCTATTGAATAATGAATGTTTTGAATTTTCTCCAAAAGTAAAGTAGTTGCAAACTCATCCTTTTAGAAACTTGTTTGGGCTGTTGAGAGGAGTAAAAAACCATCAAAAATTTCAATCCTGCATGATTCTACCAAGAAATGTGATTCTTCATTCAAAACGCTGGTTTTTGCTATTGGGCTCTGTTGAATAATGAATGTTTTGAATTTTCTCCAAAAGTAAAGTAGTTGCAAACTCATGCTTTTAGAGACTTGTTTGGGCTCATGAGAGGAGTAGAAAAACATCAAAAATTTAAGTCCTGCATGATTCTACCAAGAAATGTGTGTTCATTGAAACCGCTGGTTTTTGATAGTTTGGGCCCTATTGAATAATGAATGTTTTGAATTTTCTCCAAAAGTAAAGTAGTTGCAAACTCTTCCTTTTAGAAACTTGTTTGGGCTGTTGAGAGGAGTAAAAAACCATCAAAAATTTCAATCCTGCATGATTCTACCAAGAAATGTGATTCTTCATTCAAAACGCTGGTTTTTGCTATTGGGCTCTATTGAATAATGAATGTTTTGAATTTTCTCCAAAAGTAAAGTAGTTGCAAACTCATGCTTTTAGAGACTTGTTTGGGCTCACGAGAGGAGTAGAAAAACATCAAAAATTTCAGTCCTGCATGATTCTACCAAGAAATGTGTGTTCATTGAAACCGCTGGTTTTTGATAGTTTGGGCCCTATTGAATAATGAATGTTTTGAATTTTCTCCAAAAGTAAAGTAGTTGCAAACTCATCCTTTTAGAAACTTGTTTGGGCTGTTGAGAGGAGTAAAAAACCATCAAAAATTTCAATCCTGCATGATTCTACCAAGAAATGTGATTCTTCATTCAAAACGCTGGTTTTTGCTATTGGGCTCTATTGAATAATGAATGTTTTGAATTTTCTCCAAAAGTAAAGTAGTTGCAAACTCATGCTTTTAGAGACTTGTTTGGGCTCATGAGAGGAGTAGAAAAACATCAAAAATTTCAGTCCTGCATGATTCTACCAAGAAATGTGTGTTCATTGAAACCGCTGGTTTTTGATAGTTTGGGCCCTATTGAATAATGAATGTTTTGAATTTTCTCCAAAAGTAAAGTAGTTGCAAACTCATCCTTTTAGAAACTTGTTTGGGCTGTTGAGAGGAGTTAAAAACCATCAAAAATTTCAATCCTGCATGATTTTACCAAGAAATGTGATTCTTCATTCAAAACCTGATTTTTGCTATTGGGCTCTATTGAATAGTGAATGTTTTGAATTTTCTCCAAAAGTAAAGTAGTTGCAAACTCATGCTTTTAGAGACTTGTTTGGGCTCATGAGAGGAGTAGAAAAACATCAAAAATTTCAGTCCTGCATGATTCTACCAAGAAATGTGTTCATTCAAACCGCTGGTTTTTGATAGTTTGGGCCCTATTGAATAATTAATGTTTTGAATTTTCTCCAAAAGTAAAGTAGTTGCAAACTCATCCTTTTAGAAACTTGTTTGGGCTGTTGAGAGGAGTAAAAAACCATCAAAAATTTCAATCCTGCATGATTCTACCAAGAAATGTGATTCTTCATTCAAAACGCTGGTTTTTGCTATTGGGCTCTATTGAATAATGAATGTTTTGAATTTTCTCCAAAAGTAAAGTAGTTGCAAACTCATGCTTTTAGAGACTTGTTTGGGCTCATGAGAGGAGTAGAAAAACATCAAAAATTTCAGTCCTGCATGATTCTACCAAGAAATGTGTGTTCATTGAAACCGCTGGTTTTTGATAGTTTGGGCCCTATTGAATAATGAATGTTTTGAATTTTCTCCAAAAGTAAAGTAGTTGCAAACTCATCCTTTTATAAACTTGTTTGGGCTGTTGAGAGGAGTAAAAAACCATCAAAAATTTCAATCCTGCATGATTTTACCAAGAAATGTGATTCTTCATTCAAAACCTGATTTTTGCTATTGGGCTCTATTGAATAGTGAATGTTTTGAATTTTCTCCAAAAGTAAAGTAGTTGCAAACTCATGCTTTTAGAGACTTGTTTGGGCTCATGAGAGGAGTAGAAAAACATCAAAAATTTCAGTCCTGCATGATTCTACCAAGAAATGTGTTCATTGAAACCGCTGGTTTTTGATAGTTTGGGCCCTATTGAATAATGAATGTTTTGAATTTTCTCCAAAAGTAAAGTAGTTACAAACTCATCCTTTTAGAAACTTGTTTGGGCTGTTGAGAGGAGTAAAAAACCATCAAAAATTTCAATCCTGCATGATTCTACCAAGAAATGTGATTCTTCATTCAAAACGCTGGTTTTTGCTATTGGGCTCTATTGAATAATGAATGTTTTGAATTTTCTCCAAAAGTAAAGTAGTTGCAAACTCATGCTTTTAGAGACTTGTTTGGGCTCATGAGAGGAGTAGAAAAACATCAAAAATTTCAGTCCTGCATGATTCTACCAAGAAATGTGTTCATTCAAACCGCTGGTTTTTGATAGTTTGGGCCCTATTGAATAATGAATGTTTTGAATTTTCTCCAAAAGTAAAGTAGTTGCAAACTCATCCTTTTAGAAACTTGTTTGGGCTGTTGAGAGGAGTAAAAAACCATCAAAAATTTCAATCCTGCATGATTCTACCAAGAAATGTGATTCTTCATTCAAAACGCTGGTTTTTGCTATTGGGCTCTATTGAATAATGAATGTTTTGAATTTTCTCCAAAAGTAAAGTAGTTGCAAACTCATGCTTTTAGAGACTTGTTTGGGCTCATGAGAGGAGTAGAAAAACATCAAAAATTTCAATCCTGCATGATTCTACCAAGAAATGTGTGTTCATTGAAACCGCTGGTTTTTGATAGTTTGGGCCCTATTGAATAATGAATGTTTTGAATTTTCTCCAAAAGTAAAGTAGTTGCAAACTCATCCTTTTAGAAACTTGTTTGGGCTGTTGAGAGGAGTAAAAAACCATCAAAAATTTCAATCCTGCATGATTTTACCAAGAAATGTGATTCTTCATTCAAAACCTGATTTTTGCTATTGGGCTCTATTGAATAGTGAATGTTTTGAATTTTCTCCAAAAGTAAAGTAGTTGCAAACTCATGCTTTTAGAGACTTGTTTGGGCTCATGAGAGGAGTAGAAAAACATCAAAAATTTCAGTCCTGCATGATTCTACCAAGAAATGTGTGTTCATTGAAACCGCTGGTTTTTGATAGTTTGGGCCCTATTGAATAATGAATGTTTTGAATTTTCTCCAAAAGTAAAGTAGTTGCAAACTCATCCTTTTAGAAACTTGTTTGGGCTGTTGAGAGGAGTAAAAAACCATCAAAAATTTCAATCCTGCATGATTTTACCAAGAAATGTGATTCTTCATTCAAAACCTGATTTTTGCTATTGGGCTCTATTGAATAGTGAATGTTTTGAATTTTCTCCAAAAGTAAAGTAGTTGCAAACTCATGCTTTTAGAGACTTGTTTGGGCTCATGAGATGAGTAGAAAAACATCAAAAATTTCAGTCCTGCATGATTCTACCAAGACATGTGTGTTCATTGAAACGGCTGGTTTTTGATAGTTTGGGCCCTATTGAATAATGAATGTTTTGAATTTTCTCCAAAAGTAAAGTAGTTGCAAACTCATCCTTTTAGAAACTTGTTTGGGCTGTTGAGAGGAGTAAAAAACCATCAAAAATTTCAATCCTGCATGATTCTACCAAGAAATGTGATTCTTCATTCAAAACGCTGGTTTTTGCTATTGGGCTCTATTGAATAATGAATGTTTTGAATTTTCTCCAAAAGTAAAGTAGTTGCAAACTCATGCTTTTAGAGACTTGTTTGGGCTCATGAGAGGAGTAGAAAAACATCAAAAATTTCAGTCCTGCATGATTCTACCAAGAAATGTGTGTTCATTGAAACCGCTGGTTTTTGATAGTTTGGGCCCTATTGAATAATGAATGTTTTGAATTTTCTCCAAAAGTAAAGTAGTTGCAAACTCATGCTTTTAGAGACTTGTTTGGGCTCATGAGAGGAGTAGAAAAACATCAAAAATTTCAGTCCTGCATGATTCTACCAAGAAATGTGTGTTCATTGAAACCGCTGGTTTTTGATAGTTTGGGCCCTATTGAATAATGAATGTTTTGCATTTTCTCCAAAAGTAAAGTAGTTGCAAACTCATCCTTTTAGAAACTTGTTTGGGCTGTTGAGAGGAGTAAAAAACCATCAAAAATTTCAATCCTGCATGATTCTACCAAGAAATGTGATTCTTCATTCAAAACGCTGGTTTTTGCTATTGGGCTCTATTGAATAATGAATGTTTTGAATTTTCTCCAAAAGTAAAGTAGTTGCAAACTCATGCTTTTAGAGACTTGTTTGGGCTCATGAGAGGAGTAGAAAAACATCAAAAATTTCAGTCCTGCATGATTCTACCAAGAAATGTGTGTTCATTCAAACCGCTGGTTTTTGATAGTTTGGGCCCTATTGAATAATGAATGTTTTGAATTTTCTCCAAAAGTAAAGTAGTTGCAAACTCATCCTTTTAGAAACTTGTTTGGGCTGTTGAGAGGAGTAAAAAACCATCAAAAATTTCAATCCTGCATGATTCTACCAAGAAATGTGATTCTTCATTCAAAACGCTGGTTTTTGCTATTTGGCTCTATTGAATAATGAATGTTTTGAATTTTCTCCAAAAGTAAAGTAGTTGCAAACTCATGCTTTTAGAGACTTGTTTGGGCTCATGAGAGGAGTAGAAAAACATCAAAAATTTCAGTCCTGCATGATTCTACCAAGAAATGTGTGTTCATTGAAACCGCTGGTTTTTGATAGTTTGGGCCCTATTGAATAATGAATGTTTTGAATTTTCTCCAAAAGTAAAGTAGTTGCAAACTCATCCTTTTAGAAACTTGTTTGGGCTGTTGAGAGGAGTAAAAAACCATCAAAAATTTCAATCCTGCATGATTCTACCAAGAAATGTGATTCTTCATTCAAAACGCTGGTTTTTGCTATTGGGCTCTATTGAATAATGAATGTTTTGAATTTTCTCCAAAAGTAAAGTAGTTGCAAACTCATGCTTTTAGAGACTTGTTTGGGCTCACGAGAGGAGTAGAAAAACATCAAAAATTTCAGTCCTGCATGATTCTACCAAGAAATGTGTGTTCATTGAAACCGCTGGTTTTTGATAGTTTGGGCCCTATTGAATAATGAATGTTTTGAATTTTCTCCAAAAGTAAAGTAGTTGCAAACTCATCCTTTTAGAAACTTGTTTGGGCTGTTGAGAGGAGTAAAAAACCATCAAAAATTTCAATCCTGCATGATTCTACCAAGAAATGTGATTCTTCATTCAAAACGCTGGTTTTTGCTATTGGGCTCTATTGAATAATGAATGTTTTGAATTTTCTCCAAAAGTAAAGTAGTTGCAAACTCATGCTTTTAGAGACTTGTTTGGGCTCATGAGAGGAGTAGAAAAACATCAAAAATTTCAGTCCTGCATTATTCTACCAAGAAATGTGTGTTCATTGAAACCGCTGGTTTTTGATAGTTTGGGCCCTATTGAATAATGAATGTTTTGAATTTTCTCCAAAAGTAAAGTAGTTGCAAACTCATCCTTTTAGAAACTTGTTTGGGCTGTTGAGAGGAGTAAAAAACCATCAAAAATTTCAATCCTGCATGATTTTACCAAGAAATGTGATTCTTCATTCAAAACCTGATTTTTGCTATTGGGCTCTATTGAATAGTGAATGTTTTGAATTTTCTCCAAAAGTAAAGTAGTTGCAAACTCATGCTTTTAGAGACTTGTTTGGGCTCATGAGAGGAGTAGAAAAACATCAAAAATTTCAGTCCTGCATGATTCTACCAAGAAATGTGTGTTCATTGAAACCGCTGGTTTTTGATAGTTTGGGCCCTATTGAATAATGAATGTTTTGAATTTTCTCCAAAAGTAAAGTAGTTGCAAACTCATCCTTTTAGAAACTTGTTTGGGCTGTTGAGAGGAGTAAAAAACCATCAAAAATTTCAATCCTGCATGATTCTACCAAGAAATGTGATTCTTCATTCAAAACGCTGGTTTTTGCTATTGGGCTCTATTGAATAATGAATGTTTTGAATTTTCTCCAAAAGTAAAGTAGTTGCAAACTCATGCTTTTAGAGACTTGTTTGGGCTCACGAGAGGAGTAGAAAAACATCAAAAATTTCAGTCCTGCATGATTCTACCAAGAAATGTGTGTTCATTGAAACCGCTGGTTTTTGATAGTTTGGGCCCTATTGAATAATGAATGTTTTGAATTTTCTCCAAAAGTAAAGTAGTTGCAAACTCATCCTTTTAGAAACTTGTTTGGGCTGTTGAGAGGAGTAAAAAACCATCAAAAATTTCAATCCTGCATGATTCTACCAAGAAATGTGATTCTTCATTCAAAACGCTGGTTTTTGCTATTGGGCTCTATTGAATAATGAATGTTTTGAATTTTCTCCAAAAGTAAAGTAGTTGCAAACTCATGCTTTTAGAGACTTGTTTGGGCTCATGAGAGGAGTAGAAAAACATCAAAAATTTCAGTCCTGCATGATTCTACCAAGAAATGTGTGTTCATTGAAACCGCTGGTTTTTGATAGTTTGGGCCCTATTGAATAATGAATGTTTTGAATTTTCTCCAAAAGTAAAGTAGTTGCAAACTCATCCTTTTAGAAACTTGTTTGGGCTGTTGAGAGGAGTAAAAAACCATCAAAAATTTCAATCCTGCATGATTTTACCAAGAAATGTGATTCTTCATTCAAAACCTGATTTTTGCTATTGGGCTCTATTGAATAGTGAATGGTTTGAATTTTCTCCAAAAGTAAAGTAGTTGCAAACTCATGCTTTTAGAGACTTGTTTGGGCTCATGAGAGGAGTAGAAAAACATCAAAAATTTCAGTCCTGCATGATTCTACCAAGAAATGTGTGTTCATTGAAACCGCTGGTTTTTGATAGTTTGGGCCCTATTGAATAATGAATGTTTTGAATTTTCTCCAAAAGTAAAGTAGTTGCAAACTCATCCTTTTAGAAACTTGTTTGGGCTGTTGAGAGGAGTAAAAAACCATCAAAAATTTCAATCCTGCATGATTCTACCAAGAAATGTGATTCTTCATTCAAAACGCTGGTTTTTGCTATTGGGCTCTATTGAATAATGAATGTTTTGAATTTTCTCCAAAAGTAAAGTAGTTGCAAACTCATGCTTTTAGAGACTTGTTTGGGCTCATGAGAGGAGTAGAAAAACATCAAAAATTTCAGTCCTGCATGATTCTACCAAGAAATGTGTGTTCATTGAAACCGCTGGTTTTTGATAGTTTGGGCCCTATTGAATAATGAATGTTTTGAATTTTCTCCAAAAGTAAAGTAGTTGCAAACTCATCCTTTTAGAAACTTGTTTGGGCTGTTGAGAGGAGTAAAAAACCATCAAAAATTTCAATCCTGCATGATTTTACCAAGAAATGTGATTCTTCATTCAAAACCTGATTTTTGCTATTGGGCTCTATTGAATAGTGAATGTTTTGAATTTTCTCCAAAAGTAAAGTAGTTGCAAACTCATGCTTTTAGAGACTTGTTTGGGCTCATGAGAGGAGTAGAAAAACATCAAAAATTTCAGTCCTGCATGATTCTACCAAGAAATGTGTTCATTCAAACCGCTGGTTTTTGATAGTTTGGGCCCTATTGAATAATGAATGTTTTGAATTTTCTCCAAAAGTAAAGTAGTTGCAAACTCATCCTTTTAGAAACTTGTTTGGGCTGTTGAGAGGAGTAAAAAACCATCAAAAATTTCAATCCTGCATGATTCTACCAAGAAATGTGATTCTTCATTCAAAACGCTGGTTTTTGCTATTGGGCTCTATTGAATAATGAATGTTTTGAATTTTCTCCAAAAGTAAAGTAGTTGCAAACTCATGCTTTTAGAGACTTGTTTGGGCTCATGAGAGGAGTAGAAAAACATCAAAAATTTCAGTCCTGCATGATTCTACCAAGAAATGTGTGTTCATTGAAACCGCTGGTTTTTAATAGTTTGGGCCCTATTGAATAATGAATGTTTTGAATTTTCTCCAAAAGTAAAGTAGTTGCAAACTCATCCTTTTAGAAACTTGTTTGGGCTGTTGAGAGGAGTAAAAAACCATCAAAAATTTCAATCCTGCATGATTCTACCAAGAAATGTGATTCTTCATTCAAAACGCTGGTTTTTGCTATTGGGCTCTATTGAATAATGAATGTTTTGAATTTTCTCCAAAAGTAAAGTAGTTGCAAACTCATGCTTTTAGAGACTTGTTTGGGCTCATGAGAGGAATAGAAAAACATCAAAAATTTCAGTCCTGCATGATTCTACCAAGAAATGTGTGTTCATTGAAACCGCTGGTTTTTGATAGTTTGGGCCCTATTGAATAATGAATGTTTTGAATTTTCTCCAAAAGTAAAGTAGTTGCAAACTCATCCTTTTAGAAACTTGTTTGGGCTGTTGAGAGGAGTAAAAAACCATCAAAAATTTCAATCCTGCATGATTCTACCAAGAAATGTGATTCTTCATTCAAAACGCTGGTTTTTGCTATTGGGCTCTATTGAATAATGAATGTTTTGAATTTTCTCCAAAAGTAAAGTAGTTGCAAACTCATGCTTTTAGAGACTTGTTTGGGCTCATGAGAGGAATAGAAAAACATCAAAAATTTCAGTCCTGCATGATTCTACCAAGAAATGTGTGTTCATTGAAACCGCTGGTTTTTGATAGTTTGGGCCCTATTGAATAATGAATGTTTTGAATTTTCTCCAAAAGTAAAGTAGTTGCAAACTCATCCTTTTAGAAACTTGTTTGGGCTGTTGAGAGGAGTAAAAAACCATCAAAAATTTCAATCCTGCATGATTCTACCAAGAAATGTGATTCTTCATTCAAAACGCTGGTTTTTGCTATTGGGCTCTATTGAATAATGAATGTTTTGAATTTTCTCCAAAAGTAAAGTAGTTGCAAACTCATGCTTTTAGAGATTTGTTTGGGCTCATGAGAGGAGTAGAAAAACATCAAAAATTTCAGTCCTGCATGATTCTACCAAGAAATGTGTGTTCATTGAAACCGCTGGTTTTTGATAGTTTGGGCCCTATTGAATAATGAATGTTTTAAATTTTCTCCAAAAGTAAAGTAGTTGCAAACTCATCCTTTTAGAAACTTGTTTGGGCTGTTGAGAGGAGTAAAAAACCATCAAAAATTTCAATCCTGCATGATTTTACCAAGAAATGTGATTCTTCATTCAAAACCTGATTTTTGCTATTGGGCTCTATTGAATAGTGAATGTTTTGAATTTTCTCCAAAAGTAAAGTAGTTGCAAACTCATGCTTTTAGAGACTTGTTTGGGCTCATGAGAGGAGTAGAAAAACATCAAAAATTTCAGTCCTGCATGATTCTACCAAGAAATGTGTGTTCATTCAAACCGCTGGTTTTTGATAGTTTGGGCCCTATTGAATAATGAATGTTTTGAATTTTCTCCAAAAGTAAAGTAGTTGCAAACTCATGCTTTTAGAGACTTGTTTGGGCTCATGAGAGGAGTAGAAAAACATCAAAAATTTCAGTCCTGCATGATTCTACCAAGAAATGTGTGTTCATTGAAACCGCTGGTTTTTGATAGTTTGGGCCCTATTGAATAATGAATGTTTTGAATTTTCTCCAAAAGTAAAGTAGTTGCAAACTCATCCTTTTAGAAACTTGTTTGGGCTGTTGAGAGGAGTAAAAAACCATCAAAAATTTCAATCCTGCATGATTCTACCAAGAAATGTGATTCTTCATTCAAAACGCTGGTTTTTGCTATTGGGCTCTATTGAATAATGAATGTTTTGAATTTTCTCCAAAAGTAAAGTAGTTGCAAACTCATGCTTTTAGAGATTTGTTTGGGCTCATGAGAGGAGTAGAAAAACATCAAAAATTTCAGTCCTGCATGATTCTACCAAGAAATGTGTGTTCATTGAAACCGCTGGTTTTTGATAGTTTGGGCCCTATTGAATAATGAATGTTTTAAATTTTCTCCAAAAGTAAAGTAGTTGCAAACTCATCCTTTTAGAAACTTGTTTGGGCTGTTGAGAGGAGTAAAAAACCATCAAAAATTTCAATCCTGCATGATTTTACCAAGAAATGTGATTCTTCATTCAAAACCTGATTTTTGCTATTGGGCTCTATTGAATAGTGAATGTTTTGAATTTTCTCCAAAAGTAAAGTAGTTGCAAACTCATGCTTTTAGAGACTTGTTTGGGCTCACGAGAGGAGTAGAAAAACATCAAAAATTTCAGTCCTGCATGATTCTACCAAGAAATGTGTGTTCATTGAAACCGCTGGTTTTTGATAGTTTGGGCCCTATTGAATAATGAATGTTTTGAATTTTCTCCAAAAGTAAAGTAGTTGCAAACTCATCCTTTTAGAAACTTGTTTGGGCTGTTGAGAGGAGTAAAAAACCATCAAAAATTTCAATCCTGCATGATTCTACCAAGAAATGTGATTCTTCATTCAAAACGCTGGTTTTTGCTATTGGGCTCTATTGAATAATGAATGTTTTGAATTTTCTCCAAAAGTAAAGTAGTTGCAAACTCATGCTTTTAGAGACTTGTTTGGGCTCATGAGAGGAGTAGAAAAACATCAAAAATTTCAGTCCTGCATTATTCTACCAAGAAATGTGTGTTCATTGAAACCGCTGGTTTTTGATAGTTTGGGCCCTATTGAATAATGAATGTTTTGAATTTTCTCCAAAAGTAAAGTAGTTGCAAACTCATCCTTTTAGAAACTTGTTTGGGCTGTTGAGAGGAGTAAAAAACCATCAAAAATTTCAATCCTGCATGATTTTACCAAGAAATGTGATTCTTCATTCAAAACCTGATTTTTGCTATTGGGCTCTATTGAATAGTGAATGTTTTGAATTTTCTCCAAAAGTAAAGTAGTTGCAAACTCATGCTTTTAGAGACTTGTTTGGGCTCATGAGAGGAGTAGAAAAACATCAAAAATTTCAGTCCTGCATGATTCTACCAAGAAATGTGTTCATTGAAACCGCTGGTTTTTGATAGTTTGGGCCCTATTGAATAATGAATGTTTTGAATTTTCTCCAAAAGTAAAGTAGTTACAAACTCATCCTTTTAGAAACTTGTTTGGGCTGTTGAGAGGAGTAAAAAACCATCAAAAATTTCAATCCTGCATGATTCTACCAAGAAATGTGATTCTTCATTCAAAACGCTGGTTTTTGCTATTGGGCTCTATTGAATAATGAATGTTTTGAATTTTCTCCAAAAGTAAAGTAGTTGCAAACTCATGCTTTTAGAGACTTGTTTGGGCTCATGAGAGGAGTAGAAAAACATCAAAAATTTCAGTCCTGCATGATTCTACCAAGAAATGTGTTCATTCAAACCGCTGGTTTTTGATAGTTTGGGCCCTATTGAATAATGAATGTTTTGAATTTTCTCCAAAAGTAAAGTAGTTGCAAACTCATCCTTTTAGAAACTTGTTTGGGCTGTTGAGAGGAGTAAAAAACCATCAAAAATTTCAATCCTGCATGATTCTACCAAGAAATGTGATTCTTCATTCAAAACGCTGGTTTTTGCTATTGGGCTCTATTGAATAATGAATGTTTTGAATTTTCTCCAAAAGTAAAGTAGTTGCAAACTCATGCTTTTAGTGACTTGTTTGGGCTCATGAGAGGAGTAGAAAAACATCAAAAATTTCAATCCTGCATGATTCTACCAAGAAATGTGTGTTCATTGAAACCGCTGGTTTTTGATAGTTTGGGCCCTATTGAATAATGAATGTTTTGAATTTTCTCCAAAAGTAAAGTAGTTGCAAACTCATCCTTTTAGAAACTTGTTTGGGCTGTTGAGAGGAGTAAAAAACCATCAAAAATTTCAATCCTGCATGATTTTACCAAGAAATGTGATTCTTCATTCAAAACCTGATTTTTGCTATTGGGCTCTATTGAATAGTGAATGTTTTGAATTTTCTCCAAAAGTAAAGTAGTTGCAAACTCATGCTTTTAGAGACTTGTTTGGGCTCATGAGAGGAGTAGAAAAACATCAAAAATTTCAGTCCTGCATGATTCTACCAAGAAATGTGTGTTCATTGAAACCGCTGGTTTTTGATAGTTTGGGCCCTATTGAATAATGAATGTTTTGAATTTTCTCCAAAAGTAAAGTAGTTGCAAACTCATCCTTTTAGAAACTTGTTTGGGCTGTTGAGAGGAGTAAAAAACCATCAAAAATTTCAATCCTGCATGATTTTACCAAGAAATGTGATTCTTCATTCAAAACCTGATTTTTGCTATTGGGCTCTATTGAATAGTGAATGTTTTGAATTTTCTCCAAAAGTAAAGTAGTTGCAAACTCATGCTTTTAGAGACTTGTTTGGGCTCATGAGATGAGTAGAAAAACATCAAAAATTTCAGTCCTGCATGATTCTACCAAGACATGTGTGTTCATTGAAACGGCTGGTTTTTGATAGTTTGGGCCCTATTGAATAATGAATGTTTTGAATTTTCTCCAAAAGTAAAGTAGTTGCAAACTCATCCTTTTAGAAACTTGTTTGGGCTGTTGAGAGGAGTAAAAAACCATCAAAAATTTCAATCCTGCATGATTCTACCAAGAAATGTGATTCTTCATTCAAAACGCTGGTTTTTGCTATTGGGCTCTATTGAATAATGAATGTTTTGAATTTTCTCCAAAAGTAAAGTAGTTGCAAACTCATGCTTTTAGAGACTTGTTTGGGCTCATGAGAGGAGTAGAAAAACATCAAAAATTTCAGTCCTGCATGATTCTACCAAGAAATGTGTGTTCATTGAAACCGCTGGTTTTTGATAGTTTGGGCCCTATTGAATAATGAATGTTTTGAATTTTCTCCAAAAGTAAAGTAGTTGCAAACTCATGCTTTTAGAGACTTGTTTGGGCTCATGAGAGGAGTAGAAAAACATCAAAAATTTCAGTCCTGCATGATTCTACCAAGAAATGTGTGTTCATTGAAACCGCTGGTTTTTGATAGTTTGGGCCCTATTGAATAATGAATGTTTTGCATTTTCTCCAAAAGTAAAGTAGTTGCAAACTCATCCTTTTAGAAACTTGTTTGGGCTGTTGAGAGGAGTAAAAAACCATCAAAAATTTCAATCCTGCATGATTCTACCAAGAAATGTGATTCTTCATTCAAAACGCTGGTTTTTGCTATTGGGCTCTATTGAATAATGAATGTTTTGAATTTTCTCCAAAAGTAAAGTAGTTGCAAACTCATGCTTTTAGAGACTTGTTTGGGCTCATGAGAGGAGTAGAAAAACATCAAAAATTTCAGTCCTGCATGATTCTACCAAGAAATGTGTGTTCATTCAAACCGCTGGTTTTTGATAGTTTGGGCCCTATTGAATAATGAATGTTTTGAATTTTCTCCAAAAGTAAAGTAGTTGCAAACTCATCCTTTTAGAAACTTGTTTGGGCTGTTGAGAGGAGTAAAAAACCATCAAAAATTTCAATCCTGCATGATTCTACCAAGAAATGTGATTCTTCATTCAAAACTCTGGTTTTTGCTATTTGGCTCTATTAATTAATGAATGTTTTGAATTTTCTCCAAAAGTAAAGTAGTTGCAAACTCATGCTTTTAGAGACTTGTTTGGGCTCATGAGAGGAGTAGAAAAACATCAAAAATTTCAGTCCTGCATGATTCTACCAAGAAATGTGTGTTCATTGAAACCGCTGGTTTTTGATAGTTTGGGCCCTATTGAATAATGAATGTTTTGAATTTTCTCCAAAAGTAAAGTAGTTGCAAACTCATCCTTTTAGAAACTTGTTTGGGCTGTTGAGAGGAGTAAAAAACCATCAAAAATTTCAATCCTGCATGATTCTACCAAGAAATGTGATTCTTCATTCAAAACGCTGGTTTTTGCTATTGGGCTCTATTGAATAATGAATGTTTTGAATTTTCTCCAAAAGTAAAGTAGTTGCAAACTCATGCTTTTAGAGACTTGTTTGGGCTCACGAGAGGAGTAGAAAAACATCAAAAATTTCAGTCCTGCATGATTCTACCAAGAAATGTGTGTTCATTGAAACCGCTGGTTTTTGATAGTTTGGGCCCTATTGAATAATGAATGTTTTGAATTTTCTCCAAAAGTAAAGTAGTTGCAAACTCATCCTTTTAGAAACTTGTTTGGGCTGTTGAGAGGAGTAAAAAACCATCAAAAATTTCAATCCTGCATGATTCTACCAAGAAATGTGATTCTTCATTCAAAACGCTGGTTTTTGCTATTGGGCTCTATTGAATAATGAATGTTTTGAATTTTCTCCAAAAGTAAAGTAGTTGCAAACTCATGCTTTTAGAGACTTGTTTGGGCTCATGAGAGGAGTAGAAAAACATCAAAAATTTCAGTCCTGCATTATTCTACCAAGAAATGTGTGTTCATTGAAACCGCTGGTTTTTGATAGTTTGGGCCCTATTGAATAATGAATGTTTTGAATTTTCTCCAAAAGTAAAGTAGTTGCAAACTCATCCTTTTAGAAACTTGTTTGGGCTGTTGAGAGGAGTAAAAAACCATCAAAAATTTCAATCCTGCATGATTTTACCAAGAAATGTGATTCTTCATTCAAAACCTGATTTTTGCTATTGGGCTCTATTGAATAGTGAATGTTTTGAATTTTCTCCAAAAGTAAAGTAGTTGCAAACTCATGCTTTTAGAGACTTGTTTGGGCTCATGAGAGGAGTAGAAAAACATCAAAAATTTCAGTCCTGCATGATTCTACCAAGAAATGTGTGTTCATTGAAACCGCTGGTTTTTGATAGTTTGGGCCCTATTGAATAATGAATGTTTTGAATTTTCTCCAAAAGTAAAGTAGTTGCAAACTCATCCTTTTAGAAACTTGTTTGGGCTGTTGAGAGGAGTAAAAAACCATCAAAAATTTCAATCCTGCATGATTCTACCAAGAAATGTGATTCTTCATTCAAAACGCTGGTTTTTGCTATTGGGCTCTATTGAATAATGAATGTTTTGAATTTTCTCCAAAAGTAAAGTAGTTGCAAACTCATGCTTTTAGAGACTTGTTTGGGCTCACGAGAGGAGTAGAAAAACATCAAAAATTTCAGTCCTGCATGATTCTACCAAGAAATGTGTGTTCATTGAAACCGCTGGTTTTTGATAGTTTGGGCCCTATTGAATAATGAATGTTTTGAATTTTCTCCAAAAGTAAAGTAGTTGCAAACTCATCCTTTTAGAAACTTGTTTGGGCTGTTGAGAGGAGTAAAAAACCATCAAAAATTTCAATCCTGCATGATTCTACCAAGAAATGTGATTCTTCATTCAAAACGCTGGTTTTTGCTATTGGGCTCTATTGAATAATGAATGTTTTGAATTTTCTCCAAAAGTAAAGTAGTTGCAAACTCATGCTTTTAGAGACTTGTTTGGGCTCATGAGAGGAGTAGAAAAACATCAAAAATTTCAGTCCTGCATGATTCTACCAAGAAATGTGTGTTCATTGAAACCGCTGGTTTTTGATAGTTTGGGCCCTATTGAATAATGAATGTTTTGAATTTTCTCCAAAAGTAAAGTAGTTGCAAACTCATCCTTTTAGAAACTTGTTTGGGCTGTTGAGAGGAGTAAAAAACCATCAAAAATTTCAATCCTGCATGATTTTACCAAGAAATGTGATTCTTCATTCAAAACCTGATTTTTGCTATTGGGCTCTATTGAATAGTGAATGGTTTGAATTTTCTCCAAAAGTAAAGTAGTTGCAAACTCATGCTTTTAGAGACTTGTTTGGGCTCATGAGAGGAGTAGAAAAACATCAAAAATTTCAGTCCTGCATGATTCTACCAAGAAATGTGTGTTCATTGAAACCGCTGGTTTTTGATAGTTTGGGCCCTATTGAATAATGAATGTTTTGAATTTTCTCCAAAAGTAAAGTAGTTGCAAACTCATCCTTTTAGAAACTTGTTTGGGCTGTTGAGAGGAGTAAAAAACCATCAAAAATTTCAATCCTGCATGATTCTACCAAGAAATGTGATTCTTCATTCAAAACGCTGGTTTTTGCTATTGGGCTCTATTGAATAATGAATGTTTTGAATTTTCTCCAAAAGTAAAGTAGTTGCAAACTCATGCTTTTAGAGACTTGTTTGGGCTCATGAGAGGAGTAGAAAAACATCAAAAATTTCAGTCCTGCATGATTCTACCAAGAAATGTGTGTTCATTGAAACCGCTGGTTTTTGATAGTTTGGGCCCTATTGAATAATGAATGTTTTGAATTTTCTCCAAAAGTAAAGTAGTTGCAAACTCATCCTTTTAGAAACTTGTTTGGGCTGTTGAGAGGAGTAAAAAACCATCAAAAATTTCAATCCTGCATGATTTTACCAAGAAATGTGATTCTTCATTCAAAACCTGATTTTTGCTATTGGGCTCTATTGAATAGTGAATGTTTTGAATTTTCTCCAAAAGTAAAGTAGTTGCAAACTCATGCTTTTAGAGACTTGTTTGGGCTCATGAGAGGAGTAGAAAAACATCAAAAATTTCAGTCCTGCATGATTCTACCAAGAAATGTGTTCATTCAAACCGCTGGTTTTTGATAGTTTGGGCCCTATTGAATAATGAATGTTTTGAATTTTCTCCAAAAGTAAAGTAGTTGCAAACTCATCCTTTTAGAAACTTGTTTGGGCTGTTGAGAGGAGTAAAAAACCATCAAAAATTTCAATCCTGCATGATTCTACCAAGAAATGTGATTCTTCATTCAAAACGCTGGTTTTTGCTATTGGGCTCTATTGAATAATGAATGTTTTGAATTTTCTCCAAAAGTAAAGTAGTTGCAAACTCATGCTTTTAGAGACTTGTTTGGGCTCATGAGAGGAGTAGAAAAACATCAAAAATTTCAGTCCTGCATGATTCTACCAAGAAATGTGTGTTCATTGAAACCGCTGGTTTTTAATAGTTTGGGCCCTATTGAATAATGAATGTTTTGAATTTTCTCCAAAAGTAAAGTAGTTGCAAACTCATCCTTTTAGAAACTTGTTTGGGCTGTTGAGAGGAGTAAAAAACCATCAAAAATTTCAATCCTGCATGATTCTACCAAGAAATGTGATTCTTCATTCAAAACGCTGGTTTTTGCTATTGGGCTCTATTGAATAATGAATGTTTTGAATTTTCTCCAAAAGTAAAGTAGTTGCAAACTCATGCTTTTAGAGACTTGTTTGGGCTCATGAGAGGAATAGAAAAACATCAAAAATTTCAGTCCTGCATGATTCTACCAAGAAATGTGTGTTCATTGAAACCGCTGGTTTTTGATAGTTTGGGCCCTATTGAATAATGAATGTTTTGAATTTTCTCCAAAAGTAAAGTAGTTGCAAACTCATCCTTTTAGAAACTTGTTTGGGCTGTTGAGAGGAGTAAAAAACCATCAAAAATTTCAATCCTGCATGATTCTACCAAGAAATGTGATTCTTCATTCAAAACGCTGGTTTTTGCTATTGGGCTCTATTGAATAATGAATGTTTTGAATTTTCTCCAAAAGTAAAGTAGTTGCAAACTCATGCTTTTAGAGATTTGTTTGGGCTCATGAGAGGAGTAGAAAAACATCAAAAATTTCAGTCCTGCATGATTCTACCAAGAAATGTGTGTTCATTGAAACCGCTGGTTTTTGATAGTTTGGGCCCTATTGAATAATGAATGTTTTAAATTTTCTCCAAAAGTAAAGTAGTTGCAAACTCATCCTTTTAGAAACTTGTTTGGGCTGTTGAGAGGAGTAAAAAACCATCAAAAATTTCAATCCTGCATGATTTTACCAAGAAATGTGATTCTTCATTCAAAACCTGATTTTTGCTATTGGGCTCTATTGAATAGTGAATGTTTTGAATTTTCTCCAAAAGTAAAGTAGTTGCAAACTCATGCTTTTAGAGACTTGTTTGGGCTCATGAGAGGAGTAGAAAAACATCAAAAATTTCAGTCCTGCATGATTCTACCAAGAAATGTGTGTTCATTCAAACCGCTGGTTTTTGATAGTTTGGGCCCTATTGAATAATGAATGTTTTGAATTTTCTCCAAAAGTAAAGTAGTTGCAAACTCATGCTTTTAGAGACTTGTTTGGGCTCATGAGAGGAGTAGAAAAACATCAAAAATTTCAGTCCTGCATGATTCTACCAAGAAATGTGTGTTCATTGAAACCGCTGGTTTTTGATAGTTTGGGCCCTATTGAATAATGAATGTTTTGAATTTTCTCCAAAAGTAAAGTAGTTGCAAACTCATCCTTTTAGAAACTTGTTTGGGCTGTTGAGAGGAGTAAAAAACCATCAAAAATTTCAATCCTGCATGATTCTACCAAGAAATGTGATTCTTCATTCAAAACGCTGGTTTTTGCTATTGGGCTCTATTGAATAATGAATGTTTTGAATTTTCTCCAAAAGTAAAGTAGTTGCAAACTCATGCTTTTAGAGATTTGTTTGGGCTCATGAGAGGAGTAGAAAAACATCAAAAATTTCAGTCCTGCATGATTCTACCAAGAAATGTGTGTTCATTGAAACCGCTGGTTTTTGATAGTTTGGGCCCTATTGAATAATGAATGTTTTAAATTTTCTCCAAAAGTAAAGTAGTTGCAAACTCATCCTTTTAGAAACTTGTTTGGGCTGTTGAGAGGAGTAAAAAACCATCAAAAATTTCAATCCTGCATGATTTTACCAAGAAATGTGATTCTTCATTCAAAACCTGATTTTTGCTATTGGGCTCTATTGAATAGTGAATGTTTTGAATTTTCTCCAAAAGTAAAGTAGTTGCAAACTCATGCTTTTAGAGACTTGTTTGGGCTCACGAGAGGAGTAGAAAAACATCAAAAATTTCAGTCCTGCATGATTCTACCAAGAAATGTGTGTTCATTGAAACCGCTGGTTTTTGATAGTTTGGGCCCTATTGAATAATGAATGTTTTGAATTTTCTCCAAAAGTAAAGTAGTTGCAAACTCATCCTTTTAGAAACTTGTTTGGGCTGTTGAGAGGAGTAAAAAACCATCAAAAATTTCAATCCTGCATGATTCTACCAAGAAATGTGATTCTTCATTCAAAACGCTGGTTTTTGCTATTGGGCTCTATTGAATAATGAATGTTTTGAATTTTCTCCAAAAGTAAAGTAGTTGCAAACTCATGCTTTTAGAGACTTGTTTGGGCTCATGAGAGGAGTAGAAAAACATCAAAAATTTCAGTCCTGCATTATTCTACCAAGAAATGTGTGTTCATTGAAACCGCTGGTTTTTGATAGTTTGGGCCCTATTGAATAATGAATGTTTTGAATTTTCTCCAAAAGTAAAGTAGTTGCAAACTCATCCTTTTAGAAACTTGTTTGGGCTGTTGAGAGGAGTAAAAAACCATCAAAAATTTCAATCCTGCATGATTTTACCAAGAAATGTGATTCTTCATTCAAAACCTGATTTTTGCTATTGGGCTCTATTGAATAGTGAATGTTTTGAATTTTCTCCAAAAGTAAAGTAGTTGCAAACTCATGCTTTTAGAGACTTGTTTGGGCTCATGAGAGGAGTAGAAAAACATCAAAAATTTCAGTCCTGCATGATTCTACCAAGAAATGTGTGTTCATTGAAACCGCTGGTTTTTGATAGTTTGGGCCCTATTGAATAATGAATGTTTTGAATTTTCTCCAAAAGTAAAGTAGTTGCAAACTCATCCTTTTAGAAACTTGTTTGGGCTGTTGAGAGGAGTAAAAAACCATCAAAAATTTCAATCCTGCATGATTCTACCAAGAAATGTGATTCTTCATTCAAAACGCTGGTTTTTGCTATTGGGCTCTATTGAATAATGAATGTTTTGAATTTTCTCCAAAAGTAAAGTAGTTGCAAACTCATGCTTTTAGAGACTTGTTTGGGCTCACGAGAGGAGTAGAAAAACATCAAAAATTTCAGTCCTGCATGATTCTACCAAGAAATGTGTGTTCATTGAAACCGCTGGTTTTTGATAGTTTGGGCCCTATTGAATAATGAATGTTTTGAATTTTCTCCAAAAGTAAAGTAGTTGCAAACTCATCCTTTTAGAAACTTGTTTGGGCTGTTGAGAGGAGTAAAAAACCATCAAAAATTTCAATCCTGCATGATTCTACCAAGAAATGTGATTCTTCATTCAAAACGCTGGTTTTTGCTATTGGGCTCTATTGAATAATGAATGTTTTGAATTTTCTCCAAAAGTAAAGTAGTTGCAAACTCATGCTTTTAGAGACTTGTTTGGGCTCATGAGAGGAGTAGAAAAACATCAAAAATTTCAGTCCTGCATGATTCTACCAAGAAATGTGTGTTCATTGAAACCGCTGGTTTTTGATAGTTTGGGCCCTATTGAATAATGAATGTTTTGAATTTTCTCCAAAAGTAAAGTAGTTGCAAACTCATCCTTTTAGAAACTTGTTTGGGCTGTTGAGAGGAGTAAAAAACCATCAAAAATTTCAATCCTGCATGATTTTACCAAGAAATGTGATTCTTCATTCAAAACCTGATTTTTGCTATTGGGCTCTATTGAATAGTGAATGGTTTGAATTTTCTCCAAAAGTAAAGTAGTTGCAAACTCATGCTTTTAGAGACTTGTTTGGGCTCATGAGAGGAGTAGAAAAACATCAAAAATTTCAGTCCTGCATGATTCTACCAAGAAATGTGTGTTCATTGAAACCGCTGGTTTTTGATAGTTTGGGCCCTATTGAATAATGAATGTTTTGAATTTTCTCCAAAAGTAAAGTAGTTGCAAACTCATCCTTTTAGAAACTTGTTTGGGCTGTTGAGAGGAGTAAAAAACCATCAAAAATTTCAATCCTGCATGATTCTACCAAGAAATGTGATTCTTCATTCAAAACGCTGGTTTTTGCTATTGGGCTCTATTGAATAATGAATGTTTTGAATTTTCTCCAAAAGTAAAGTAGTTGCAAACTCATGCTTTTAGAGACTTGTTTGGGCTCATGAGAGGAGTAGAAAAACATCAAAAATTTCAGTCCTGCATGATTCTACCAAGAAATGTGTGTTCATTGAAACCGCTGGTTTTTGATAGTTTGGGCCCTATTGAATAATGAATGTTTTGAATTTTCTCCAAAAGTAAAGTAGTTGCAAACTCATCCTTTTAGAAACTTGTTTGGGCTGTTGAGAGGAGTAAAAAACCATCAAAAATTTCAATCCTGCATGATTTTACCAAGAAATGTGATTCTTCATTCAAAACCTGATTTTTGCTATTGGGCTCTATTGAATAGTGAATGTTTTGAATTTTCTCCAAAAGTAAAGTAGTTGCAAACTCATGCTTTTAGAGACTTGTTTGGGCTCATGAGAGGAGTAGAAAAACATCAAAAATTTCAGTCCTGCATGATTCTACCAAGAAATGTGTGTTCATTGAAACCGCTGGTTTTTGATAGTTTGGGCCCTATTGAATAATGAATGTTTTAAATTTTCTCCAAAAGTAAAGTAGTTGCAAACTCATCCTTTTAGAAACTTGTTTGGGCTGTTGAGAGGAGTAAAAAACCATCAAAAATTTCAATCCTGCATGATTTTACCAAGAAATGTGATTCTTCATTCAAAACCTGATTTTTGCTATTGGGCTCTATTGAATAGTGAATGTTTTGAATTTTCTCCAAAAGTAAAGTAGTTGCAAACTCATGCTTTTAGAGACTTGTTTGGGCTCATGAGAGGAGTAGAAAAACATCAAAAATTTCAGTCCTGCATGATTCTACCAAGAAATGTGTGTTCATTCAAACCGCTGGTTTTTGATAGTTTGGGCCCTATTGAATAATGAATGTTTTGAATTTTCTCCAAAAGTAAAGTAGTTGCAAACTCATGCTTTTAGAGACTTGTTTGGGCTCATGAGAGGAGTAGAAAAACATCAAAAATTTCAGTCCTGCATGATTCTACCAAGAAATGTGTGTTCATTGAAACCGCTGGTTTTTGATAGTTTGGGCCCTATTGAATAATGAATGTTTTGAATTTTCTCCAAAAGTAAAGTAGTTGCAAACTCATCCTTTTAGAAACTTGTTTGGGCTGTTGAGAGGAGTAAAAAACCATCAAAAATTTCAATCCTGCATGATTCTACCAAGAAATGTGATTCTTCATTCAAAACGCTGGTTTTTGCTATTGGGCTCTATTGAATAATGAATGTTTTGAATTTTCTCCAAAAGTAAAGTAGTTGCAAACTCATGCTTTTAGAGATTTGTTTGGGCTCATGAGAGGAGTAGAAAAACATCAAAAATTTCAGTCCTGCATGATTCTACCAAGAAATGTGTGTTCATTGAAACCGCTGGTTTTTGATAGTTTGGGCCCTATTGAATAATGAATGTTTTAAATTTTCTCCAAAAGTAAAGTAGTTGCAAACTCATCCTTTTAGAAACTTGTTTGGGCTGTTGAGAGGAGTAAAAAACCATCAAAAATTTCAATCCTGCATGATTTTACCAAGAAATGTGATTCTTCATTCAAAACCTGATTTTTGCTATTGGGCTCTATTGAATAGTGAATGTTTTGAATTTTCTCCAAAAGTAAAGTAGTTGCAAACTCATGCTTTTAGAGACTTGTTTGGGCTCATGAGAGGAGTAGAAAAACATCAAAAATTTCAGTCCTGCATGATTCTACCAAGAAATGTGTGTTCATTCAAACCGCTGGTTTTTGATAGTTTGGGCCCTATTGAATAATGAATGTTTTGAATTTTCTCCAAAAGTAAAGTAGTTGCAAACTCATGCTTTTAGAGACTTGTTTGGGCTCATGAGAGGAGTAGAAAAACATCAAAAATTTCAGTCCTGCATGATTCTACCAAGAAATGTGTGTTCATTGAAACCGCTGGTTTTTGATAGTTTGGGCCCTATTGAATAATGAATGTTTTAAATTTTCTCCAAAAGTAAAGTAGTTGCAAACTCATCCTTTTAGAAACTTGTTTGGGCTGTTGAGAGGAGTAAAAAACCATCAAAAATTTCAATCCTGCATGATTTTACCAAGAAATGTGATTCTTCATTCAAAACCTGATTTTTGCTATTGGGCTCTATTGAATAGTGAATGTTTTGAATTTTCTCCAAAAGTAAAGTAGTTGCAAACTCATGCTTTTAGAGACTTGTTTGGGCTCATGAGAGGAGTAGAAAAACATCAAAAATTTCAGTCCTGCATGATTCTACCAAGAAATGTGTGTTCATTCAAACCGCTGGTTTTTGATAGTTTGGGCCCTATTGAATAATGAATGTTTTGAATTTTCTCCAAAAGTAAAGTAGTTGCAAACTCATGCTTTTAGAGACTTGTTTGGGCTCATGAGAGGAGTAGAAAAACATCAAAAATTTCAGTCCTGCATGATTCTACCAAGAAATGTGTGTTCATTGAAACCGCTGGTTTTTGATAGTTTGGGCCCTATTGAATAATGAATGTTTTGAATTTTCTCCAAAAGTAAAGTAGTTGCAAACTCATCCTTTTAGAAACTTGTTTGGGCTGTTGAGAGGAGTAAAAAACCATCAAAAATTTCAATCCTGCATGATTCTACCAAGAAATGTGATTCTTCATTCAAAACGCTGGTTTTTGCTATTGGGCTCTATTGAATAATGAATGTTTTGAATTTTCTCCAAAAGTAAAGTAGTTGCAAACTCATGCTTTTAGAGATTTGTTTGGGCTCATGAGAGGAGTAGAAAAACATCAAAAATTTCAGTCCTGCATGATTCTACCAAGAAATGTGTGTTCATTGAAACCGCTGGTTTTTGATAGTTTGGGCCCTATTGAATAATGAATGTTTTAAATTTTCTCCAAAAGTAAAGTAGTTGCAAACTCATCCTTTTAGAAACTTGTTTGGGCTGTTGAGAGGAGTAAAAAACCATCAAAAATTTCAATCCTGCATGATTTTACCAAGAAATGTGATTCTTCATTCAAAACCTGATTTTTGCTATTGGGCTCTATTGAATAGTGAATGTTTTGAATTTTCTCCAAAAGTAAAGTAGTTGCAAACTCATGCTTTTAGAGACTTGTTTGGGCTCATGAGAGGAGTAGAAAAACATCAAAAATTTCAGTCCTGCATGATTCTACCAAGAAATGTGTGTTCATTCAAACCGCTGGTTTTTGATAGTTTGGGCCCTATTGAATAATGAATGTTTTGAATTTTCTCCAAAAGTAAAGTAGTTGCAAACTCATGCTTTTAGAGACTTGTTTGGGCTCATGAGAGGAGTAGAAAAACATCAAAAATTTCAGTCCTGCATGATTCTACCAAGAAATGTGTGTTCATTGAAACCGCTGGTTTTTGATAGTTTGGGCCCTATTGAATAATGAATGTTTTGAATTTTCTCCAAAAGTAAAGTAGTTGCAAACTCATCCTTTTAGAAACTTGTTTGGGCTGTTGAGAGGAGTAAAAAACCATCAAAAATTTCAATCCTGCATGATTCTACCAAGAAATGTGATTCTTCATTCAAAACGCTGGTTTTTGCTATTGGGCTCTATTGAATAATGAATGTTTTGAATTTTCTCCAAAAGTAAAGTAGTTGCAAACTCATGCTTTTAGAGACTTGTTTGGGCTCATGAGAGGAGTAGAAAAACATCAAAAATTTCAGTCCTGCATGATTCTACCAAGAAATGTGTGTTCATTGAAACCGCTGGTTTTTGATAGTTTGGGCCCTATTGAATAATGAATGTTTTGAATTTTCTCCAAAAGTAAAGTAGTTGCAAACTCATCCTTTTAGAAACTTGTTTGGGCTGTTGAGAGGAGTAAAAAACCATCAAAAATTTCAATCCTGCATGATTCTACCAAGAAATGTGATTCTTCATTCAAAACGCTGGTTTTTGCTATTGGGCTCTATTGAATAATGAATGTTTTGAATTTTCTCCAAAAGTAAAGTAGTTGCAAACTCATGCTTTTAGAGACTTGTTTGGGCTCATGAGAGGAGTAGAAAAACATCAAAAATTTCAGTCCTGCATGATTCTACCAAGAAATGTGTGTTCATTGAAACCGCTGGTTTTTGATAGTTTGGGCCCTATTGAATAATGAATGTTTTGAATTTTCTCCAAAAGTAAAGTAGTTGCAAACTCATCCTTTTAGAAACTTGTTTGGGCTGTTGAGAGGAGTAAAAAACCATCAAAAATTTCAATCCTGCATGATTCTACCAAGAAATGTGATTCTTCATTCAAAACGCTGGTTTTTGCTATTGGGCTCTATTGAATAATGAATGTTTTGAATTTTCTCCAAAAGTAAAGTAGTTGCAAACTCATGCTTTTAGAGACTTGTTTGGGCTCATGAGAGGAGTAGAAAAACATCAAAAATTTCAGTCCTGCATGATTCTACCAAGAAATGTGTGTTCATTGAAACCGCTGGTTTTTGATAGTTTGGGCCCTATTGAATAATGAATGTTTTGAATTTTCTCCAAAAGTAAAGTAGTTGCAAACTCATCCTTTTAGAAACTTGTTTGGGCTGTTGAGAGGAGTAAAAAACCATCAAAAATTTCAATCCTGCATGATTCTACCAAGAAATGTGATTCTTCATTCAAAACGCTGGTTTTTGCTATTGGGCTCTATTGAATAATGAATGTTTTGAATTTTCTCCAAAAGTAAAGTAGTTGCAAACTCATGCTTTTAGAGACTTGTTTGGGCTCATGAGAGGAGTAGAAAAACATCAAAAATTTCAGTCCTGCATGATTCTACCAAGAAATGTGTGTTCATTGAAACGGCTGGTTTTTGATAGTTTGGGCCCTATTGAATAATGAATGTTTTGAATTTTCTCCAAAAGTAAAGTAGTTGCAAACTCATCCTTTTAGAAACTTGTTTGGGCTGTTGAGAGGAGTAAAAAACCATCAAAAATTTCAATCCTGCATGATTCTACCAAGAAATGTGATTCTTCATTCAAAACCTGATTTTTGCTATTGGGCTCTATTGAATAGTGAATGTTTTGAATTTTCTCCAAAAGTAAAGTAGTTGCAAACTCATGCTTTTAGAGACTTGTTTGGGCTCATGAGAGGAGTAGAAAAACATCAAAAATTTCAGTCCTGCATGATTCTACCAAGAAATGTGTTCATTCAAACCGCTGGTTTTTGATAGTTTGGGCCCTATTGAATAATTAATGTTTTGAATTTTCTCCAAAAGTAAAGTAGTTGCAAACTCATCCTTTTAGAAACTTGTTTGGGCTGTTGAGAGGAGTAAAAAACCATCAAAAATTTCAATCCTGCATGATTCTACCAAGAAATGTGATTCTTCATTCAAAACGCTGGTTTTTGCTATTGGGCTCTATTGAATAATGAATGTTTTGAATTTTCTCCAAAAGTAAAGTAGTTGCAAACTCATGCTTTTAGAGACTTGTTTGGGCTCATGAGAGGAGTAGAAAAACATCAAAAATTTCAGTCCTGCATGATTCTACCAAGAAATGTGTGTTCATTGAAACCGCTGGTTTTTGATAGTTTGGCCCCTATTGAATAATGAATGTTTTGAATTTTCTCCAAAAGTAAAGTAGTTGCAAACTCATCCTTTTAGAAACTTGTTTGGGCTGTTGAGAGGAGTAAAAAACCATCAAAAATTTCAATCCTGCATGATTTTACCAAGAAATGTGATTCTTCATTCAAAACCTGATTTTTGCTATTGGGCTCTATTGAATAGTGAATGTTTTGAATTTTCTCCAAAAGTAAAGTAGTTGCAAACTCATGCTTTTAGAGACTTGTTTGGGCTCATGAGAGGAGTAGACAAAACATCAAAAATTTCAGTCCTGCATGATTCTACCAAGAAATGTGTTCATTCAAACCGCTGGTTTTTGATAGTTTGGGCCCTATTGAATAATGAATGTTTTGAATTTTCTCCAAAAGTAAAGTAGTTGCAAACTCATCCTTTTAGAAACTTGTTTGGGCTGTTGAGAGGAGTAAAAAACCATCAAAAATTTCAATCCTGCATGATTCTACCAAGAAATGTGATTCTTCATTCAAAACGCTGGTTTTTGCTATTGGGCTCTATTGAATAATGAATGTTTTGAATTTTCTCCAAAAGTAAAGTAGTTGCAAACTCATGCTTTTAGAGACTTGTTTGGGCTCATGAGAGGAGTAGAAAAACATCAAAAATTTCAGTCCTGCATGATTCTACCAAGAAATGTGTTCATTCAAACCGCTGGTTTTTGATAGTTTGGGCCCTATTGAATAATGAATGTTTTGAATTTTCTCCAAAAGTAAAGTAGTTGCAAACTCATCCTTTCAGAAACTTGTTTGGGCTGTTGAGAGGAGTAAAAAACCATCAAAAATTTCAATCCTGCATGATTCTACCAAGAAATGTGATTCTTCATTCAAAACGCTGGTTTTTGCTATTGGGCTCTATTGAATAATGAATGTTTTGAATTTTCTCCAAAAGTAAAGTAGTTGCAAACTCATCCTTTTAGAAACTTGTTTGGGCTGTTGAGAGGAGTAAAAAATCATCAAAAATTTCAATCCTGCATGATTTTACCAAGAAATGTGATTCTTCATTCAAAACCTGATTTTTGCTATTGGGCTCTATTGAATAGTGAATGTTTTGAATTTTCTCCAAAAGTAAAGTAGTTGCAAACTCATGCTTTTAGAGACTAGTTTGGGCTCATGAGAGGAGTAGAAAAACATCAAAAATTTCAGTCCTGCATGATTCTACCAAGAAATGTGTGTTCATTGAAACCGCTGGTTTTTGATAGTTTGGGCCCTATTGAATAATGAATGTTTTGAATTTTCTCCAAAAGTAAAGTAGTTGCAAACTCATCCTTTTAGAAACTTGTTTGGGCTGTTGAGAGGAGTAAAAAACCATCAAAAATTTCAATCCTGCATGATTTTACCAAGAAATGTGATTCTTCATTCAAAACCTGATTTTTGCTATTGGGCTCTATTGAATAGTGAATGTTTTGAATTTTCTCCAAAAGTAAAGTAGTTGCAAACTCATGCTTTTAGAGACTTGTTTGGGCTCATGAGATGAGTAGAAAAACATCAAAAATTTCAGTCCTGCATGATTCTACCAAGACATGTGTGTTCATTGAAACGGCTGGTTTTTGATAGTTTGGGCCCTATTGAATAATGAATGTTTTGAATTTTCTCCAAAAGTAAAGTAGTTGCAAACTCATCCTTTTAGAAACTTGTTTGGGCTGTTGAGAGGAGTAAAAAACCATCAAAAATTTCAATCCTGCATGATTCTACCAAGAAATGTGATTCTTCATTCAAAACGCTGGTTTTTGCTATTGGGCTCTATTGAATAATGAATGTTTTGAATTTTCTCCAAAAGTAAAGTAGTTGCAAACTCATGCTTTTAGAGACTTGTTTGGGCTCATGAGAGGAGTAGAAAAACATCAAAAATTTCAGTCCTGCATGATTCTACCAAGAAATGTGTGTTCATTCAAACCGCTGGTTTTTGATAGTTTGGGCCCTATTGAATAATGAATGTTTTGAATTTTCTCCAAAAGTAAAGTAGTTGCAAACTCATGCTTTTAGAGACTTGTTTGGGCTCATGAGAGGAGTAGAAAAACATCAAAAATTTCAGTCCTGCATGATTCTACCAAGAAATGTGTGTTCATTGAAACCGCTGGTTTTTGATAGTTTGGGCCCTATTGAATAATGAATGTTTTGAATTTTCTCCAAAAGTAAAGTAGTTGCAAACTCATCCTTTTAGAAACTTGTTTGGGCTGTTGAGAGGAGTAAAAAACCATCAAAAATTTCAATCCTGCATGATTCTACCAAGAAATGTGATTCTTCATTCAAAACGCTGGTTTTTGCTATTGGGCTCTATTGAATAATGAATGTTTTGAATTTTCTCCAAAAGTAAAGTAGTTGCAAACTCATCCTTTTAGAAACTTGTTTGGGCTGTTGAGAGGAGTAAAAAACCATCAAAAATTTCAATCCTGCATGATTCTACCAAGAAATGTGATTCTTCATTCAAAACGCTGGTTTTTGCTATTGGGCTCTATTGAATAATGAATGTTTTGAATTTTCTCCAAAAGTAAAGTAGTTGCAAACTCATGCTTTTAGAGACTTGTTTGGGCTCATGAGAGGAGTAGAAAAACATCAAAAATTTCAGTCCTGCATGATTCTACCAAGAAATGTGTGTTCATTCAAACCGCTGGTTTTTGATAGTTTGGGCCCTATTGAATAATGAATGTTTTGAATTTTCTCCAAAAGTAAAGTAGTTGCAAACTCATCCTTTTAGAAACTTGTTTGGGCTGTTGAGAGGAGTAAAAAACCATCAAAAATTTCAATCCTGCATGATTTTACCAAGAAATGTGATTCTTCATTCAAAACCTGATTTTTGCTATTGGGCTCTATTGAATAGTGAATGGTTTGAATTTTCTCCAAAAGTAAAGTAGTTGCAAACTCATGCTTTTAGAGACTTGTTTGGGCTCATGAGAGGAGTAGAAAAACATCAAAAATTTCAGTCCTGCATGATTCTACCAAGAAATGTGTGTTCATTCAAACCGCTGGTTTTTGATAGTTTGGGCCCTATTGAATAATGAATGTTTTGAATTTTCTCCAAAAGTAAAGTAGTTGCAAACTCATGCTTTTAGAGACTTGTTTGGGCTCATGAGAGGAGTAGAAAAACATCAAAAATTTCAGTCCTGCATGATTCTACCAAGAAATGTGTGTTCATTGAAACCGCTGGTTTTTGATAGTTTGGGCCCTATTGAATAATGAATGTTTTGAATTTTCTCCAAAAGTAAAGTAGTTGCAAACTCATCCTTTTAGAAACTTGTTTGGGCTGTTGAGAGGAGTAAAAAACCATCAAAAATTTCAATCCTGCATGATTCTACCAAGAAATGTGATTCTTCATTCAAAACGCTGGTTTTTGCTATTGGGCTCTATTGAATAATGAATGTTTTGAATTTTCTCCAAAAGTAAAGTAGTTGCAAACTCATGCTTTTAGAGACTTGTTTGGGCTCATGAGAGGAGTAGAAAAACATCAAAAATTTCAGTCCTGCATGATTCTACCAAGAAATGTGTGTTCATTGAAACCGCTGGTTTTTGATAGTTTGGGCCCTATTGAATAATGAATGTTTTGAATTTTCTCCAAAAGTAAAGTAGTTGCAAACTCATCCTTTTAGAAACTTGTTTGGGCTGTTGAGAGGAGTAAAAAACCATCAAAAATTTCAATCCTGCATGATTCTACCAAGAAATGTGATTCTTCATTCAAAACGCTGGTTTTTGCTATTGGGCTCTATTGAATAATGAATGTTTTGAATTTTCTCCAAAAGTAAAGTAGTTGCAAACTCATGCTTTTAGAGACTTGTTTGGGCTCATGAGAGGAGTAGAAAAACATCAAAAATTTCAGTCCTGCATGATTCTACCAAGAAATGTGTGTTCATTGAAACCGCTGGTTTTTGATAGTTTGGGCCCTATTGAATAATGAATGTTTTGAATTTTCTCCAAAAGTAAAGTAGTTGCAAACTCATCCTTTTAGAAACTTGTTTGGGCTGTTGAGAGGAGTAAAAAACCATCAAAAATTTCAATCCTGCATGATTCTACCAAGAAATGTGATTCTTCATTCAAAACGCTGGTTTTTGCTATTGGGCTCTATTGAATAATGAATGTTTTGAATTTTCTCCAAAAGTAAAGTAGTTGCAAACTCATGCTTTTAGAGACTTGTTTGGGCTCATGAGAGGAGTAGAAAAACATCAAAAATTTCAGTCCTGCATGATTCTACCAAGAAATGTGTGTTCATTGAAACCGCTGGTTTTTGATAGTTTGGGCCCTATTGAATAATGAATGTTTTGAATTTTCTCCAAAAGTAAAGTAGTTGCAAACTCATCCTTTTAGAAACTTGTTTGGGCTGTTGAGAGGAGTAAAAAACCATCAAAAATTTCAATCCTGCATGATTCTACCAAGAAATGTGATTCTTCATTCAAAACGCTGGTTTTTGCTATTGGGCTCTATTGAATAATGAATGTTTTGAATTTTCTCCAAAAGTAAAGTAGTTGCAAACTCATGCTTTTAGAGACTTGTTTGGGCTCATGAGAGGAGTAGAAAAACATCAAAAATTTCAGTCCTGCATGATTCTACCAAGAAATGTGTGTTCATTGAAACGGCTGGTTTTTGATAGTTTGGGCCCTATTGAATAATGAATGTTTTGAATTTTCTCCAAAAGTAAAGTAGTTGCAAACTCATCCTTTTAGAAACTTGTTTGGGCTGTTGAGAGGAGTAAAAAACCATCAAAAATTTCAATCCTGCATGATTCTACCAAGAAATGTGATTCTTCATTCAAAACCTGATTTTTGCTATTGGGCTCTATTGAATAGTGAATGTTTTGAATTTTCTCCAAAAGTAAAGTAGTTGCAAACTCATGCTTTTAGAGACTTGTTTGGGCTCATGAGAGGAGTAGAAAAACATCAAAAATTTCAGTCCTGCATGATTCTACCAAGAAATGTGTTCATTCAAACCGCTGGTTTTTGATAGTTTGGGCCCTATTGAATAATTAATGTTTTGAATTTTCTCCAAAAGTAAAGTAGTTGCAAACTCATCCTTTTAGAAACTTGTTTGGGCTGTTGAGAGGAGTAAAAAACCATCAAAAATTTCAATCCTGCATGATTCTACCAAGAAATGTGATTCTTCATTCAAAACGCTGGTTTTTGCTATTGGGCTCTATTGAATAATGAATGTTTTGAATTTTCTCCAAAAGTAAAGTAGTTGCAAACTCATGCTTTTAGAGACTTGTTTGGGCTCATGAGAGGAGTAGAAAAACATCAAAAATTTCAGTCCTGCATGATTCTACCAAGAAATGTGTGTTCATTGAAACCGCTGGTTTTTGATAGTTTGGCCCCTATTGAATAATGAATGTTTTGAATTTTCTCCAAAAGTAAAGTAGTTGCAAACTCATCCTTTTAGAAACTTGTTTGGGCTGTTGAGAGGAGTAAAAAACCATCAAAAATTTCAATCCTGCATGATTTTACCAAGAAATGTGATTCTTCATTCAAAACCTGATTTTTGCTATTGGGCTCTATTGAATAGTGAATGTTTTGAATTTTCTCCAAAAGTAAAGTAGTTGCAAACTCATGCTTTTAGAGACTTGTTTGGGCTCATGAGAGGAGTAGACAAAACATCAAAAATTTCAGTCCTGCATGATTCTACCAAGAAATGTGTTCATTCAAACCGCTGGTTTTTGATAGTTTGGGCCCTATTGAATAATGAATGTTTTGAATTTTCTCCAAAAGTAAAGTAGTTGCAAACTCATCCTTTTAGAAACTTGTTTGGGCTGTTGAGAGGAGTAAAAAACCATCAAAAATTTCAATCCTGCATGATTCTACCAAGAAATGTGATTCTTCATTCAAAACGCTGGTTTTTGCTATTGGGCTCTATTGAATAATGAATGTTTTGAATTTTCTCCAAAAGTAAAGTAGTTGCAAACTCATGCTTTTAGAGACTTGTTTGGGCTCATGAGAGGAGTAGAAAAACATCAAAAATTTCAGTCCTGCATGATTCTACCAAGAAATGTGTTCATTCAAACCGCTGGTTTTTGATAGTTTGGGCCCTATTGAATAATGAATGTTTTGAATTTTCTCCAAAAGTAAAGTAGTTGCAAACTCATCCTTTCAGAAACTTGTTTGGGCTGTTGAGAGGAGTAAAAAACCATCAAAAATTTCAATCCTGCATGATTCTACCAAGAAATGTGATTCTTCATTCAAAACGCTGGTTTTTGCTATTGGGCTCTATTGAATAATGAATGTTTTGAATTTTCTCCAAAAGTAAAGTAGTTGCAAACTCATCCTTTTAGAAACTTGTTTGGGCTGTTGAGAGGAGTAAAAAATCATCAAAAATTTCAATCCTGCATGATTTTACCAAGAAATGTGATTCTTCATTCAAAACCTGATTTTTGCTATTGGGCTCTATTGAATAGTGAATGTTTTGAATTTTCTCCAAAAGTAAAGTAGTTGCAAACTCATGCTTTTAGAGACTAGTTTGGGCTCATGAGAGGAGTAGAAAAACATCAAAAATTTCAGTCCTGCATGATTCTACCAAGAAATGTGTGTTCATTGAAACCGCTGGTTTTTGATAGTTTGGGCCCTATTGAATAATGAATGTTTTGAATTTTCTCCAAAAGTAAAGTAGTTGCAAACTCATCCTTTTAGAAACTTGTTTGGGCTGTTGAGAGGAGTAAAAAACCATCAAAAATTTCAATCCTGCATGATTTTACCAAGAAATGTGATTCTTCATTCAAAACCTGATTTTTGCTATTGGGCTCTATTGAATAGTGAATGTTTTGAATTTTCTCCAAAAGTAAAGTAGTTGCAAACTCATGCTTTTAGAGACTTGTTTGGGCTCATGAGATGAGTAGAAAAACATCAAAAATTTCAGTCCTGCATGATTCTACCAAGACATGTGTGTTCATTGAAACGGCTGGTTTTTGATAGTTTGGGCCCTATTGAATAATGAATGTTTTGAATTTTCTCCAAAAGTAAAGTAGTTGCAAACTCATCCTTTTAGAAACTTGTTTGGGCTGTTGAGAGGAGTAAAAAACCATCAAAAATTTCAATCCTGCATGATTCTACCAAGAAATGTGATTCTTCATTCAAAACGCTGGTTTTTGCTATTGGGCTCTATTGAATAATGAATGTTTTGAATTTTCTCCAAAAGTAAAGTAGTTGCAAACTCATGCTTTTAGAGACTTGTTTGGGCTCATGAGAGGAGTAGAAAAACATCAAAAATTTCAGTCCTGCATGATTCTACCAAGAAATGTGTGTTCATTCAAACCGCTGGTTTTTGATAGTTTGGGCCCTATTGAATAATGAATGTTTTGAATTTTCTCCAAAAGTAAAGTAGTTGCAAACTCATGCTTTTAGAGACTTGTTTGGGCTCATGAGAGGAGTAGAAAAACATCAAAAATTTCAGTCCTGCATGATTCTACCAAGAAATGTGTGTTCATTGAAACCGCTGGTTTTTGATAGTTTGGGCCCTATTGAATAATGAATGTTTTGAATTTTCTCCAAAAGTAAAGTAGTTGCAAACTCATCCTTTTAGAAACTTGTTTGGGCTGTTGAGAGGAGTAAAAAACCATCAAAAATTTCAATCCTGCATGATTCTACCAAGAAATGTGATTCTTCATTCAAAACGCTGGTTTTTGCTATTGGGCTCTATTGAATAATGAATGTTTTGAATTTTCTCCAAAAGTAAAGTAGTTGCAAACTCATCCTTTTAGAAACTTGTTTGGGCTGTTGAGAGGAGTAAAAAACCATCAAAAATTTCAATCCTGCATGATTCTACCAAGAAATGTGATTCTTCATTCAAAACGCTGGTTTTTGCTATTGGGCTCTATTGAATAATGAATGTTTTGAATTTTCTCCAAAAGTAAAGTAGTTGCAAACTCATGCTTTTAGAGACTTGTTTGGGCTCATGAGAGGAGTAGAAAAACATCAAAAATTTCAGTCCTGCATGATTCTACCAAGAAATGTGTGTTCATTCAAACCGCTGGTTTTTGATAGTTTGGGCCCTATTGAATAATGAATGTTTTGAATTTTCTCCAAAAGTAAAGTAGTTGCAAACTCATCCTTTTAGAAACTTGTTTGGGCTGTTGAGAGGAGTAAAAAACCATCAAAAATTTCAATCCTGCATGATTTTACCAAGAAATGTGATTCTTCATTCAAAACCTGATTTTTGCTATTGGGCTCTATTGAATAGTGAATGGTTTGAATTTTCTCCAAAAGTAAAGTAGTTGCAAACTCATGCTTTTAGAGACTTGTTTGGGCTCATGAGAGGAGTAGAAAAACATCAAAAATTTCAGTCCTGCATGATTCTACCAAGAAATGTGTGTTCATTGAAACCGCTGGTTTTTGATAGTTTGGGCCCTATTGAATAATGAATGTTTTGAATTTTCTCCAAAAGTAAAGTAGTTGCAAACTCATCCTTTTAGAAACTTGTTTGGGCTGTTGAGAGGAGTAAAAAACCATCAAAAATTTCAATCCTGCATGATTCTACCAAGAAATGTGATTCTTCATTCAAAACGCTGGTTTTTGCTATTGGGCTCTATTGAATAATGAATGTTTTGAATTTTCTCCAAAAGTAAAGTAGTTGCAAACTCATGCTTTTAGAGACTTGTTTGGGCTCATGAGAGGAGTAGAAAAACATCAAAAATTTCAGTCCTGCATGATTCTACCAAGAAATGTGTGTTCATTGAAACCGCTGGTTTTTGATAGTTTGGGCCCTATTGAATAATGAATGTTTTGAATTTTCTCCAAAAGTAAAGTAGTTGCAAACTCATCCTTTTAGAAACTTGTTTGGGCTGTTGAGAGGAGTAAAAAACCATCAAAAATTTCAATCCTGCATGATTCTACCAAGAAATGTGATTCTTCATTCAAAACGCTGGTTTTTGCTATTGGGCTCTATTGAATAATGAATGTTTTGAATTTTCTCCAAAAGTAAAGTAGTTGCAAACTCATGCTTTTAGAGACTTGTTTGGGCTCATGAGAGGAGTAGAAAAACATCAAAAATTTCAGTCCTGCATGATTCTACCAAGAAATGTGTGTTCATTGAAACCGCTGGTTTTTGATAGTTTGGGCCCTATTGAATAATGAATGTTTTGAATTTTCTCCAAAAGTAAAGTAGTTGCAAACTCATCCTTTTAGAAACTTGTTTGGGCTGTTGAGAGGAGTAAAAAACCATCAAAAATTTCAATCCTGCATGATTCTACCAAGAAATGTGATTCTTCATTCAAAACGCTGGTTTTTGCTATTGGGCTCTATTGAATAATGAATGTTTTGAATTTTCTCCAAAAGTAAAGTAGTTGCAAACTCATGCTTTTAGAGATTTGTTTGGGCTCATGAGAGGAGTAGAAAAACATCAAAAATTTCAGTCCTGCATGATTCTACCAAGAAATGTGTGTTCATTGAAACCGCTGGTTTTTGATAGTTTGGGCCCTATTGAATAATGAATGTTTTAAATTTTCTCCAAAAGTAAAGTAGTTGCAAACTCATCCTTTTAGAAACTTGTTTGGGCTGTTGAGAGGAGTAAAAAACCATCAAAAATTTCAATCCTGCATGATTTTACCAAGAAATGTGATTCTTCATTCAAAACCTGATTTTTGCTATTGGGCTCTATTGAATAGTGAATGTTTTGAATTTTCTCCAAAAGTAAAGTAGTTGCAAACTCATGCTTTTAGAGACTTGTTTGGGCTCATGAGAGGAGTAGAAAAACATCAAAAATTTCAGTCCTGCATGATTCTACCAAGAAATGTGTGTTCATTCAAACCGCTGGTTTTTGATAGTTTGGGCCCTATTGAATAATGAATGTTTTGAATTTTCTCCAAAAGTAAAGTAGTTGCAAACTCATGCTTTTAGAGACTTGTTTGGGCTCATGAGAGGAGTAGAAAAACATCAAAAATTTCAGTCCTGCATGATTCTACCAAGAAATGTGTGTTCATTGAAACCGCTGGTTTTTGATAGTTTGGGCCCTATTGAATAATGAATGTTTTGAATTTTCTCCAAAAGTAAAGTAGTTGCAAACTCATCCTTTTAGAAACTTGTTTGGGCTGTTGAGAGGAGTAAAAAACCATCAAAAATTTCAATCCTGCATGATTCTACCAAGAAATGTGATTCTTCATTCAAAACGCTGGTTTTTGCTATTGGGCTCTATTGAATAATGAATGTTTTGAATTTTCTCCAAAAGTAAAGTAGTTGCAAACTCATGCTTTTAGAGACTTGTTTGGGCTCATGAGAGGAGTAGAAAAACATCAAAAATTTCAGTCCTGCATGATTCTACCAAGAAATGTGTGTTCATTGAAACCGCTGGTTTTTGATAGTTTGGGCCCTATTGAATAATGAATGTTTTGAATTTTCTCCAACAGTAAAGTAGTTGCAAACTCATCCTTTTAGAAACTTGTTTGGGCTGTTGAGAGGAGTAAAAAACCATCAAAAATTTCAATCCTGCATGATTCTACCAAGAAATGTGATTCTTCATTCAAAACGCTGGTTTTTGCTATTGGGCTCTATTGAATAATGAATGTTTTGAATTTTCTCCAAAAGTAAAGTAGTTGCAAACTCATGCTTTTAGAGACTTGTTTGGGCTCATGAGATAAGTAGAAAAACATCAAAAATTTCAGTCCTGCATGATTCTACCAAGAAATGTGTGTTCATTGAAACCGCTGGTTTTTGATAGTTTGGGCCCTATTGAATAATGAATGTTTTGAATTTTCTCCAAAAGTAAAGTAGTTGCAAACTCATCCTTTTAGAAACTTGTTTGGGCTGTTGAGAGGAGTAAAAAACCATCAAAAATTTCAATCCTGCATGATTCTACCAAGAAATGTGATTCTTCATTCAAAACGCTGGTTTTTGCTATTGGGCTCTATTGAATAATGAATGTTTTGAATTTTCTCCAAAAGTAAAGTAGTTGCAAACTCATGCTTTTAGAGACTTGTTTGGGCTCATGAGAGGAGTAGAAAAACATCAAAAATTTCAGTCCTGCATGATTCTACCAAGAAATGTGTGTTCATTGAAACCGCTGGTTTTTGATAGTTTGGGCCCTATTGAATAATGAATGTTTTGAATTTTCTCCAAAAGTAAAGTAGTTGCAAACTCATCCTTTTAGAAACTTGTTTGGGCTGTTGAGAGGAGTAAAAAACCATCAAAAATTTCAATCCTGCATGATTCTACCAAGAAATGTGATTCTTCATTCAAAACGCTGGTTTTTGCTATTGGGCTCTATTGAATAATGAATGTTTTGAATTTTCTCCAAAAGTAAAGTAGTTGCAAACTCATGCTTTTAGAGACTTGTTTGGGCTCATGAGAGGAGTAGAAAAACATCAAAAATTTCAGTCCTGCATGATTCTACCAAGAAATGTGTGTTCATTGAAACGGCTGGTTTTTGATAGTTTGGGCCCTATTGAATAATGAATGTTTTGAATTTTCTCCAAAAGTAAAGTAGTTGCAAACTCATCCTTTTAGAAACTTGTTTGGGCTGTTGAGAGGAGTAAAAAACCATCAAAAATTTCAATCCTGCATGATTCTACCAAGAAATGTGATTCTTCATTCAAAACCTGATTTTTGCTATTGGGCTCTATTGAATAGTGAATGTTTTGAATTTTCTCCAAAAGTAAAGTAGTTGCAAACTCATGCTTTTAGAGACTTGTTTGGGCTCATGAGAGGAGTAGAAAAACATCAAAAATTTCAGTCCTGCATGATTCTACCAAGAAATGTGTTCATTCAAACCGCTGGTTTTTGATAGTTTGGGCCCTATTGAATAATGAATGTTTTGAATTTTCTCCAAAAGTAAAGTAGTTGCAAACTCATCCTTTTAGAAACTTGTTTGGGCTGTTGAGAGGAGTAAAAAACCATCAAAAATTTCAATCCTGCATGATTCTACCAAGAAATGTGATTCTTCATTCAAAACGCTGGTTTTTGCTATTGGGCTCTATTGAATAATGAATGTTTTGAATTTTCTCCAAAAGTAAAGTAGTTGCAAACTCATGCTTTTAGAGACTTGTTTGGGCTCATGAGAGGAGTAGAAAAACATCAAAAATTTCAGTCCTGCATGATTCTACCAAGAAATGTGTTCATTCAAACCGCTGGTTTTTGATAGTTTGGGCCCTATTGAATAATGAATGTTTTGAATTTTCTCCAAAAGTAAAGTAGTTGCAAACTCATCCTTTTAGAAACTTGTTTGGGCTGTTGAGAGGAGTAAAAAACCATCAAAAATTTCAATCCTGCATGATTCTACCAAGAAATGTGATTCTTCATTCAAAACGCTGGTTTTTGCTATTGGGCTCTATTGAATAATGAATGTTTTGAATTTTCTCCAAAAGTAAAGTAGTTGCAAACTCATGCTTTTAGAGACTTGTTTGGGCTCATGAGAGGAGTAGAAAAACATCAAAAATTTCAGTCCTGCATGATTCTACCAAGAAATGTGTGTTCATTGAAACCGCTGGTTTTTGATAGTTTGGGCCCTATTGAATAATGAATGTTTTGAATTTTCTCCAAAAGTAAAGTAGTTGCAAACTCATCCTTTTAGAAACTTGTTTGGGCTGTTGAGAGGAGTAAAAAACCATCAAAAATTTCAATCCTGCATGATTTTACCAAGAAATGTGATTCTTCATTCAAAACCTGATTTTTGCTATTGGGCTCTATTGAATAGTGAATGTTTTGAATTTTCTCCAAAAGTAAAGTAGTTGCAAACTCATGCTTTTAGAGACTAGTTTGGGCTCATGAGAGGAGTAGAAAAACATCAAAAATTTCAGTCCTGCATGATTCTACCAAGAAATGTGTGTTCATTGAAACCGCTGGTTTTTGATAGTTTGGGCCCTATTGAATAATGAATGTTTTGAATTTTCTCCAAAAGTAAAGTAGTTGCAAACTCATCCTTTTAGAAACTTGTTTGGGCTGTTGAGAGGAGTAAAAAACCATCAAAAATTTCAATCCTGCATGATTTTACCAAGAAATGTGATTCTTCATTAAAAACCTGATTTTTGCTATTGGGCTCTATTGAATAGTGAATGTTTTGAATTTTCTCCAAAAGTAAAGTAGTTGCAAACTCATGCTTTTAGAGACTTGTTTGGGCTCATGAGATGAGTAGAAAAACATCAAAAATTTCAGTCCTGCATGATTCTACCAAGACATGTGTGTTCATTGAAACGGCTGGTTTTTGATAGTTTGGGCCCTATTGAATAATGAATGTTTTGAATTTTCTCCAAAAGTAAAGTAGTTGCAAACTCATCCTTTTAGAAACTTGTTTGGGCTGTTGAGAGGAGTAAAAAACCATCAAAAATTTCAATCCTGCATGATTCTACCAAGAAATGTGATTCTTCATTCAAAACGCTGGTTTTTGCTATTGGGCTCTATTGAATAATGAATGTTTTGAATTTTCTCCAAAAGTAAAGTAGTTGCAAACTCATGCTTTTAGAGACTTGTTTGGGCTCATGAGAGGAGTAGAAAAACATCAAAAATTTCAGTCCTGCATGATTCTACCAAGAAATGTGTGTTCATTCAAACCGCTGGTTTTTGATAGTTTGGGCCCTATTGAATAATGAATGTTTTGAATTTTCTCCAAAAGTAAAGTAGTTGCAAACTCATGCTTTTAGAGACTTGTTTGGGCTCATGAGAGGAGTAGAAAAACATCAAAAATTTCAGTCCTGCATGATTCTACCAAGAAATGTGTGTTCATTGAAACCGCTGGTTTTTGATAGTTTGGGCCCTATTGAATAATGAATGTTTTGAATTTTCTCCAAAAGTAAAGTAGTTGCAAACTCATCCTTTTAGAAACTTGTTTGGGCTGTTGAGAGGAGTAAAAAACCATCAAAAATTTCAATCCTGCATGATTCTACCAAGAAATGTGATTCTTCATTCAAAACGCTGGTTTTTGCTATTGGGCTCTATTGAATAATGAATGTTTTGAATTTTCTCCAAAAGTAAAGTAGTTGCAAACTCATGCTTTTAGAGACTTGTTTGGGCTCATGAGAGGAGTAGAAAAACATCAAAAATTTCAGTCCTGCATGATTCTACCAAGAAATGTGTGTTCATTGAAACCGCTGGTTTTTGATAGTTTGGGCCCTATTGAATAATAAATGTTTTGAATTTTCTCCAAAAGTAAAGTAGTTGCAAACTCATCCTTTTAGAAACTTGTTTGGGCTGTTGAGAGGAGTAAAAAACCATCAAAAATTTCAATCCTGCATGATTCTACCAAGAAATGTGATTCTTCATTCAAAACGCTGGTTTTTGCTATTGGGCTCTATTGAATAATGAATGTTTTGAATTTTCTCCAAAAGTAAAGTAGTTGCAAACTCATGCTTTTAGAGACTTGTTTGGGCTCATGAGAGGAGTAGAAAAACATCAAAAATTTCAGTCCTGCATGATTCTACCAAGAAATGTGTGTTCATTGAAACCGCTGGTTTTTGATAGTTTGGGCCCTATTGAATAATGAATGTTTTGAATTTTCTCCAAAAGTAAAGTAGTTGCAAACTCATCCTTTTAGAAACTTGTTTGGGCTGTTGAGAGGAGTAAAAAACCATCAAAAATTTCAATCCTGCATGATTCTACCAAGAAATGTGATTCTTCATTCAAAACGCTGGTTTTTGCTATTGGGCTCTATTGAATAATGAATGTTTTGAATTTTCTCCAAAAGTAAAGTAGTTGCAAACTCATGCTTTTAGAGACTTGTTTGGGCTCATGAGAGGAGTAGAAAAACATCAAAAATTTCAGTCCTGCATGATTCTACCAAGAAATGTGTGTTCATTGAAACGGCTGGTTTTTGATAGTTTGGGCCCTATTGAATAATGAATGTTTTGAATTTTCTCCAAAAGTAAAGTAGTTGCAAACTCATCCTTTTAGAAACTTGTTTGGGCTGTTGAGAGGAGTAAAAAACCATCAAAAATTTCAATCCTGCATGATTCTACCAAGTAATGTGATTCTTCATTCAAAACGCTGGTTTTTGCTATTGGGCTCTATTGAATAATGAATGTTTTGAATTTTCTCCAAAAGTAAAGTAGTTGCAAACTCATCCTTTTAGAAACTTGTTTGGGCTGTTGAGAGGAGTAAAAAACCATCAAAAATTTCAATCCTGCATGATTCTACCAAGAAATGTGATTCTTCATTCAAAACGCTGGTTTTTGCTATTGGGCTCTATTGAATAATGAATGTTTTGAATTTTCTCCAAAAGTAAAGTAGTTGCAAACTCATGCTTTTAGAGACTTGTTTGGGCTCATGAGAGGAGTAGAAAAACATCAAAAATTTCAGTCCTGCATGATTCTACCAAGAAATGTGTGTTCATTGAAACCGCTGGTTTTTGATAGTTTGGGCCCTATTGAATAATGAATGTTTTGAATTTTCTCCAAAAGTAAAGTAGTTGCAAACTCATCCTTTTAGAAACTTGTTTGGGCTGTTGAGAGGAGTAAAAAACCATCAAAAATTTCAATCCTGCATGATTCTACCAAGAAATGTGATTCTTCATTCAAAACGCTGGTTTTTGCTATTGGGCTCTGTTGAATAATGAATGTTTTGAATTTTCTCCAAAAGTAAAGTAGTTGCAAACTCATGCTTTTAGAGACTTGTTTGGGCTCATGAGAGGAGTAGAAAAACATCAAAAATTTCAGTCCTGCATGATTCTACCAAGAAATGTGTGTTCATTGAAACCGCTGGTTTTTGATAGTTTGGGCCCTATTGAATAATGAATGTTTTGAATTTTCTCCAAAAGTAAAGTAGTTGCAAACTCATCCTTTTAGAAACTTGTTTGGGCTGTTGAGAGGAGTAAAAAACCATCAAAAATTTCAATCCTGCATGATTTTACCAAGAAATGTGATTCTTCATTCAAAACCTGATTTTTGCTATTGGGCTCTATTGAATAGTGAATGTTTTGAATTTTCTCCAAAAGTAAAGTAGTTGCAAACTCATGCTTTTAGAGACTAGTTTGGGCTCATGAGAGGAGTAGAAAAACATCAAAAATTTCAGTCCTGCATGATTCTACCAAGAAATGTGTGTTCATTGAAACCGCTGGTTTTTGATAGTTTGGGCCCTATTGAATAATGAATGTTTTGAATTTTCTCCAAAAGTAAAGTAGTTGCAAACTCATCCTTTTAGAAACTTGTTTGGGCTGTTGAGAGGAGTAAAAAACCATCAAAAATTTCAATCCTGCATGATTTTACCAAGAAATGTGATTCTTCATTAAAAACCTGATTTTTGCTATTGGGCTCTATTGAATAGTGAATGTTTTGAATTTTCTCCAAAAGTAAAGTAGTTGCAAACTCATGCTTTTAGAGACTTGTTTGGGCTCATGAGATGAGTAGAAAAACATCAAAAATTTCAGTCCTGCATGATTCTACCAAGACATGTGTGTTCATTGAAACGGCTGGTTTTTGATAGTTTGGGCCCTATTGAATAATGAATGTTTTGAATTTTCTCCAAAAGTAAAGTAGTTGCAAACTCATCCTTTTAGAAACTTGTTTGGGCTGTTGAGAGGAGTAAAAAACCATCAAAAATTTCAATCCTGCATGATTCTACCAAGAAATGTGATTCTTCATTCAAAACGCTGGTTTTTGCTATTGGGCTCTATTGAATAATGAATGTTTTGAATTTTCTCCAAAAGTAAAGTAGTTGCAAACTCATGCTTTTAGAGACTTGTTTGGGCTCATGAGAGGAGTAGAAAAACATCAAAAATTTCAGTCCTGCATGATTCTACCAAGAAATGTGTGTTCATTCAAACCGCTGGTTTTTGAGTTTGGGCCCTATTGAATAATGAATGTTTTGAATTTTCTCCAAAAGTAAAGTAGTTGCAAACTCATGCTTTTAGAGACTTGTTTGGGCTCATGAGAGGAGTAGAAAAACATCAAAAATTTCAGTCCTGCATGATTCTACCAAGAAATGTGTGTTCATTGAAACCGCTGGTTTTTGATAGTTTGGGCCCTATTGAATAATGAATGTTTTGAATTTTCTCCAAAAGTAAAGTAGTTGCAAACTCATCCTTTTAGAAACTTGTTTGGGCTGTTGAGAGGAGTAAAAAACCATCAAAAATTTCAATCCTGCATGATTCTACCAAGAAATGTGATTCTTCATTCAAAACGCTGGTTTTTGCTATTGGGCTCTATTGAATAATGAATGTTTTGAATTTTCTCCAAAAGTAAAGTAGTTGCAAACTCATGCTTTTAGAGACTTGTTTGGACTCATGAGAGGAGTAGAAAAACATCAAAAATTTCAGTCCTGCATGATTCTACCAAGAAATGTGTGTTCATTGAAACCGCTGGTTTTTGATAGTTTGGGCCCTATTGAATAATGAATGTTTTGAATTTTCTCCAAAAGTAAAGTAGTTGCAAACTCATCCTTTTAGAAACTTGTTTGGGCTGTTGAGAGGAGTAAAAAACCATCAAAAATTTCAATCCTGCATGATTCTACCAAGAAATGTGATTCTTCATTCAAAACGCTGGTTTTTGCTATTGGGCTCTATTGAATAATGAATGTTTTGAATTTTCTCCAAAAGTAAAGTAGTTGCAAACTCATGCTTTTAGAGACTTGTTTGGGCTCATGAGAGGAGTAGAAAAACATCAAAAATTTCAGTCCTGCATGATTCTACCAAGAAATGTGTGTTCATTGAAACGGCTGGTTTTTGATAGTTTGGGCCCTATTGAATAATGAATGTTTTGAATTTTCTCCAAAAGTAAAGTAGTTGCAAACTCATCCTTTTAGAAACTTGTTTGGGCTGTTGAGAGGAGTAAAAAACCATCAAAAATTTCAATCCTGCATGATTCTACCAAGAAATGTGATTCTTCATTCAAAACGCTGGTTTTTGCTATTGGGCTCTATTGAATAATGAATGTTTTGAATTTTCTCCAAAAGTAAAGTAGTTGCAAACTCATGCTTTTAGAGACTTGTTTGGGCTCATGAGAGGAGTAGAAAAACATCAAAAATTTCAGTCCTGCATGATTCTACCAAGAAATGTGTGTTCATTGAAACGGCTGGTTTTTGATAGTTTGGGCCCTATTGAATAATGAATGTTTTGAATTTTCTCCAAAAGTAAAGTAGTTGCAAACTCATCCTTTTAGAAACTTGTTTGGGCTGTTGAGAGGAGTAAAAAACCATCAAAAATTTCAATCCTGCATGATTCTACCAAGTAATGTGATTCTTCATTCAAAACGCTGGTTTTTGCTATTGGGCTCTATTGAATAATGAATGTTTTGAATTTTCTCCAAAAGTAAAGTAGTTGCAAACTCATCCTTTTAGAAACTTGTTTGGGCTGTTGAGAGGAGTAAAAAACCATCAAAAATTTCAATCCTGCATGATTCTACCAAGAAATGTGATTCTTCATTCAAAACGCTGGTTTTTGCTATTGGGCTCTATTGAATAATGAATGTTTTGAATTTTCTCCAAAAGTAAAGTAGTTGCAAACTCATGCTTTTAGAGACTTGTTTGGGCTCATGAGAGGAGTAGAAAAACATCAAAAATTTCAGTCCTGCATGATTCTACCAAGAAATGTGCGTTCATTGAAACCGCTGGTTTTTGATAGTTTGGGCCCTATTGAATAATGAATGTTTTGAATTTTCTCCAAAAGTAAAGTAGTTGCAAACTCATCCTTTTAGAAACTTGTTTGGGCTGTTGAGAGGAGTAAAAAACCATCAAAAATTTCAATCCTGCATGATTCTACCAAGAAATGTGATTCTTCATTCAAAACGCTGGTTTTTGCTATTGGGCTCTGTTGAATAATGAATGTTTTGAATTTTCTCCAAAAGTAAAGTAGTTGCAAACTCATGCTTTTAGAGACTTGTTTGGGCTCATGAGAGGAGTAGAAAAACATCAAAAATTTAAGTCCTGCATGATTCTACCAAGAAATGTGTGTTCATTGAAACCGCTGGTTTTTGATAGTTTGGGCCCTATTGAATAATGAATGTTTTGAATTTTCTCCAAAAGTAAAGTAGTTGCAAACTCATCCTTTTAGAAACTTGTTTGGGCTGTTGAGAGGAGTAAAAAACCATCAAAAATTTCAATCCTGCATGATTCTACCAAGAAATGTGATTCTTCATTCAAAACGCTGGTTTTTGCTATTGGGCTCTATTGAATAATGAATGTTTTGAATTTTCTCCAAAAGTAAAGTAGTTGCAAACTCATGCTTTTAGAGACTTGTTTGGGCTCATGAGAGGAGTAGAAAAACATCAAAAATTTCAGTCCTGCATGATTCTACCAAGAAATGTGTGTTCATTGAAACGGCTGGTTTTTGATAGTTTGGGCCCTATTGAATAATGAATGTTTTGAATTTTCTCCAAAAGTAAAGTAGTTGCAAACTCATCCTTTTAGAAACTTGTTTGGGCTGTTGAGAGGAGTAAAAAACCATCAAAAATTTCAATCCTGCATGATTCTACCAAGAAATGTGATTCTTCATTCAAAACGCTGGTTTTTGCTATTGGGCTCTATTGAATAATGAATGTTTTGAATTTTCTCCAAAAGTAAAGTAGTTGCAAACTCATGCTTTTAGAGACTTGTTTGGGCTCATGAGAGGAGTAGAAAAACATCAAAAATTTCAGTCCTGCATGATTCTACCAAGAAATGTGTGTTCATTGAAACCGCTGGTTTTTGATAGTTTGGGCCCTATTGAATAATGAATGTTTTGAATTTTCTCCAAAAGTAAAGTAGTTGCAAACTCATCCTTTTAGAAACTTGTTTGGGCTGTTGAGAGGAGTAAAAAACCATCAAAAATTTCAATCCTGCATGATTCTACCAAGAAATGTGATTCTTCATTCAAAACGCTGGTTTTTGCTATTGGGCTCTGTTGAATAATGAATGTTTTGAATTTTCTCCAAAAGTAAAGTAGTTGCAAACTCATGCTTTTAGAGACTTGTTTGGGCTCATGAGAGGAGTAGAAAAACATCAAAAATTTAAGTCCTGCATGATTCTACCAAGAAATGTGTGTTCATTGAAACCGCTGGTTTTTGATAGTTTGGGCCCTATTGAATAATGAATGTTTTGAATTTTCTCCAAAAGTAAAGTAGTTGCAAACTCATCCTTTTAGAAACTTGTTTGGGCTGTTGAGAGGAGTAAAAAACCATCAAAAATTTCAATCCTGCATGATTCTACCAAGAAATGTGTTTCTTCATTCAAAACGCTGGTTTTTGCTATTGGGCTCTATTGAATAATGAATGTTTTGAATTTTCTCCAAAAGTAAAGTAGTTGCAAACTCATGCTTTTAGAGACTTGTTTGGGCTCATGAGAGGAGTAGAAAAACATCAAAAATTTCAGTCCTGCATGATTCTACCAAGAAATGTGTGTTCATTGAAACCGCTGGTTTTTGATAGTTTGGGCCCTATTGAATAATGAATGTTTTGAATTTTCTCCAAAAGTAAAGTAGTTGCAAACTCATCCTTTTAGAAACTTGTTTGGGCTGTTGAGAGGAGTAAAAAACCATCAAAAATTTCAATCCTGCATGATTCTACCAAGAAATGTGATTCTTCATTCAAAACGCTGGTTTTTGCTATTGGGCTCTATTGAATAATGAATGTTTTGAATTTTCTCCAAAAGTAAAGTAGTTGCAAACTCATGCTTTTAGAGACTTGTTTGGGCTCACGAGAGGAGTAGAAAAACATCAAAAATTTCAGTCCTGCATGATTCTACCAAGAAATGTGTGTTCATTGAAACCGCTGGTTTTTGATAGTTTGGGCCCTATTGAATAATGAATGTTTTGAATTTTCTCCAAAAGTAAAGTAGTTGCAAACTCATCCTTTTAGAAACTTGTTTGGGCTGTTGAGAGGAGTAAAAAACCATCAAAAATTTCAATCCTGCATGATTCTACCAAGAAATGTGATTCTTCATTCAAAACGCTGGTTTTTGCTATTGGGCTCTATTGAATAATGAATGTTTTGAATTTTCTCCAAAAGTAAAGTAGTTGCAAACTCATGCTTTTAGAGACTTGTTTGGGCTCATGAGAGGAGTAGAAAAACATCAAAAATTTCAGTCCTGCATGATTCTACCAAGAAATGTGTGTTCATTGAAACCGCTGGTTTTTGATAGTTTGGGCCCTATTGAATAATGAATGTTTTGAATTTTCTCCAAAAGTAAAGTAGTTGCAAACTCATCCTTTTAGAAACTTGTTTGGGCTGTTGAGAGGAGTAAAAAACCATCAAAAATTTCAATCCTGCATGATTCTACCAAGAAATGTGATTCTTCATTCAAAACGCTGGTTTTTGCTATTGGGCTCTATTGAATAATGAATGTTTTGAATTTTCTCCAAAAGTAAAGTAGTTGCAAACTCATGCTTTTAGAGACTTGTTTGGGCTCATGAGAGGAGTAGAAAAACATCAAAAATTTCAGTCCTGCATGATTCTACCAAGAAATGTGTGTTCATTGAAACCGCTGGTTTTTGATAGTTTGGGCCCTATTGAATAATGAATGTTTTGAATTTTCTCCAAAAATAAAGTAGTTGCAAACTCATCCTTTTAGAAACTTGTTTGGGCTGTTGAGAGGAGTAAAAAACCATCAAAAATTTCAATCCTGCATGATTTTACCAAGAAATGTGATTCTTCATTCAAAACCTGATTTTTGCTATTGGGCTCTATTGAATAGTGAATGGTTTGAATTTTCTCCAAAAGTAAAGTAGTTGCAAACTCATGCTTTTAGAGACTTGTTTGGGCTCATGAGAGGAGTAGAAAAACATCAAAAATTTCAGTCCTGCATGATTCTACCAAGAAATGTGTGTTCATTGAAACCGCTGGTTTTTGATAGTTTGGGCCCTATTGAATAATGAATGTTTTGAATTTTCTCCAAAAGTAAAGTAGTTGCAAACTCATCCTTTTAGAAACTTGTTTGGGCTGTTGAGAGGAGTAAAAAACCATCAAAAATTTCAATCCTGCATGATTCTACCAAGAAATGTGATTCTTCATTCAAAACGCTGGTTTTTGCTATTGGGCTCTATTGAATAATGAATGTTTTGAATTTTCTCCAAAAGTAAAGTAGTTGCAAACTCATGCTTTTAGAGACTTGTTTGGGCTCATGAGAGGAGTAGAAAAACATCAAAAATTTCAGTCCTGCATGATTCTACCAAGAAATGTGTGTTCATTGAAACCGCTGGTTTTTGATAGTTTGGGCCCTATTGAATAATGAATGTTTTGAATTTTCTCCAAAAGTAAAGTAGTTGCAAACTCATCCTTTTAGAAACTTGTTTGGGCTGTTGAGAGGAGTAAAAAACCATCAAAAATTTCAATCCTGCATGATTTTACCAAGAAATGTGATTCTTCATTCAAAACCTGATTTTTGCTATTGGGCTCTTTTGAATAGTGAATGTTTTGAATTTTCTCCAAAAGTAAAGTAGTTGCAAACTCATGCTTTTAGAGACTTGTTTGGGCTCATGAGAGGAGTAGAAAAACATCAAAAATTTCAGTCCTGCATGATTCTACCAAGAAATGTGTTCATTCAAACCGCTGGTTTTTGATAGTTTGGGCCCTATTGAATAATGAATGTTTTGAATTTTCTCCAAAAGTAAAGTAGTTGCAAACTCATCCTTTTAGAAACTTGTTTGGGCTGTTGAGAGGAGTAAAAAACCATCAAAAATTTCAATCCTGCATGATTCTACCAAGAAATGTGATTCTTCATTCAAAACGCTGGTTTTTGCTATTGGGCTCTATTGAATAATGAATGTTTTGAATTTTCTCCAAAAGTAAAGTAGTTGCAAACTCATGCTTTTAGAGACTTGTTTGGGCTCATGAGAGGAGTAGAAAAACATCAAAAATTTCAGTCCTGCATGATTCTACCAAGAAATGTGTGTTCATTGAAACCGCTGGTTTTTGATACTTTGGGCCCTATTGAATAATGAATGTTTTGAATTTTCTCCAAAAGTAAAGTAGTTGCAAACTCATCCTTTTAGAAACTTGTTTGGGCTGTTGAGAGGAGTAAAAAACCATCAAAAATTTCAATCCTGCATGATTTTACCAAGAAATGTGATTCTTCATTCAAAACCTGATTTTTGCTATTGGGCTCTATTGAATAGTGAATGTTTTGAATTTTCTCCAAAAGTAAAGTAGTTGCAAACTCATGCTTTTAGAGACTTGTTTGGGCTCATGAGAGGAGTAGAAAAACATCAAAAATTTAAGTCCTGCATGATTCTACCAAGAAATGTGTTCATTGAAACCGCTGGTTTTTGATAGTTTGGGCCCTATTGAATAATGAATGTTTTGAATTTTCTCCAAAAGTAAAGTAGTTGCAAACTCATCCTTTTAGAAACTTGTTTGGGCTGTTGAGAGGAGTAAAAAACCATCAAAAATTTCAATCCTGCATGATTCTACCAAGAAATGTGATTCTTCATTCAAAACGCTGGTTTTTGCTATTGGGCTCTATTGAATAATGAATGTTTTGAATTTTCTCCAAAAGTAAAGTAGTTGCAAACTCATGCTTTTAGAGACTTGTTTGGGCTCATGAGAGGAGTAGAAAAACATCAAAAATTTCAGTCCTGCATGATTCTACCAAGAAATGTGTGTTCATTGAAACCGCTGGTTTTTGATAGTTTGGGCCCTATTGAATAATGAATGTTTTGAATTTTCTCCAAAAGTAAAGTAGTTGCAAACTCATCCTTTTAGAAACTTGTTTGGGCTGTTGAGAGGAGTAAAAAACCATCAAAAATTTCAATCCTGCATGATTTTACCAAGAAATGTGATTCTTCATTCAAAACCTGATTTTTGCTATTGGGCTCTTTTGAATAGTGAATGTTTTGAATTTTCTCCAAAAGTAAAGTAGTTGCAAACTCATGCTTTTAGAGACTTGTTTGGGCTCATGAGAGGAGTAGAAAAACATCAAAAATTTCAGTCCTGCATGATTCTACCAAGAAATGTGTTCATTCAAACCGCTGGTTTTTGATAGTTTGGGCCCTATTGAATAATGAATGTTTTGAATTTTCTCCAAAAGTAAAGTAGTTGCAAACTCATCCTTTTAGAAACTTGTTTGGGCTGTTGAGAGGAGTAAAAAACCATCAAAAATTTCAATCCTGCATGATTCTACCAAGAAATGTGATTCTTCATTCAAAACGCTGGTTTTTGCTATTGGGCTCTATTGAATAATGAATGTTTTGAATTTTCTCCAAAAGTAAAGTAGTTGCAAACTCATGCTTTTAGAGACTTGTTTGGGCTCATGAGAGGAGTAGAAAAACATCAAAAATTTCAGTCCTGCATGATTCTACCAAGAAATGTGTGTTCATTGAAACCGCTGGTTTTTGATAGTTTGGGCCCTATTGAATAATGAATGTTTTGAATTTTCTCCAAAAGTAAAGTAGTTGCAAACTCATCCTTTTAGAAACTTGTTTGGGCTGTTGAGAGGAGTAAAAAACCATCAAAAATTTCAATCCTGCATGATTTTACCAAGAAATGTGATTCTTCATTCAAAACCTGATTTTTGCTATTGGGCTCTATTGAATAGTGAATGTTTTGAATTTTCTCCAAAAGTAAAGTAGTTGCAAACTCATGCTTTTAGAGACTTGTTTGGGCTCATGAGAGGAGTAGAAAAACATCAAAAATTTAAGTCCTGCATGATTCTACCAAGAAATGTGTTCATTGAAACCGCTGGTTTTTGATAGTTTGGGCCCTATTGAATAATGAATGTTTTGAATTTTCTCCAAAAGTAAAGTAGTTGCAAACTCATCCTTTTAGAAACTTGTTTGGGCTGTTGAGAGGAGTAAAAAACCATCAAAAATTTCAATCCTGCATGATTCTACCAAGAAATGTGATTCTTCATTCAAAACGCTGGTTTTTGCTATTGGGCTCTATTGAATAATGAATGTTTTGAATTTTCTCCAAAAGTAAAGTAGTTGCAAACTCATGCTTTTAGAGACTTGTTTGGGCTCATGAGAGGAGTAGAAAAACATCAAAAATTTCAGTCCTGCATGATTCTACCAAGAAATGTGTTCATTCAAACCGCTGGTTTTTGATAGTTTGGGCCCTATTGAATAATGAATGTTTTGAATTTTCTCCAAAAGTAAAGTAGTTGCAAACTCATCCTTTTAGAAACTTGTTTGGGCTGTTGAGAGGAGTAAAAAACCATCAAAAATTTCAATCCTGCATGATTCTACCAAGAAATGTGATTCTTCATTCAAAACGCTGGTTTTTGCTATTGGGCTCTATTGAATAATGAATGTTTTGAATTTTCTCCAAAAGTAAAGTAGTTGCAAACTCATGCTTTTAGAGACTTGTTTGGGCTCATGAGAGGAGTAGAAAAACATCAAAAATTTCAGTCCTGCATGATTCTACCAAGAAATGTGTGTTCATTCAAACCGCTGGTTTTTGATAGTTTGGGCCCTATTGAATAATGAATGTTTTGAATTTTCTCCAAAAGTAAAGTAGTTGCAAACTCATGCTTTTAGAGACTTGTTTGGGCTCATGAGAGGAGTAGAAAAACATCAAAAATTTCAGTCCTGCATGATTCTACCAAGAAATGTGTGTTCATTGAAACCGCTGGTTTTTGATAGTTTGGGCCCTATTGAATAATGAATGTTTTGAATTTTCTTCAAAAGTAAAGTAGTTGCAAACTCATCCTTTTAGAAACTTGTTTGGGCTGTTGAGAGGAGTAAAAAACCATCAAAAATTTCAATCCTGCATGATTCTACCAAGAAATGTGATTCTTCATTCAAAACGCTGGTTTTTGCTATTGGGCTCTATTGAATAATGAATGTTTTGAATTTTCTCCAAAAGTAAAGTAGTTGCAAACTCATGCTTTTAGAGACTTGTTTGGGCTCATGAGAGGAGTAGAAAAACATCAAAAATTTCAGTCCTGCATGATTCTACCAAGAAATGTGTGTTCATTGAAACCGCTGGTTTTTGATAGTTTGGGCCCTATTGAATAATGAATGTTTTGAATTTTCTCCAAAAGTAAAGTAGTTGCAAACTCATCCTTTTAGAAACTTGTTTGGGCTGTTGAGAGGAGTAAAAAACCATCAAAAATTTCAATCCTGCATGATTCTACCAAGAAATGTGATTCTTCATTCAAAACGCTGGTTTTTGCTATTGGGCTCTATTGAATAATGAATGTTTTGAATTTTCTCCAAAAGTAAAGTAGTTGCAAACTCATGCTTTTAGAGATTTGTTTGGGCTCATGAGAGGAGTAGAAAAACATCAAAAATTTCAGTCCTGCATGATTCTACCAAGAAATGTGTGTTCATTGAAACCGCTGGTTTTTGATAGTTTGGGCCCTATTGAATAATGAATGTTTTAAATTTTCTCCAAAAGTAAAGTAGTTGCAAACTCATCCTTTTAGAAACTTGTTTGGGCTGTTGAGAGGAGTAAAAAACCATCAAAAATTTCAATCCTGCATGATTTTACCAAGAAATGTGATTCTTCATTCAAAACCTGATTTTTGCTATTGGGCTCTATTGAATAGTGAATGTTTTGAATTTTCTCCAAAAGTAAAGTAGTTGCAAACTCATGCTTTTAGAGACTTGTTTGGGCTCATGAGAGGAGTAGAAAAACATCAAAAATTTCAGTCCTGCATGATTCTACCAAGAAATGTGTGTTCATTGAAACCGCTGGTTTTTGATAGTTTGGGCCCTATTGAATAATGAATGTTTTGAATTTTCTCCAAAAGTAAAGTAGTTGCAAACTCATCCTTTTAGAAACTTGTTTGGGCTGTTGAGAGGAGTAAAAAACCATCAAAAATTTCAATCCTGCATGATTTTACCAAGAAATGTGATTCTTCATTCAAAACCTGATTTTTGCTATTGGGCTCTATTGAATAGTGAATGTTTTGAATTTTCTCCAAAAGTAAAGTAGTTGCAAACTCATGCTTTTAGAGACTAGTTTGGGCTCATGAGAGGAGTAGAAAAACATCAAAAATTTCAGTCCTGCATGATTCTACCAAGAAATGTGTGTTCATTGAAACCGCTGGTTTTTGATAGTTTGGGCCCTATTGAATAATGAATGTTTTGAATTTTCTCCAAAAGTAAAGTAGTTGCAAACTCATCCTTTTAGAAACTTGTTTGGGCTGTTGAGAGGAGTAAAAAACCATCAAAAATTTCAATCCTGCATGATTTTACCAAGAAATGTGATTCTTCATTCAAAACCTGATTTTTGCTATTGGGCTCTATTGAATAGTGAATGTTTTGAATTTTCTCCAAAAGTAAAGTAGTTGCAAACTCATGCTTTTAGAGACTTGTTTGGGCTCATGAGAGGAGTAGAAAAACATCAAAAATTTCAGTCCTGCATGATTCTACCAAGAAATGTGTGTTCATTGAAACCGCTGGTTTTTGATAGTTTGGGCCCTATTGAATAAGAAATGTGATTCTTCATTCAAAACGCTGGTTTTTGCTATTGGGCTCTATTGAATAATGAATGTTTTGAATTTTCTCCAAAAGTAAAGTAGTTGCAAACTCATGCTTTTAGAGACTTGTTTGGGCTCATGAGAGGAGTAGAAAAACATCAAAAATTTCAGTCCTGCATGATTCTACCAAGAAATGTGTGTTCATTCAAACCGCTGGTTTTTGATAGTTTGGGCCCTATTGAATAATGAATGTTTTGAATTTTCTCCAAAAGTAAAGTAGTTGCAAACTCATCCTTTTAGAAACTTGTTTGGGCTGTTGAGAGGAGTAAAAAACCATCAAAAATTTCAATCCTGCATGATTCTACCAAGAAATGTGATTCTTCATTCAAAACGCTGGTTTTTGCTATTGGGCTCTATTGAATAATGAATGTTTTGAATTTTCTCCAAAAGTAAAGTAGTTGCAAACTCATGCTTTTAGAGACTTGTTTGGGCTCACGAGAGGAATAGAAAAACATCAAAAATTTCAGTCCTGCATGATTCTACCAAGAAATGTGTGTTCATTGAAACCGCTGGTTTTTGATAGTTTGGGCCCTATTGAATAATGAATGTTTTGAATTTTCTCCAAAAGTAAAGTAGTTGCAAACTCATCCTTTTAGAAACTTGTTTGGGCTGTTGAGAGGAGTAAAAAACCATCAAAAATTTCAATCCTGCATGATTCTACCAAGAAATGTGATTCTTCATTCAAAACGCTGGTTTTTGCTATTGGGCTCTATTGAATAATGAATGTTTTGAATTTTCTCCAAAAGTAAAGTAGTTGCAAACTCATGCTTTTAGAGACTTGTTTGGGCTCATGAGAGGAGTAGAAAAACATCAAAAATTTCAGTCCTGCATGATTCTACCAAGAAATGTGTGTTCATTCAAACCGCTGGTTTTTGATAGTTTGGGCCCTATTGAATAATGAATGTTTTGAATTTTCTCCAAAAGTAAAGTAGTTGCAAACTCATCCTTTTAGAAACTTGTTTGGGCTGTTGAGAGGAGTAAAAAACCATCAAAAATTTCAATCCTGCATGATTCTACCAAGAAATGTGATTCTTCATTCAAAACGCTGGTTTTTGCTATTGGGCTCTATTGAATAATGAATGTTTTGAATTTTCTCCAAAAGTAAAGTAGTTGCAAACTCATGCTTTTAGAGACTTGTTTGGGCTCACGAGAGGAGTAGAAAAACATCAAAAATTTCAGTCCTGCATGATTCTACCAAGAAATGTGTGTTCATTGAAACCGCTGGTTTTTGATAGTTTGGGCCCTATTGAATAATGAATGTTTTGAATTTTCTCCAAAAGTAAAGTAGTTGCAAACTCATCCTTTTAGAAACTTGTTTGGGCTGTTGAGAGGAGTAAAAAACCATCAAAAATTTCAATCCTGCATGATTCTACCAAGAAATGTGATTCTTCATTCAAAACGCTGGTTTTTGCTATTGGGCTCTATTGAATAATGAATGTTTTGAATTTTCTCCAAAAGTAAAGTAGTTGCAAACTCATGCTTTTAGAGACTTGTTTGGGCTCATGAGAGGAGTAGAAAAACATCAAAAATTTCAGTCCTGCATGATTCTACCAAGAAATGTGTGTTCATTGAAACCGCTGGTTTTTGATAGTTTGGGCCCTATTGAATAATGAATGTTTTGAATTTTCTCCAAAAGTAAAGTAGTTGCAAACTCATCCTTTTAGAAACTTGTTTGGGCTGTTGAGAGGAGTAAAAAACCATCAAAAATTTCAATCCTGCATGATTTTACCAAGAAATGTGATTCTTCATTCAAAACCTGATTTTTGCTATTGGGCTCTATTGAATAGTGAATGGTTTGAATTTTCTCCAAAAGTAAAGTAGTTGCAAACTCATGCTTTTAGAGACTTGTTTGGGCTCATGAGAGGAGTAGAAAAACATCAAAAATTTCAGTCCTGCATGATTCTACCAAGAAATGTGTGTTCATTGAAACCGCTGGTTTTTGATAGTTTGGGCCCTATTGAATAATGAATGTTTTGAATTTTCTCCAAAAGTAAAGTAGTTGCAAACTCATCCTTTTAGAAACTTGTTTGGGCTGTTGAGAGGAGTAAAAAACCATCAAAAATTTCAATCCTGCATGATTCTACCAAGAAATGTGATTCTTCATTCAAAACGCTGGTTTTTGCTATTGGGCTCTATTGAATAATGAATGTTTTGAATTTTCTCCAAAAGTAAAGTAGTTGCAAACTCATGCTTTTAGAGACTTGTTTGGGCTCACGAGAGGAGTAGAAAAACATCAAAAATTTCAGTCCTGCATGATTCTACCAAGAAATGTGTGTTCATTGAAACCGCTGGTTTTTGATAGTTTGGGCCCTATTGAATAATGAATGTTTTGAATTTTCTCCAAAAGTAAAGTAGTTGCAAACTCATCCTTTTAGAAACTTGTTTGGGCTGTTGAGAGGAGTAAAAAACCATCAAAAATTTCAATCCTGCATGATTTTACCAAGAAATGTGATTCTTCATTCAAAACCTGATTTTTGCTATTGGGCTCTATTGAATAGTGAATGGTTTGAATTTTCTCCAAAAGTAAAGTAGTTGCAAACTCATGCTTTTAGAGACTTGTTTGGGCTCATGAGAGGAGTAGAAAAACATCAAAAATTTCAGTCCTGCATGATTCTACCAAAAAATGTGTGTTCATTGAAACCGCTGGTTTTTGATAGTTTGGGCCCTATTGAATAATGAATGTTTTGAATTTTCTCCAAAAGTAAAGTAGTTGCAAACTCATCCTTTTAGAAACTTGTTTGGGCTGTTGAGAGGAGTAAAAAACCATCAAAAATTTCAATCCTGCATGATTCTACCAAGAAATGTGATTCTTCATTCAAAACGCTGGTTTTTGCTATTGGGCTCTATTGAATAATGAATGTTTTGAATTTTCTCCAAAAGTAAAGTAGTTGCAAACTCATGCTTTTAGAGACTTGTTTGGGCTCATGAGAGGAGTAGAAAAACATCAAAAATTTCAGTCCTGCATGATTCTACCAAGAAATGTGTGTTCATTGAAACCGCTGGTTTTTGATAGTTTGGGCCCTATTGAATAATGAATGTTTTGAATTTTCTCCAAAAGTAAAGTAGTTGCAAACTCATCCTTTTAGAAACTTGTTTGGGCTGTTGAGAGGAGTAAAAAACCATCAAAAATTTCAATCCTGCATGATTTTACCAAGAAATGTGATTCTTCATTCAAAACCTGATTTTTGCTATTGGGCTCTTTTGAATAGTGAATGTTTTGAATTTTCTCCAAAAGTAAAGTATTTGCAAACTCATGCTTTTAGAGACTTGTTTGGGCTCATGAGAGGAGTAGAAAAACATCAAAAATTTCAGTCCTGCATGATTCTACCAAGAAATGTGTTCATTCAAACCGCTGGTTTTTGATAGTTTGGGCCCTATTGAATAATGAATGTTTTGAATTTTCTCCAAAAGTAAAGTAGTTGCAAACTCATCCTTTTAGAAACTTGTTTGGGCTGTTGAGAGGAGTAAAAAACCATCAAAAATTTCAATCCTGCATGATTCTACCAAGAAATGTGATTCTTCATTCAAAACGCTGGTTTTTGCTATTGGGCTCTATTGAATAATGAATGTTTTGAATTTTCTCCAAAAGTAAAGTATTTGCAAACTCATGCTTTTAGAGACTTGTTTGGGCTCATGAGAGGAGTAGAAAAACATCAAAAATTTCAGTCCTGCATGATTCTACCAAGAAATGTGTGTTCATTGAAACCGCTGGTTTTTGATAGTTTGGGCCCTATTGAATAATGAATGTTTTGAATTTTCTCCAAAAGTAAAGTAGTTGCAAACTCATCCTTTTAGAAACTTGTTTGGGCTGTTGAGAGGAGTAAAAAACCATCAAAAATTTCAATCCTGCATGATTTTACCAAGAAATGTGATTCTTCATTCAAAACCTGATTTTTGCTATTGGGCTCTATTGAATAGTGAATGTTTTGAATTTTCTCCAAAAGTAAAGTAGTTGCAAACTCATGCTTTTAGAGACTTGTTTGGGCTCATGAGAGGAGTAGAAAAACATCAAAAATTTAAGTCCTGCATGATTCTACCAAGAAATGTGTTCATTGAAACCGCTGGTTTTTGATAGTTTGGGCCCTATTGAATAATGAATGTTTTGAATTTTCTCCAAAAGTAAAGTAGTTGCAAACTCATCCTTTTAGAAACTTGTTTGGGCTGTTGAGAGGAGTAAAAAACCATCAAAAATTTCAATCCTGCATGATTCTACCAAGAAATGTGATTCTTCATTCAAAACGCTGGTTTTTGCTATAGGGCTCTTTTGAATAATGAACGTTTTGAATTTTCTCCAAAAGTAAAGTAGTTGCAAACTCATGCTTTTAGAGACTTGTTTGGGCTCATGAGAGGAGTAGAAAAACATCAAAAATTTCAGTCCTGCATGATTCTACCAAGAAATGTGTTCATTCAAACCGCTGGTTTTTGATAGTTTGGGCCCTATTGAATAATGAATGTTTTGAATTTTCTCCAAAAGTAAAGTAGTTGCAAACTCATCCTTTTAGAAACTTGTTTGGGCTGTTGAGAGGAGTAAAAAACCATCAAAAATTTCAATCCTGCATGATTCTACCAAGAAATGTGATTCTTCATTCAAAACGCTGGTTTTTGCTATTGGGCTCTATTGAATAATGAATGTTTTGAATTTTCTCCAAAAGTAAAGTAGTTGCAAACTCATGCTTTTAGAGACTTGTTTGGGCTCATGAGAGGAGTAGAAAAACATCAAAAATTTCAGTCCTGCATGATTCTACCAAGAAATGTGTGTTCATTCAAACCGCTGGTTTTTGATAGTTTGGGCCCTATTGAATAATGAATGTTTTGAATTTTCTCCAAAAGTAAAGTAGTTGCAAACTCATGCTTTTAGAGACTTGTTTGGGCTCATGAGAGGAGTAGAAAAACATCAAAAATTTCAGTCCTGCATGATTCTACCAAGAAATGTGTGTTCATTGAAACCGCTGGTTTTTGATAGTTTGGGCCCTATTGAATAATGAATGTTTTGAATTTTCTTCAAAAGTAAAGTAGTTGCAAACTCATCCTTTTAGAAACTTGTTTGGGCTGTTGAGAGGAGTAAAAAACCATCAAAAATTTCAATCCTGCATGATTCTACCAAGAAATGTGATTCTTCATTCAAAACGCTGGTTTTTGCTATTGGGCTCTATTGAATAATGAATGTTTTGAATTTTCTCCAAAAGTAAAGTAGTTGCAAACTCATGCTTTTAGAGACTTGTTTGGGCTCATGAGAGGAGTAGAAAAACATCAAAAATTTCAGTCCTGCATGATTCTACCAAGAAATGTGTGTTCATTGAAACCGCTGGTTTTTGATAGTTTGGGCCCTATTGAATAATGAATGTTTTGAATTTTCTCCAAAAGTAAAGTAGTTGCAAACTCATCCTTTTAGAAACTTGTTTGGGCTGTTGAGAGGAGTAAAAAACCATCAAAAATTTCAATCCTGCATGATTCTACCAAGAAATGTGATTCTTCATTCAAAACGCTGGTTTTTGCTATTGGGCTCTATTGAATAATGAATGTTTTGAATTTTCTCCAAAAGTAAAGTAGTTGCAAACTCATGCTTTTAGAGATTTGTTTGGGCTCATGAGAGGAGTAGAAAAACATCAAAAATTTCAGTCCTGCATGATTCTACCAAGAAATGTGTGTTCATTGAAACCGCTGGTTTTTGATAGTTTGGGCCCTATTGAATAATGAATGTTTTAAATTTTCTCCAAAAGTAAAGTAGTTGCAAACTCATCCTTTTAGAAACTTGTTTGGGCTGTTGAGAGGAGTAAAAAACCATCAAAAATTTCAATCCTGCATGATTTTACCAAGAAATGTGATTCTTCATTCAAAACCTGATTTTTGCTATTGGGCTCTATTGAATAGTGAATGTTTTGAATTTTCTCCAAAAGTAAAGTAGTTGCAAACTCATGCTTTTAGAGACTTGTTTGGGCTCATGAGAGGAGTAGAAAAACATCAAAAATTTCAGTCCTGCATGATTCTACCAAGAAATGTGTGTTCATTGAAACCGCTGGTTTTTGATAGTTTGGGCCCTATTGAATAATGAATGTTTTGAATTTTCTCCAAAAGTAAAGTAGTTGCAAACTCATCCTTTTAGAAACTTGTTTGGGCTGTTGAGAGGAGTAAAAAACCATCAAAAATTTCAATCCTGCATGATTTTACCAAGAAATGTGATTCTTCATTCAAAACCTGATTTTTGCTATTGGGCTCTATTGAATAGTGAATGTTTTGAATTTTCTCCAAAAGTAAAGTAGTTGCAAACTCATGCTTTTAGAGACTAGTTTGGGCTCATGAGAGGAGTAGAAAAACATCAAAAATTTCAGTCCTGCATGATTCTACCAAGAAATGTGTGTTCATTGAAACCGCTGGTTTTTGATAGTTTGGGCCCTATTGAATAATGAATGTTTTGAATTTTCTCCAAAAGTAAAGTAGTTGCAAACTCATCCTTTTAGAAACTTGTTTGGGCTGTTGAGAGGAGTAAAAAACCATCAAAAATTTCAATCCTGCATGATTTTACCAAGAAATGTGATTCTTCATTCAAAACGCTGGTTTTTGCTATTGGGCTCTATTGAATAATGAATGTTTTGAATTTTCTCCAAAAGTAAAGTAGTTGCAAACTCATGCTTTTAGAGACTTGTTTGGGCTCATGAGAGGAGTAGAAAAACATCAAAAATTTCAGTCCTGCATGATTCTACCAAGAAATGTGTGTTCATTCAAACCGCTGGTTTTTGATAGTTTGGGCCCTATTGAATAATGAATGTTTTGAATTTTCTCCAAAAGTAAAGTAGTTGCAAACTCATGCTTTTAGAGACTTGTTTGGGCTCATGAGAGGAGTAGAAAAACATCAAAAATTTCAGTCCTGCATGATTCTACCAAGAAATGTGTGTTCATTGAAACCGCTGGTTTTTGATAGTTTGGGCCCTATTGAATAATGAATGTTTTGAATTTTCTCCAAAAGTAAAGTAGTTGCAAACTCATCCTTTTAGAAACTTGTTTGGGCTGTTGAGAGGAGTAAAAAACCATCAAAAATTTCAATCCTGCATGATTCTACCAAGAAATGTGATTCTTCATTCAAAACGCTGGTTTTTGCTATTGGGCTCTATTGAATAATGAATGTTTTGAATTTTCTCCAAAAGTAAAGTAGTTGCAAACTCATGCTTTTAGAGACTTGTTTGGGCTCATGAGAGGAGTAGAAAAACATCAAAAATTTCAGTCCTGCATGATTCTACCAAGAAATGTGTGTTCATTGAAACCGCTGGTTTTTGATAGTTTGGGCCCTTTTGAATAATGAATGTTTTGAATTTTCTCCAAAAGTAAAGTAGTTGCAAACTCATCCTTTTAGAAACTTGTTTGGGCTGTTGAGAGGAGTAAAAAACCATCAAAAATTTCAATCCTGCATGATTCTACCAAGAAATGTGATTCTTCATTCAAAACGCTGGTTTTTGCTATTGGGCTCTATTGAATAATGAATGTTTTGAATTTTCTCCAAAAGTAAAGTAGTTGCAAACTCATGCTTTTAGAGACTTGTTTGGGCTCATGAGAGGAGTAGAAAAACATCAAAAATTTCAGTCCTGCATGATTCTACCAAGAAATGTGTGTTCATTGAAACCGCTGGTTTTTGATAGTTTGGGCCCTATTGAATAATGAATGTTTTGAATTTTCTCCAAAAGTAAAGTAGTTGCAAACTCATCCTTTTAGAAACTTGTTTGGGCTGTTGAGAGGAGTAAAAAACCATCAAAAATTTCAATCCTGCATGATTCTACCAAGAAATGTGATTCTTCATTCAAAACGCTGGTTTTTGCTATTGGGCTCTATTGAATAATGAATGTTTTGAATTTTCTCCAAAAGTAAAGTAGTTGCAAACTCATGCTTTTAGAGACTTGTTTGGGCTCATGAGAGGAGTAGAAAAACATCAAAAATTTCAGTCCTGCATGATTCTACCAAGAAATGTGTGTTCATTGAAACGGCTGGTTTTTGATAGTTTGGGCCCTATTGAATAATGAATGTTTTGAATTTTCTCCAAAAGTAAAGTAGTTGCAAACTCATCCTTTTAGAAACTTGTTTGGGCTGTTGAGAGGAGTAAAAAACCATCAAAAATTTCAATCCTGCATGATTCTACCAAGAAATGTGATTCTTCATTCAAAACGCTGGTTTTTGCTATTGGGCTCTATTGAATAATGAATGTTTTGAATTTTCTCCAAAAGTAAAGTAGTTGCAAACTCATGCTTTTAGAGACTTGTTTGGGCTCACGAGAGGAGTAGAAAAACATCAAAAATTTCAGTCCTGCATGATTCTACCAAGAAATGTGTGTTCATTGAAACCGCTGGTTTTTGATAGTTTGGGCCCTATTGAATAATGAATGTTTTGAATTTTCTCCATTTTCAATAACTTTATTAAAAATTTTACATAAAGTTAACAGTAGTATTTTTACAGCATACTGTTGACAGTAGGGTTCAGGATAATATACAAAATAACAGTAATGTATTACATTGAGTAGATCAGTAGGAGTAACAATACACCTAACAATAACACTTAACAGTAGTGTGGTATATTGTCAAGAACCAAGAGATAATCCTAAAATAAACAAACGTAATGAGTTACCTTGTATTCTGTTTTAAGAGAGTAATGCGCGTTTTTACCAGATAAATTCAGAGAGGAGAGATATCAGCAGTAAAAATAAAAAAAATCACATAGTGGGAGAGACCAAGAGCAGTTCAATTAGGAGAAATTCTGATCAGAGGTAAATCTTATCCAAGAATTCCACCTTTTGCTATATGTACTGAAGTAGTCATTTGCCAAAGCATGGCTTTTTTCGTATGAGCAATGTAATGACATCTTGTCTACAATATCACTAATTTTGGGAGTAGCCTCTTCGTTCCATAAGGATGCTATGGCATTTTTAGTTATTAGAAAAAGGTGGATAACTGTTGGGATATGAGATGTATGAATCACTTCTAAACCTATGGACAGTAATGCCATCTGTGGCGTAAGGGTGATGTTTTGTTTAGTCAGAATATTAATTGTTCTAGAGATTTCTATCCAAATGGGCCTGATTTTAGGACATTCCCAGAATACATGTAATAGTGTACCTGTGAATCCGCAATCTCTCCAACAATCTGGGGATCTACCTGGGAACATCCTGGCCAGCTTCACAGGAGTATAGTACCACCTAGATGTCAGTTTGTAAAAGGATTCATGTAGGGATGCGCAAATGTTGGATGAATATGTCTGTTTAAGAGCCAGCTCCCATTGTTCCAGAGAGAATAGAGTATCAAAATCGCTCTCCCATTTAATCATATATGGAGTCTTTTCTCCAATTTCAGAGCCGTTCAAAAAATCATATATATTTCTTGATCTCCAATGGACCTTAACATTAGGATTACAAAGTAGCAAACTTGTAGATTCTGTAATGTAAGATTTTTTTTTCAAAAATTTTGAGATATTTTTCTTAATCAAGGGAAGGAGTTCCAAATCCCGGCAAGAAAAATTATTTTGAGATATTAAAGATTCGTTGCTTATAAATTTCTTACCATCAAACAAATCTCCTATCACCTTAATACCAAATTTTATCCATTCTTTCGGGATTTTTTTATCCATTAGTAAACCAAGAAATTTGATAGGGATATTTTTTAATTGAACGTATCTCTGGCTTCTGTTTCTCTTAACCTGCGGCTTAGCCAGTTGCTTCCATGCAGAGAGAGTTGCGGAGATTATTGGGGAGTCATAACGTAAAGGAGTAGATGACCCCAAACACTCTAGAATTGCGCTTAAAAGAGTTTTGTTTTTATTAAAATATGTCTCGATTTCTACCCAAGCTGGGACGTTATTTGAATTAACCCAAGAAAAGGATTGTTTTATTAAATTGGCATAGTAATAATTAATTAAATTTGGAAGGGCTAGGCCTCCATTGACTTTGCTTCTGTATAGTATATGGGAAGCCACTCTCGCCCTTTTCTTATTCCAAACGAACTTATTTATAATAGACTGAAGTTTCCTAATAAATTTTAAGGGAACAAGTAAAGGTATTGCTCTAAAGATATATAGTATCTTTGGAAGGGTAAAAAGTTTAAATAGTGTTATCCTTCCCACCCATGAAATTTCGTGAGTCGCAAAATTGTTCAATTCGATCTGAGTCTTTTTTGTAATGTTTTGTATGTTCAACTCAACTGTCTTCCTAAAGTTCCTGGATATACGAATACCCAAATATGAAACATCCTCTTTCTCCCAATCAAACCGGGAAATTTCCTTAATGCGTGAGATGGTTAGGTCATCTAGAAAGAAATCCAAGATTTTAGATTTGTTCTCATTGATTTTGTAAAATGAGATTTTAGAGAAATTCTCGATAGTAGATAATACACCCCTAATAGAGTTCAGTGGATCTGATAGACTCAGTATAATGTCATCAGCGAATAGACCGATTTTAAATTGGTGATCTTCAATTTGGATACCTTGGATCTCATCATTGGTTCTTATTGCTTCTGCTAAGGGTTCCATAATCAGCGCAAATAACAGGGGGGAGAGTGGGCATCCCTGTCTAGTTCCGTTAGTTATCATGATGCGATCTGAAGTGTGGTTATTTGTATAAACATTAGCGGAAGGGTTTGTGTATAAAGCCATTATAGTTTTTATTATATTATCACTGAAGCCAAATTTATTCAGAGTTGCTTTAAGGAAGTCCCAATTAACCCTGTCGAAGGCTTTCTCTGCGTCTAAAGCCAGGAGGAGAGAGGGGATTTTCTTTCTTTTAATAAAATTTACCAAGTTCAATGTTCTCCTAGTGCCATCGGTAGTCTGGCGTCCCTCTATAAACCCGAGTTGATCTTTATGAATAATGTTTGGGAGGATATTTTTTAGTCTATTTGCTATAATTTTTGAGTATAGTTTGACGTCGGTATTTATTAGAGAGATAGGCCTATAATTTTTGACTGACTCCGGGTCTCCCTTAGGTTTGGGTATTAAAATTATATTAGCCTGTAACATTTCCTGAGGAAATTTTCCAGTCCGAGATGCCTTGTCAAAAATGCGGACTAAGTGTGGGGTTATGATATTTGCGAATGCTTGGTAATATTCATTCGAGAATCCATCGGGGCCCGGAGTTTTCTTTTTTTTAGATGATTTAATTACTTCCAGGACTTCAGACGTAGAGAAAGGGGCCTCAAGTTTAGACAGTTGTTGGGGAGTAATCTTAGGTAACCCCAGAGGGGCAAGAAAATCCTTTATGCCTTGTTCGTCGGGTTGTTGGGTATGTTCATCTAGTTTAAGATTGTAAATAGACGAATAGTATTTAGCAAATGCTTCAACGATTTTCTTGGGGTGTTCTAATTTATTGCCCTCATGGTTAATTTTATTGATTTTGCATTTGATCCTAATTGATCTGAATTTTTGTGCCATAAGTCTAGTGGGTTTGTTGTATGAAGAATAATAGTTTGATTTCATTAGTTTTGCGAATTTTTCGTATTCACTGAATAACTCCGATCTAAGATCTATTCTTAGTTTAAGAATCTCCGAGTGTATATTTGGTGGAGGAGAGGATGAATTTTGTAATATTGCTTCCAATTTTTGTAACTCTAATTGTAAGGTACGGATTTTTTCTTTGGAAAGTTTTTTTTTGTTGTAGGCCAGATATGTCATAACCCCCCTAATTACTGCCTTGTGCGCGTTCCAAAGGGTGAATGGGCAAATGTTGTTTATATCATTTTCTATGAAATAATTATTTAAGGCTTTTTCAATTTCTTTTTTAAATTTTGGGTTGAACAACAGGGATGAGTCGCATCTCCATTGGGATCTGAACTCTGCCGACCTACCAAGAAAAATTTCTGCAACAATTGGAGAGTGATCAGAAAATGTTTTGGAGAGAATTTCAATTTTCTTAAATTTCGAAATTGAGAACGTATCTGTCAAAAACAAGTCAATTCTAGCGAAAGACTTGTGTGCCTCTGAGAAATGGGTATATTCCCTAGAAGATGTATTTAAACATCTGAATACATCTAGGTATTCATGGTTGCAAAGCCAATTTTTTAATTCAGGAAATGATGAGCGAGTGAGAGAGGTGGAGTCCATTGCTCCATCAGGAACAATGTTGAAATCACCCATCAAAACAATAACACCTTTTTTCACTTCCTGGATTTTTCTATCGAGACCATTGAAGAAACGCATTTGACCATTGCATGGAGCATAAACGTTCACAAGTGTCGTTAGTTGATTGTCTATCAGACAAGTAAGAATCAAATATCTGCCCTCGCTGTCAGAGTATTCGTTAATGATTTCGAATGAAATAGTATCTTTAATTAGTATGAGGACTCCTGCTCGTTTCTTTACATTAAGAGATTTGTATATATATGGGAAATTTTTATTCTCTATCTTGGGGTGTCCATCCCTAGCCAATTTCACCTCTTGGAGGCAAATTATATCTGCTCTGCTGCCCCTGATCTCTCTCCACGTGAGATACCTCTTAGCGGGACTATTCAATCCCCTCACATTGAGTGATAGTATCTTAACCATATACTAAAGAATACAAAAATAAAAAAAAAACAGAAATATAAACAGAACAATAAACAGGAAGAGATTACCACAATCTTAGGTAAACTTCCTAAAATGGGGAAAAGCTCGTGAAACTCCGCAGGAAGCCTCCTGCATACAAAATAATGTAAGTAATATAGCCATTAAAATTTGCATTTTTCACCCTGGAGCCTCTTCTCTCTTGTCCAAGGATTTAAGAAAATTTTTCCCCTCTTGTGGAGATAGGATTACTACTACCTTCCCACCATGAATTATCAAAAGCTTAGTAGGGAACCCCCACCTATAAACCACACCCTTTTGTCTCAGAATTGTTGTAACCTCATTAAATCCCTTCCTTGTTTGTATAGTTTCTTTTGAAAGGTCTGCATATGATTTGATGTGATCATAAGGGTGGGGAAGATGTTTATTGGTCCTGAAATAGTTTAAGAATTTTTCTTTGGTGGAGTAAAAATGGAATCTTAAGATAGTGTCTCTAGGGAGCTCAGCTGAGATAGATGCAGGCCTCGGGAGTCTGTGGATTCTATCTATCATTAGTTCTACCTCAGGGACGGATGGCAGAATTTTGATTAAAAAAGTAGACCCAGAAAAGATTATAGTTCTGTAGAGGAGGAGGAGGAGGCTAGTAGCAGTGGACATGAGGGTCTGGAAAATTTCCAGGCTTCTGAGAGAGGGGTCTCTGAAAAATATATTAAAGACTTAATTCTAGCATTAAATAAAAGCTTTGAGTCCTCTCTGAATAAACATGTAAACAGTCTACAATGCAATCTTGACACAGTTAACACCAGGATTGATAATAATGAAAAGAAATTAGAAGCTCTAGGGAAAACCTCAGATTCCATTCAAAAACAACAAACTAATGCCCAAAAAGAGATCCTTTTTTTACGAAATAAAGTAGCCGACCTAGAAGACCGCAGTAGGAGGAACAACATTAAATTGAGAGGAATCTCGGAAAAAATTAACCAGCACAATCTACAAAAATATGTTGAATTTTCTCCAAAAGTAAAGTAGTTGCAAACTCATCCTTTTAGAAACTTGTTTGGGCTGTTGAGAGGAGTAAAAAACCATCAAAAATTTCAATCCTGCATGATTCTACCAAGAAATGTGATTCTTCATTCAAAACGCTGGTTTTTGCTATTGGGCTCTATTGAATAATGAATGTTTTGAATTTTCTCCAAAAGTAAAGTAGTTGCAAACTCATGCTTTTAGAGACTTGTTTGGGCTCATGAGAGGAGTAGAAAAACATCAAAAATTTCAGTCCTGCATGATTCTACCAAGAAATGTGTGTTCATTGAAACCGCTGGTTTTTGATAGTTTGGGCCCTATTGAATAATGAATGTTTTGAATTTTCTCCGAAAGTAAAGTAGTTGCAAACTCATCCTTTTAGAAACTTGTTTGGGCTGTTGAGAGGAGTAAAAAACCATCAAAAATTTCAATCCTGCATGATTCTACCAAGAAATGTGATTCTTCATTCAAAACGCTGGTTTTTGCTATTGGGCTCTATTGAATAATGAATGTTTTGAATTTTCTCCAAAAGTAAAGTAGTTGCAAACTCATGCTTTTAGAGACTTGTTTGGGCTCATGAGATGAGTAGAAAAACATCAAAAATTTCAGTCCTGCATGATTCTACCAAGACATGTGTGTTCATTGAAACGGCTGGTTTTTGATAGTTTGGGCCCTATTGAATAATGAATGTTTTGAATTTTCTCCAAAAGTAAAGTAGTTGCAAACTCATCCTTTTAGAAACTTGTTTGGGCTGTTGAGAGGAGTAAAAAACCATCAAAAATTTCAATCCTGCATGATTCTACCAAGAAATGTGATTCTTCATTCAAAACGCTGGTTTTTGCTATTGGGCTCTATTGAATAATGAATGTTTTGAATTTTCTCCAAAAGTAAAGTAGTTGCAAACTCATGCTTTTAGAGACTTGTTTGGGCTCATGAGAGGAGTAGAAAAACATCAAAAATTTCAGTCCTGCATGATTCTACCAAGAAATGTGTGTTCATTCAAACCGCTGGTTTTTGATAGTTTGGGCCCTATTGAATAATGAATGTTTTGAATTTTCTCCAAAAGTAAAGTAGTTGCAAACTCATGCTTTTAGAGACTTGTTTGGGCTCATGAGAGGAGTAGAAAAACATCAAAAATTTCAGTCCTGCATGATTCTACCAAGAAATGTGTGTTCATTGAAACCGCTGGTTTTTGATAGTTTGGGCCCTATTGAATAATGAATGTTTTGAATTTTCTCCAAAAGTAAAGTAGTTGCAAACTCATCCTTTTAGAAACTTGTTTGGGCTGTTGAGAGGAGTAAAAAACCATCAAAAATTTCAATCCTGCATGATTCTACCAAGAAATGTGATTCTTCATTCAAAACGCTGGTTTTTGCTATTGGGCTCTATTGAATAATGAATGTTTTGAATTTTCTCCAAAAGTAAAGTAGTTGCAAACTCATGCTTTTAGAGACTTGTTTGGGCTCATGAGAGGAGTAGAAAAACATCAAAAATTTCAGTCCTGCATGATTCTACCAAGAAATGTGTGTTCATTGAAACCGCTGGTTTTTGATAGTTTGGGCCCTTTTGAATAATGAATGTTTTGAATTTTCTCCAAAAGTAAAGTAGTTGCAAACTCATCCTTTTAGAAACTTGTTTGGGCTGTTGAGAGGAGTAAAAAACCATCAAAAATTTCAATCCTGCATGATTCTACCAAGAAATGTGATTCTTCATTCAAAACGCTGGTTTTTGCTATTGGGCTCTATTGAATAATGAATGTTTTGAATTTTCTCCAAAAGTAAAGTAGTTGCAAACTCATGCTTTTAGAGACTTGTTTGGGCTCATGAGAGGAGTAGAAAAACATCAAAAATTTCAGTCCTGCATGATTCTACCAAGAAATGTGTGTTCATTGAAACTGCTGGTTTTTGATAGTTTGGGCCCTATTGAATAATGAATGTTTTGAATTTTCTCCAAAAGTAAAGTAGTTGCAAACTCATCCTTTTAGAAACTTGTTTGGGCTGTTGAGAGGAGTAAAAAACCATCAAAAATTTCAATCCTGCATGATTCTACCAAGAAATGTGATTCTTCATTCAAAACGCTGGTTTTTGCTATTGGGCTCTATTGAATAATGAATGTTTTGAATTTTCTCCAAAAGTAAAGTAGTTGCAAACTCATGCTTTTAGAGACTTGTTTGGGCTCATGAGAGGAGTAGAAAAACATCAAAAATTTCAGTCCTGCATGATTCTACCAAGAAATGTGTGTTCATTGAAACGGCTGGTTTTTGATAGTTTGGGCCCTATTGAATAATGAATGTTTTGAATTTTCTCCAAAAGTAAAGTAGTTGCAAACTCATCCTTTTAGAAACTTGTTTGGGCTGTTGAGAGGAGTAAAAAACCATCAAAAATTTCAATCCTGCATGATTCTACCAAGAAATGTGATTCTTCATTCAAAACGCTGGTTTTTGCTATTGGGCTCTATTGAATAATGAATGTTTTGAATTTTCTCCAAAAGTAAAGTAGTTGCAAACTCATGCTTTTAGAGACTTGTTTGGGCTCACGAGAGGAGTAGAAAAACATCAAAAATTTCAGTCCTGCATGATTCTACCAAGAAATGTGTGTTCATTGAAACTGCTGGTTTTTGATAGTTTGGGCCCTATTGAATAATGAATGTTTTGAATTTTCTCCATTTTCAATAACTTTATTAAAAATTTTACATAAAGTTAACAGTAGTATTTTTACAGCATACTGTTGACAGTAGGGTTCAGGATAATATACAAAATAACAGTAATGTATTACATTGAGTAGATCAGTAGGAGTAACAATACACCTAACAATAACACTTAACAGTAGTGTGGTATATTGTCAAGAACCAAGAGATAATCCTAAAATAAACAAACGTAATGAGTTACCTTGTATTCTGTTTTAAGAGAGTAATGCGCGTTTTTACCAGATAAATTCAGAGAGGAGAGATATCAGCAGTAAAAATAAAAAAAATCACATAGTGGGAGAGACCAAGAGCAGTTCAATTAGGAGAAATTCTGATCAGAGGTAAATCTTATCCAAGAATTCCACCTTTTGCTATATGTACTGAAGTAGTCATTTGCCAAAGCATGGCTTTTTTCGTATGAGCAATGTAATGACATCTTGTCTACAATATCACTAATTTTGGGAGTAGCCTCTTCGTTCCATAAGGATGCTATGGCATTTTTAGTTATTAGAAAAAGGTGGATAACTGTTGGGATATGAGATGTATGAATCACTTCTAAACCTATGGACAGTAATGCCATCTGTGGCGTAAGGGTGATGTTTTGTTTAGTCAGAATATTAATTGTTCTAGAGATTTCTATCCAAATGGGCCTGATTTTAGGACATTCCCAGAATACATGTAATAGTGTACCTGTGAATCCGCAATCTCTCCAACAATCTGGGGATCTACCTGGGAACATCCTGGCCAGCTTCACAGGAGTATAGTACCACCTAGATGTCAGTTTGTAAAAGGATTCATGTAGGGATGCGCAAATGTTGGATGAATATGTCTGTTTAAGAGCCAGCTCCCATTGTTCCAGAGAGAATAGAGTATCAAAATCGCTCTCCCATTTAATCATATATGGAGTCTTTTCTCCAATTTCAGAGCCGTTCAAAAAATCATATATATTTCTTGATCTCCAATGGACCTTAACATTAGGATTACAAAGTAGCAAACTTGTAGATTCTGTAATGTAAGATTTTTTTTTCAAAAATTTTGAGATATTTTTCTTAATCAAGGGAAGGAGTTCCAAATCCCGGCAAGAAAAAATATTTTGAGATATTAAAGATTCGTTGCTTATAAATTTCTTACCATCAAACAAATCTCCTATCACCTTAATACCAAATTTTATCCATTCTTTCGGGATTTTTTTATCCATTAGTAAACCAAGAAATTTGATAGGGATATTTTTTAATTGAACGTATCTCTGGCTTCTGTTTCTCTTAACCTGCGGCTTAGCCAGTTGCTTCCGTGCAGAGAGAGTTGCGGAGATTATTGGGGAGTCATAACGTAAAGGAGTAGATGACCCCAAACACTCTAGAATTGCGCTTAAAAGAGTTTTGTTTTTATTAAAATATGTCTCGATTTCTACCCAAGCTGGGACGTTATTTGAATTAACCCAAGAAAAGGATTGTTTTATTAAATTGGCATAGTAATAATTAATTAAATTTGGAAGGGCTAGGCCTCCATTGACTTTGCTTCTGTATAGTATATGGGAAGCCACTCTCGCCCTTTTCTTATTCCAAACGAACTTATTTATAATAGACTGAAGTTTCCTAATAAATTTTAAGGGAACAAGTAAAGGTATTGCTCTAAAGATATATAGTATCTTTGGAAGGGTAAAAAGTTTAAATAGTGTTATCCTTCCCACCCATGAAATTTCGTGAGTCGCAAAATTGTTCAATTCGATCTGAGTCTTTTTTGTAATGTTTTGTATGTTCAACTCAACTGTCTTCCTAAAGTTCCTGGATATACGAATACCCAAATATGAAACATCCTCTTTCTCCCAATCAAACCGGGAAATTTCCTTAATGCGTGAGATGGTTAGGTCATCTAGAAAGAAATCCAAGATTTTAGATTTGTTCTCATTGATTTTGTAAAATGAGATTTTAGAGAAATTCTCGATAGTAGATAATACACCCCTAATAGAGTTCAGTGGATCTGATAGACTCAGTATAATGTCATCAGCGAATAGACCGATTTTAAATTGGTGATCTTCAATTTGGATACCTTGGATCTCATCATTGGTTCTTATTGCTTCTGCTAAGGGTTCCATAATCAGCGCAAATAACAGGGGGGAGAGTGGGCATCCCTGTCTAGTTCCGTTAGTTATCATGATGCGATCTGAAGTGTGGTTATTTGTATAAACATTAGCGGAAGGGTTTGTGTATAAAGCCATTATAGTTTTTATTATATTATCACTGAAGCCAAATTTATTCAGAGTTGCTTTAAGGAAGTCCCAATTAACCCTGTCGAAGGCTTTCTCTGCGTCTAAAGCCAGGAGGAGAGAGGGGATTTTCTTTCTTTTAATAAAATTTACCAAGTTCAATGTTCTCCTAGTGCCATCGGTAGTCTGGCGTCCCTCTATAAACCCGAGTTGATCTTTATGAATAATGTTTGGGAGGATATTTTTTAGTCTATTTGCTATAATTTTTGAGTATAGTTTGACGTCGGTATTTATTAGAGAGATAGGCCTATAATTTTTGACTGACTCCGGGTCTCCCTTAGGTTTGGGTATTAAAATTATATTAGCCTGTAACATTTCCTGAGGAAATTTTCCAGTCCGAGATGCCTTGTCAAAAATGCGGACTAAGTGTGGGGTTATGATATTTGCGAATGCTTGGTAATATTCATTCGAGAATCCATCGGGGCCCGGAGTTTTCTTTTTTTTAGATGATTTAATTACTTCCAGGACTTCAGACGTAGAGAAAGGGGCCTCAAGTTTAGACAGTTGTTGGGGAGTAATCTTAGGTAACCCCAGAGGGGCAAGAAAATCCTTTATGCCTTGTTCGTCGGGTTGTTGGGTATGTTCATCTAGTTTAAGATTGTAAATAGACGAATAGTATTTAGCAAATGCTTCAACGATTTTCTTGGGGTGTTCTAATTTATTGCCCTCATGGTTAATTTTATTGATTTTGCATTTGATCCTAATTGATCTGAATTTTTGTGCCATAAGTCTAGTGGGTTTGTTGTATGAAGAATAATAGTTTGATTTCATTAGTTTTGCGAATTTTTCGTATTCACTGAATAACTCCGATCTAAGATCTATTCTTAGTTTAAGAATCTCCGAGTGTATATTTGGTGGAGGAGAGGATGAATTTTGTAATATTGCTTCCAATTTTTGTAACTCTAATTGTAAGGTACGGATTTTTTCTTTGGAAAGTTTTTTTTTGTTGTAGGCCAGATATGTCATAACCCCCCTAATTACTGCCTTGTGCGCGTTCCAAAGGGTGAATGGGCAAATGTTGTTTATATCATTTTCTATGAAATAATTATTTAAGGCTTTTTCAATTTCTTTTTTAAATTTTGGGTTGAACAACAGGGATGAGTCGCATCTCCATTGGGATCTGAACTCTGCCGACCTACCAAGAAAAATTTCTGCAACAATTGGAGAGTGATCAGAAAATGTTTTGGAGAGAATTTCAATTTTCTTAAATTTCGAAATTGAGAACGTATCTGTCAAAAACAAGTCAATTCTAGCGAAAGACTTGTGTGCCTCTGAGAAATGGGTATATTCCCTAGAAGATGTATTTAAACATCTGAATACATCTAGGTATTCATGGTTGCAAAGCCAATTTTTTAATTCAGGAAATGATGAGCGAGTGAGAGAGGTGGAGTCCATTGCTCCATCAGGAACAATGTTGAAATCACCCATCAAAACAATAACACCTTTTTTCACTTCCTGGATTTTTCTATCGAGACCATTGAAGAAACGCATTTGACCATTGCATGGAGCATAAACGTTCACAAGTGTCGTTAGTTGATTGTCTATCAGACAAGTAAGAATCAAATATCTGCCCTCGCTGTCAGAGTATTCGTTAATGATTTCGAATGAAATAGTATCTTTAATTAGTATGAGGACTCCTGCTCGTTTCTTTACATTAAGAGATTTGTATATATATGGGAAATTTTTATTCTCTATCTTGGGGTGTCCATCCCTAGCCAATTTCACCTCTTGGAGGCAAATTATATCTGCTCTGCTGCCCCTGATCTCTCTCCACGTGAGATACCTCTTAGCGGGACTATTCAATCCCCTCACATTGAGTGATAGTATCTTAACCATATACTAAAGAATACAAAAATAAAAAAAAAACAGAAATATAAACAGAACAATAAACAGGAAGAGATTACCACAATCTTAGGTAAACTTCCTAAAATGGGGAAAAGCTCGTGAAACTCCGCAGGAAGCCTCCTGCATACAAAATAATGTAAGTAATATAGCCATTAAAATTTGCATTTTTCACCCTGGAGCCTCTTCTCTCTTGTCCAAGGATTTAAGAAAATTTTTCCCCTCTTGTGGAGATAGGATTACTACTACCTTCCCACCATGAATTATCAAAAGCTTAGTAGGGAACCCCCACCTATAAACCACACCCTTTTGTCTCAGAATTGTTGTAACCTCATTAAATCCCTTCCTTGTTTGTATAGTTTCTTTTGAAAGGTCTGCATATGATTTGATGTGATCATAAGGGTGGGGAAGATGTTTATTGGTCCTGAAATAGTTTAAGAATTTTTCTTTGGTGGAGTAAAAATGGAATCTTAAGATAGTGTCTCTAGGGAGCTCAGCTGAGATAGATGCAGGCCTCGGGAGTCTGTGGATTCTATCTATCATTAGTTCTACCTCAGGGACGGATGGCAGAATTTTGATTAAAAAAGTAGACCCAGAAAAGATTATAGTTCTGTAGAGGAGGAGGAGGAGGCTAGTAGCAGTGGACATGAGGGTCTGGAAAATTTCCAGGCTTCTGAGAGAGGGGTCTCTGAAAAATATATTAAAGACTTAATTCTAGCATTAAATAAAAGCTTTGAGTCCTCTCTGAATAAACATGTAAACAGTCTACAATCCAATCTTGACACAGTTAACACCAGGATTGATAATAATGAAAAGAAATTAGAAGCTCTAGGGAAAACCTCAGATTCCATTCAAAAACAACAAACTAATGCCCAAAAAGAGATCCTTTTTTTACGAAATAAAGTAGCCGACCTAGAAGACCGCAGTAGGAGGAACAACATTAAATTGAGAGGAATCTCGGAAAAAATTAACCAGCACAATCTACAAAAATATGTTGAATTTTCTCCAAAAGTAAAGTAGTTGCAAACTCATCCTTTTAGAAACTTGTTTGGGCTGTTGAGAGGAGTAAAAAACCATCAAAAATTTCAATCCTGCATGATTCTACCAAGAAATGTGATTCTTCATTCAAAACGCTGGTTTTTGCTATTGGGCTCTATTGAATAATGAATGTTTTGAATTTTCTCCAAAAGTAAAGTAGTTGCAAACTCATGCTTTTAGAGACTTGTTTGGGCTCATGAGAGGAGTAGAAAAACATCAAAAATTTCAGTCCTGCATGATTCTACCAAGAAATGTGTGTTCATTGAAACCGCTGGTTTTTGATAGTTTGGGCCCTATTGAATAATGAATGTTTTGAATTTTCTCCGAAAGTAAAGTAGTTGCAAACTCATCCTTTTAGAAACTTGTTTGGGCTGTTGAGAGGAGTAAAAAACCATCAAAAATTTCAATCCTGCATGATTCTACCAAGAAATGTGATTCTTCATTCAAAACGCTGGTTTTTGCTATTGGGCTCTATTGAATAATGAATGTTTTGAATTTTCTCCAAAAGTAAAGTAGTTGCAAACTCATGCTTTTAGAGACTTGTTTGGGCTCATGAGAGGAGTAGAAAAACATCAAAAATTTCAGTCCTGCATGATTCTACCAAGAAATGTGTGTTCATTGAAACCGCTGGTTTTTGATAGTTTGGGCCCTATTGAATAATGAATGTTTTGAATTTTCTCCAAAAGTAAAGTAGTTGCAAACTCATCCTTTTAGAAACTTGTTTGGGCTGTTGAGAGGAGTAAAAAACCATCAAAAATTTCAATCCTGCATGATTTTACGAAGAAATGTGATTCTTCATTCAAAACCTGATTTTTGCTATTGGGCTCTATTGAATAGTGAATGTTTTGAATTTTCTCCAAAAGTAAAGTAGTTGCAAACTCATGCTTTTAGAGACTAGTTTGGGCTCATGAGAGGAGTAGAAAAACATCAAAAATTTCAGTCCTGCATGATTCTACCAAGAAATGTGTGTTCATTGAAACCGCTGGTTTTTGATAGTTTGGGCCCTATTGAATAATGAATGTTTTGAATTTTCTCCAAAAGTAAAGTAGTTGCAAACTCATCCTTTTAGAAACTTGTTTGGGCTGTTGAGAGGAGTAAAAAACCATCAAAAATTTCAATCCTGCATGATTTTACCAAGAAATGTGATTCTTCATTCAAAACCTGATTTTTGCTATTGGGCTCTATTGAATAGTGAATGTTTTGAATTTTCTCCAAAAGTAAAGTAGTTGCAAACTCATGCTTTTAGAGACTTGTTTGGGCTCATGAGATGAGTAGAAAAACATCAAAAATTTCAGTCCTGCATGATTCTACCAAGACATGTGTGTTCATTGAAACGGCTGGTTTTTGATAGTTTGGGCCCTATTGAATAATGAATGTTTTGAATTTTCTCCAAAAGTAAAGTAGTTGCAAACTCATCCTTTTAGAAACTTGTTTGGGCTGTTGAGAGGAGTAAAAAACCATCAAAAATTTCAATCCTGCATGATTCTACCAAGAAATGTGATTCTTCATTCAAAACGCTGGTTTTTGCTATTGGGCTCTATTGAATAATGAATGTTTTGAATTTTCTCCAAAAGTAAAGTAGTTGCAAACTCATGCTTTTAGAGACTTGTTTGGGCTCATGAGAGGAGTAGAAAAACATCAAAAATTTCAGTCCTGCATGATTCTACCAAGAAATGTGTGTTCATTCAAACCGCTGGTTTTTGATAGTTTGGGCCCTATTGAATAATGAATGTTTTGAATTTTCTCCAAAAGTAAAGTAGTTGCAAACTCATGCTTTTAGAGACTTGTTTGGGCTCATGAGAGGAGTAGAAAAACATCAAAAATTTCAGTCCTGCATGATTCTACCAAGAAATGTGTGTTCATTGAAACCGCTGGTTTTTGATAGTTTGGGCCCTATTGAATAATGAATGTTTTGAATTTTCTCCAAAAGTAAAGTAGTTGCAAACTCATCCTTTTAGAAACTTGTTTGGGCTGTTGAGAGGAGTAAAAAACCATCAAAAATTTCAATCCTGCATGATTCTACCAAGAAATGTGATTCTTCATTCAAAACGCTGGTTTTTGCTATTGGGCTCTATTGAATAATGAATGTTTTGAATTTTCTCCAAAAGTAAAGTAGTTGCAAACTCATGCTTTTAGAGACTTGTTTGGGCTCATGAGAGGAGTAGAAAAACATCAAAAATTTCAGTCCTGCATGATTCTACCAAGAAATGTGTGTTCATTGAAACCGCTGGTTTTTGATAGTTTGGGCCCTATTGAATAATGAATGTTTTGAATTTTCTCCAAAAGTAAAGTAGTTGCAAACTCATCCTTTTAGAAACTTGTTTGGGCTGTTGAGAGGAGTAAAAAACCATCAAAAATTTCAATCCTGCATGATTCTACCAAGAAATGTGATTCTTCATTCAAAACGCTGGTTTTTGCTATTGGGCTCTATTGAATAATGAATGTTTTGAATTTTCTCCAAAAGTAAAGTAGTTGCAAACTCATGCTTTTAGAGACTTGTTTGGGCTCATGAGAGGAGTAGAAAAACATCAAAAATTTCAGTCCTGCATGATTCTACCAAGAAATGTGTGTTCATTGAAACCGCTGGTTTTTGATAGTTTGGGCCCTATTGAATAATGAATGTTTTGAATTTTCTCCAAAAGTATAGGAATTGCAAACTCATCCTTTTAGAAACTTGTTTGGGCTGTTGAGAGGAGTAAAAAACCATCAAAAATTTCAATCCTGCATGATTCTACCAAGAAATGTGATTCTTCATTCAAAACGCTGGTTTTTGCTATTGGGCTCTATTGAATAATGAATGTTTTGAATTTTCTCCAAAAGTAAAGTAGTTGCAAACTCATGCTTTTAGAGACTTGTTTGGGCTCATGAGAGGAGTAGAAAAACATCAAAAATTTCAGTCCTGCATGATTCTACCAAGAAATGTGTGTTCATTGAAACGGCTGGTTTTTGATAGTTTGGGCCCTATTGAATAATGAATGTTTTGAATTTTCTCCAAAAGTAAAGTAGTTGCAAACTCATCCTTTTAGAAACTTGTTTGGGCTGTTGAGAGGAGTAAAAAACCATCAAAAATTTCAATCCTGCATGATTCTACCAAGAAATGTGATTCTTCATTCAAAACGCTGGTTTTTGCTATTGGGCTCTATTGAATAATGAATGTTTTGAATTTTCTCCAAAAGTAAAGTAGTTGCAAACTCATGCTTTTAGAGACTTGTTTGGGCTCACGAGAGGAGTAGAAAAACATCAAAAATTTCAGTCCTGCATGATTCTACCAAGAAATGTGTGTTCATTGAAACCGCTGGTTTTTGATAGTTTGGGCCCTATTGAATAATGAATGTTTTGAATTTTCTCCAAAAGTAAAGTAGTTGCAAACTCATCCTTTTAGAAACTTGTTTGGGCTGTTGAGAGGAGTAAAAAACCATCAAAAATTTCAATCCTGCATGATTCTACCAAGAAATGTGATTCTTCATTCAAAACGCTGGTTTTTGCTATTGGGCTCTATTGAATAATGAATGTTTTGAATTTTCTCCAAAAGTAAAGTAGTTGCAAACTCATGCTTTTAGAGACTTGTTTGGGCTCATGAGAGGAGTAGAAAAACATCAAAAATTTCAGTCCTGCATGATTCTACCAAGAAATGTGTGTTCATTGAAACCGCTGGTTTTTGATAGTTTGGGCCCTATTGAATAATGAATGTTTTGAATTTTCTCCAAAAGTAAAGTAGTTGCAAACTCATCCTTTTAGAAACTTGTTTGGGCTGTTGAGAGGAGTAAAAAACCATCAAAAATTTCAATCCTGCATGATTTTACCAAGAAATGTGATTCTTCATTCAAAACCTGATTTTTGCTATTGGGCTCTATTGAATAGTGAATGTTTTGAATTTTCTCCAAAAGTAAAGTAGTTGCAAACTCATGCTTTTAGAGACTTGTTTGGGCTCATGAGAGGAGTAGAAAAACATCAAAAATTTCAGTCCTGCATGATTCTACCAAGAAATGTGTTCATTCAAACCGCTGGTTTTTGATAGTTTGGGCCCTATTGAATAATTAATGTTTTGAATTTTCTCCAAAAGTAAAGTAGTTGCAAACTCATCCTTTTAGAAACTTGTTTGGGCTGTTGAGAGGAGTAAAAAACCATCAAAAATTTCAATCCTGCATGATTCTACCAAGAAATGTGATTCTTCATTCAAAACGCTGGTTTTTGCTATTGGGCTCTATTGAATAATGAATGTTTTGAATTTTCTCCAAAAGTAAAGTAGTTGCAAACTCATGCTTTTAGAGACTTGTTTGGGCTCATGAGAGGAGTAGAAAAACATCAAAAATTTCAGTCCTGCATGATTCTACCAAGAAATGTGTGTTCATTGAAACCGCTGGTTTTTGATAGTTTGGGCCCTATTGAATAATGAATGTTTTGAATTTTCTCCAAAAGTAAAGTAGTTGCAAACTCATCCTTTTAGAAACTTGTTTGGGCTGTTGAGAGGAGTAAAAAGCCATCAAAAATTTCAATCCTGCATGATTTTACCAAGAAATGTGATTCTTCATTCAAAACCTGATTTTTGCTATTGGGCTCTATTGAATAGTGAATGTTTTGAATTTTCTCCAAAAGTAAAGTAGTTGCAAACTCATGCTTTTAGAGACTTGTTTGGGCTCATGAGAGGAGTAGAAAAACATCAAAAATTTCAGTCCTGCATGATTCTACCAAGAAATGTGTTCATTCAAACCGCTGGTTTTTGATAGTTTGGGCCCTATTGAATAATGAATGTTTTGAATTTTCTCCAAAAGTAAAGTAGTTGCAAACTCATCCTTTTAGAAACTTGTTTGGGCTGTTGAGAGGAGTAAAAAACCATCAAAAATTTCAATCCTGCATGATTCTACCAAGAAATGTGATTCTTCATTCAAAACGCTGGTTTTTGCTATTGGGCTCTATTGAATAATGAATGTTTTGAATTTTCTCCAAAAGTAAAGTAGTTGCAAACTCATGCTTTTAGAGACTTGTTTGGGCTCATGAGAGGAGTAGAAAAACATCAAAAATTTCAGTCCTGCATGATTCTACCAAGAAATGTGTTCATTCAAACCGCTGGTTTTTGATAGTTTGGGCCCTATTGAATAATGAATGTTTTGAATTTTCTCCAAAAGTAAAGTAGTTGCAAACTCATCCTTTTAGAAACTTGTTTGGGCTGTTGAGAGGAGTAAAAAACCATCAAAAATTTCAATCCTGCATGATTCTACCAAGAAATGTGATTCTTCATTCAAAACGCTGGTTTTTGCTATTGGGCTCTATTGAATAATGAATGTTTTGAATTTTCTCCAAAAGTAAAGTAGTTGCAAACTCATGCTTTTAGAGACTTGTTTGGGCTCATGAGAGGAGTAGAAAAACATCAAAAATTTCAATCCTGCATGATTCTACCAAGAAATGTGTGTTCATTGAAACCGCTGGTTTTTGATAGTTTGGGCCCTATTGAATAATGAATGTTTTGAATTTTCTCCAAAAGTAAAGTAGTTGCAAACTCATCCTTTTAGAAACTTGTTTGGGCTGTTGAGAGGAGTAAAAAACCATCAAAAATTTCAATCCTGCATGATTTTACCAAGAAATGTGATTCTTCATTCAAAACCTGATTTTTGCTATTGGGCTCTATTGAATAGTGAATGTTTTGAATTTTCTCCAAAAGTAAAGTAGTTGCAAACTCATGCTTTTAGAGACTTGTTTGGGCTCATGAGAGGAGTAGAAAAACATCAAAAATTTCAGTCCTGCATGATTCTACCAAGACATGTGTGTTCATTGAAACGGCTGGTTTTTGATAGTTTGGGCCCTATTGAATAATGAATGTTTTGAATTTTCTCCAAAAGTAAAGTAGTTGCAAACTCATCCTTTTAGAAACTTGTTTGGGCTGTTGAGAGGAGTAAAAAACCATCAAAAATTTCAATCCTGCATGATTCTACCAAGAAATGTGATTCTTCATTCAAAACGCTGGTTTTTGCTATTGGGCTCTATTGAATAATGAATGTTTTGAATTTTCTCCAAAAGTAAAGTAGTTGCAAACTCATGCTTTTAGAGACTTGTTTGGGCTCATGAGAGGAGTAGAAAAACATCAAAAATTTCAGTCCTGCATGATTCTACCAAGAAATGTGTGTTCATTGAAACCGCTGGTTTTTGATAGTTTGGGCCCTGTTGAATAATGAATGTTTTGAATTTTCTCCAAAAGTAAAGTAGTTGCAAACTCATCCTTTTAGAAACTTGTTTGGGCTGTTGAGAGGAGTAAAAAACCATCAAAAATTTCAATCCTGCATGATTCTACCAAGAAATGTGATTCTTCATTCAAATCGCTGGTTTTTGCTATTGGGCTCTATTGAATAATGAATGTTTTGAATTTTCTCCAAAAGTAAAGTAGTTGCAAACTCATGCTTTTAGAGACTTGTTTGGGCTCACGAGAGGAGTAGAAAAACATCAAAAATTTCAGTCCTGCATGATTCTACCAAGAAATGTGTGTTCATTGAAACCGCTGGTTTTTGATAGTTTGGGCCCTATTGAATAATGAATGTTTTGAATTTTCTCCAAAAGTAAAGTAGTTGCAAACTCATCCTTTTAGAAACTTGTTTGGGCTGTTGAGAGGAGTAAAAAACCATCAAAAATTTCAATCCTGCATGATTCTACCAAGAAATGTGATTCTTCATTCAAAACGCTGGTTTTTGCTATTGGGCTCTATTGAATAATGAATGTTTTGAATTTTCTCCAAAAGTAAAGTAGTTGCAAACTCATGCTTTTAGAGACTTGTTTGGGCTCATGAGAGGAGTAGAAAAACATCAAAAATTTCAGTCCTGCATGATTCTACCAAGAAATGTGTGTTCATTGAAACCGCTGGTTTTTGATAGTTTGGGCCCTATTGAATAATGAATGTTTTGAATTTTCTCCAAAAGTAAAGTAGTTGCAAACTCATCCTTTTAGAAACTTGTTTGGGCTGTTGAGAGGAGTAAAAAACCATCAAAAATTTCAATCCTGCATGATTTTACCAAGAAATGTGATTCTTCATTCAAAACCTGATTTTTGCTATTGGGCTCTATTGAATAGTGAATGGTTTGAATTTTCTCCAAAAGTAAAGTAGTTGCAAACTCATGCTTTTAGAGACTTGTTTGGGCTCATGAGAGGAGTAGAAAAACATCAAAAATTTCAGTCCTGCATGATTCTACCAAGAAATGTGTGTTCATTGAAACCGCTGGTTTTTGATAGTTTGGGCCCTATTGAATAATGAATGTTTTGAATTTTCTCCAAAAGTAAAGTAGTTGCAAACTCATCCTTTTAGAAACTTGTTTGGGCTGTTGAGAGGAGTAAAAAACCATCAAAAATTTCAATCCTGCATGATTCTACCAAGAAATGTGATTCTTCATTCAAAACGCTGGTTTTTGCTATTGGGCTCTATTGAATAATGAATGTTTTGAATTTTCTCCAAAAGTAAAGTAGTTGCAAACTCATGCTTTTAGAGACTTGTTTGGGCTCACGAGAGGAGTAGAAAAACATCAAAAATTTCAGTCCTGCATGATTCTACCAAGAAATGTGTGTTCATTGAAACCGCTGGTTTTTGATAGTTTGGGCCCTATTGAATAATGAATGTTTTGAATTTTCTCCAAAAGTAAAGTAGTTGCAAACTCATCCTTTTAGAAACTTGTTTGGGCTGTTGAGAGGAGTAAAAAACCATCAAAAATTTCAATCCTGCATGATTCTACCAAGAAATGTGATTCTTCATTCAAAACGCTGGTTTTTGCTATTGGGCTCTATTGAATAATGAATGTTTTGAATTTTCTCCAAAAGTAAAGTAGTTGCAAACTCATGCTTTTAGAGACTTGTTTGGGCTCATGAGAGGAGTAGAAAAACATCAAAAATTTCAGTCCTGCATGATTCTACCAAGAAATGTGTGTTCATTGAAACCGCTGGTTTTTGATAGTTTGGGCCCTATTGAATAATGAATGTTTTGAATTTTCTCCAAAAGTAAAGTAGTTGCAAACTCATCCTTTTAGAAACTTGTTTGGGCTGTTGAGAGGAGTAAAAAACCATCAAAAATTTCAATCCTGCATGATTCTACCAAGAAATGTGATTCTTCATTCAAAACGCTGGTTTTTGCTATTGGGCTCTATTGAATAATGAATGTTTTGAATTTTCTCCAAAAGTAAAGTAGTTGCAAACTCATGCTTTTAGAGACTTGTTTGGGCTCATGAGAGGAGTAGAAAAACATCAAAAATTTCAGTCCTGCATGATTCTACCAAGAAATGTGTGTTCATTGAAACCGCTGGTTTTTGATAGTTTGGGCCCTATTGAATAATGAATGTTTTGAATTTTCTCCAAAAGTAAAGTAGTTGCAAACTCATCCTTTTAGAAACTTGTTTGGGCTGTTGAGAGGAGTAAAAAACCATCAAAAATTTCAATCCTGCATGATTTTACCAAGAAATGTGATTCTTCATTCAAAACCTGATTTTTGCTATTGGGCTCTATTGAATAGTGAATGTTTTGAATTTTCTCCAAAAGTAAAGTAGTTGCAAACTCATGCTTTTAGAAACTTGTTTGGGCTCATGAGAGGAGTAGAAAAACATCAAAAATTTCAGTCCTGCATGATTCTTCCAAGAAATGTGTTCATTCAAACCGCTGGTTTTTGATAGTTTGGGCCCTATTGAATAATGAATGTTTTGAATTTTCTCCAAAAGTAAAGTAGTTGCAAACTCATCCTTTTAGAAACTTGTTTGGGCTGTTGAGAGGAGTAAAAAACCATCAAAAATTTCAATCCTGCATGATTCTACCAAGAAATGTGATTCTTCATTCAAAACGCTGGTTTTTGCTATTGGGCTCTATTGAATAATGAATGTTTTGAATTTTCTCCAAAAGTAAAGTAGTTGCAAACTCATGCTTTTAGAGACTTGTTTGGGCTCATGAGAGGAGTAGAAAAACATCAAAAATTTCAGTCCTGCATGATTCTACCAAGAAATGTGTGTTCATTCAAACCGCTGGTTTTTGATAGTTTGGGCCCTATTGAATAATGAATGTTTTGAATTTTCTCCAAAAGTAAAGTAGTTGCAAACTCATGCTTTTAGAGACTTGTTTGGGCTCATGAGAGGAGTAGAAAAACATCAAAAATTTCAGTCCTGCATGATTCTACCAAGAAATGTGTGTTCATTGAAACCGCTGGTTTTTGATAGTTTGGGCCCTATTGAATAATGAATGTTTTGAATTTTCTCCAAAAGTAAAGTAGTTGCAAACTCATCCTTTTAGAAACTTGTTTGGGCTGTTGAGAGGAGTAAAAAACCATCAAAAATTTAAATCCTGCATGATTCTACCAAGAAATGTGATTCTTCATTCAAAACCTGATTTTTGCTATTGGGCTCTATTGAATAATGAATGTTTTGAATTTTCTCCAAAAGTAAAGTAGTTGCAAACTCATGCTTTTAGAGACTTGTTTGGGCTCATGAGAGGAGTAGAAAAACATCAAAAATTTCAGTCCTGCATGATTCTACCAAGAAATGTGTGTTCATTGAAACCGCTGGTTTTTGATAGTTTGGGCCCTATTGAATAATGAATGTTTTGAATTTTCTCCAAAAGTAAAGTAGTTGCAAACTCATCCTTTTAGAAACTTGTTTGGGCTGTTGAGAGGAGTAAAAAACCATCAAAAATTTCAATCCTGCATGATTCTACCAAGAAATGTGATTCTTCATTCAAAACGCTGGTTTTTGCTATTGGGCTCTATTGAATAATGAATGTTTTGAATTTTCTCCAAAAGTAAAGTAGTTGCAAACTCATGCTTTTAGAGACTTGTTTGGGCTCATGAGAGGAGTAGAAAAACATCAAAAATTTCAGTCCTGCATGATTCTACCAAGAAATGTGTGTTCATTGAAACCGCTGGTTTTTGATAGTTTGGGCCCTATTGAATAATGAATGTTTTGAATTTTCTCCAAAAGTAAAGTAGTTGCAAACTCATCCTTTTAGAAACTTGTTTGGGCTGTTGAGAGGAGTAAAAAACCATCAAAAATTTCAATCCTGCATGATTCTACCAAGAAATGTGATTCTTCATTCAAAACGCTGGTTTTTGCTATTGGGCTCTATTGAATAATGAATGTTTTGAATTTTCTCCAAAAGTAAAGTAGTTGCAAACTCATGCTTTTAGAGACTTGTTTGGGCTCATGAGAGGAGTAGAAAAACATCAAAAATTTCAGTCCTGCATGATTCTACCAAGAAATGTGTGTTCATTGAAACCGCTGGTTTTTGATAGTTTGGGCCCTATTGAATAATGAATGTTTTGAATTTTCTCCAAAAGTAAAGTTGTTGCAAACTCATCCTTTTAGAAACTTGTTTGGGCTGTTGAGAGGAGTAAAAAACCATCAAAAATTTCAATCCTGCATGATTTTACCAAGAAATGTGATTCTTCATTCAAAACCTGATTTTTGCTATTGGGCTCTATTGAATAGTGAATGTTTTGAATTTTCTCCAAAAGTAAAGTAGTTGCAAACTCATGCTTTTAGAGACTTGTTTGGGCTCATGAGAGGAGTAGAAAAACATCAAAAATTTCAGTCCTGCATGATTCTACCAAGAAATGTGTGTTCATTGAAACCGCTGGTTTTTGATAGTTTGGGCCCTATTGAATAATGAATGTTTTGAATTTTCTCCAAAAGTAAAGTAGTTGCAAACTCATCCTTTTAGAAACTTGTTTGGGCTGTTGAGAGGAGTAAAAAACCATCAAAAATTTCAATCCTGCATGATTTTACCAAGAAATGTGATTCTTCATTCAAAACCTGATTTTTGCTATTGGGCTCTATTGAATAGTGAATGTTTTGAATTTTCTCCAAAAGTAAAGTAGTTGCAAACTCATGCTTTTAGAGACTTGTTTGGGCTCATGAGAGGAGTATAAAAACATCAAAAATTTCAGTCCTGCATGATTCTACCAAGAAATGTGTTCATTCAAACCGCTGGTTTTTGATAGTTTGGGCCCTATTGAATAATGAATGTTTTGAATTTTCTCCAAAAGTAAAGTAGTTGCAAACTCATCCTTTTAGAAACTTGTATGGGCTGTTGAGAGGAGTAAAAAACCATCAAAAATTTCAATCCTGCATGATTCTACCAAGAAATGTGATTCTTCATTCAAAACGCTGGTTTTTGCTATTGGGCTCTATTGAATAATGAATGTTTTGAATTTTCTCCAAAAGTAAAGTAGTTGCAAACTCATGCTTTTAGAGACTTGTTTGGGCTCATGAGAGGAGTAGAAAAACATCAAAAATTTCAGTCCTGCATGATTCTACCAAGAAATGTGTGTTCATTGAAACCGCTGGTTTTTGATAGTTTGGGCCCTATTGAATAATGAATGTTTTGAATTTTCTCCAAAAGTAAAGTAGTTGCAAACTCATCCTTTTAGAAACTTGTTTGGGCTGTTGAGAGGAGTAAAAAACCATCAAAAATTTCAATCCTGCATGATTTTACCAAGAAATGTGATTCTTCATTCAAAACCTGATTTTTGCTATTGGGCTCTATTGAATAGTGAATGGTTTGAATTTTCTCCAAAAGTAAAGTAGTTGCAAACTCATGCTTTTAGAGACTTGTTTGGGCTCATGAGAGGAGTAGAAAAACATCAAAAATTTCAGTCCTGCATGATTCTACCAAGAAATGTGTGTTCATTGAAACCGCTGGTTTTTGATAGTTTGGGCCCTATTGAATAATGAATGTTTTGAATTTTCTCCAAAAGTAAAGTAGTTGCAAACTCATCCTTTTAGAAACTTGTTTGGGCTGTTGAGAGGAGTAAAAAACCATCAAAAATTTCAATCCTGCATGATTCTACCAAGAAATGTGATTCTTCATTCAAAACGCTGGTTTTTGCTATTGGGCTCTATTGAATAATGAATGTTTTGAATTTTCTCCAAAAGTAAAGTAGTTGCAAACTCATGCTTTTAGAGACTTGTTTGGGCTCACGAGAGGAGTAGAAAAACATCAAAAATTTCAGTCCTGCATGATTCTACCAAGAAATGTGTGTTCATTGAAACCGCTGGTTTTTGATAGTTTGGGCCCTATTGAATAATGAATGTTTTGAATTTTCTCCAAAAGTAAAGTAGTTGCAAACTCATCCTTTTAGAAACTTGTTTGGGCTGTTGAGAGGAGTAAAAAACCATCAAAAATTTCAATCCTGCATGATTCTACCAAGAAATGTGATTCTTCATTCAAAACGCTGGTTTTTGCTATTGGGCTCTATTGAATAATGAATGTTTTGAATTTTCTCCAAAAGTAAAGTAGTTGCAAACTCATGCTTTTAGAGACTTGTTTGGGCTCATGAGAGGAGTAGAAAAACATCAAAAATTTCAGTCCTGCATGATTCTACCAAGAAATGTGTGTTCATTGAAACCGCTGGTTTTTGATAGTTTGGGCCCTATTGAATAATGAATGTTTTGAATTTTCTCCAAAAGTAAAGTAGTTGCAAACTCATCCTTTTAGAAACTTGTTTGGGCTGTTGAGAGGAGTAAAAAACCATCAAAAATTTCAATCCTGCATGATTCTACCAAGAAATGTGATTCTTCATTCAAAACGCTGGTTTTTGCTATTGGGCTCTATTGAATAATGAATGTTTTGAATTTTCTCCAAAAGTAAAGTAGTTGCAAACTCATGCTTTTAGAGACTTGTTTGGGCTCATGAGAGGAGTAGAAAAACATCAAAAATTTCAGTCCTGCATGATTCTACCAAGAAATGTGTGTTCATTGAAACCGCTGGTTTTTGATAGTTTGGGCCCTATTGAATAATGAATGTTTTGAATTTTCTCCAAAAGTAAAGTAGTTGCAAACTCATCCTTTTAGAAACTTGTTTGGGCTGTTGAGAGGAGTAAAAAACCATCAAAAATTTCAATCCTGCATGATTTTACCAAGAAATGTGATTCTTCATTCAAAACCTGATTTTTGCTATTGGGCTCTATTGAATAGTGAATGTTTTGAATTTTCTCCAAAAGTAAAGTAGTTGCAAACTCATGCTTTTAGAGACTTGTTTGGGCTCATGAGAGGAGTAGAAAAACATCAAAAATTTCAGTCCTGCATGATTCTTCCAAGAAATGTGTTCATTCAAACCGCTGGTTTTTGATAGTTTGGGCCCTATTGAATAATGAATGTTTTGAATTTTCTCCAAAAGTAAAGTAGTTGCAAACTCATCCTTTTAGAAACTTGTTTGGGCTGTTGAGAGGAGTAAAAAACCATCAAAAATTTCAATCCTGCATGATTCTACCAAGAAATGTGATTCTTCATTCAAAACGCTGGTTTTTGCTATTGGGCTCTATTGAATAATGAATGTTTTGAATTTTCTCCAAAAGTAAAGTAGTTGCAAACTCATGCTTTTAGAGACTTGTTTGGGCTCATGAGAGGAGTAGAAAAACATCAAAAATTTCAGTCCTGCATGATTCTACCAAGAAATGTGTGTTCATTCAAACCGCTGGTTTTTGATAGTTTGGGCCCTATTGAATAATGAATGTTTTGAATTTTCTCCAAAAGTAAAGTAGTTGCAAACTCATGCTTTTAGAGACTTGTTTGGGCTCATGAGAGGAGTAGAAAAACATCAAAAATTTCAGTCCTGCATGATTCTACCAAGAAATGTGTGTTCATTGAAACCGCTGGTTTTTGATAGTTTGGGCCCTATTGAATAATGAATGTTTTGAATTTTCTCCAAAAGTAAAGTAGTTGCAAACTCATCCTTTTAGAAACTTGTTTGGGCTGTTGAGAGGAGTAAAAAACCATCAAAAATTTAAATCCTGCATGATTCTACCAAGAAATGTGATTCTTCATTCAAAACCTGATTTTTGCTATTGGGCTCTATTGAATAATGAATGTTTTGAATTTTCTCCAAAAGTAAAGTAGTTGCAAACTCATGCTTTTAGAGACTTGTTTGGGCTCATGAGAGGAGTAGAAAAACATCAAAAATTTCAGTCCTGCATGATTCTACCAAGAAATGTGTGTTCATTGAAACCGCTGGTTTTTGATAGTTTGGGCCCTATTGAATAATGAATGTTTTGAATTTTCTCCAAAAGTAAAGTAGTTGCAAACTCATCCTTTTAGAAACTTGTTTGGGCTGTTGAGAGGAGTAAAAAACCATCAAAAATTTCAATCCTGCATGATTCTACCAAGAAATGTGATTCTTCATTCAAAACGCTGGTTTTTGCTATTGGGCTCTATTGAATAATGAATGTTTTGAATTTTCTCCAAAAGTAAAGTAGTTGCAAACTCATGCTTTTAGAGACTTGTTTGGGCTCATGAGAGGAGTAGAAAAACATCAAAAATTTCAGTCCTGCATGATTCTACCAAGAAATGTGTGTTCATTGAAACCGCTGGTTTTTGATAGTTTGGGCCCTATTGAATAATGAATGTTTTGAATTTTCTCCAAAAGTAAAGTAGTTGCAAACTCATCCTTTTAGAAACTTGTTTGGGCTGTTGAGAGGAGTAAAAAACCATCAAAAATTTCAATCCTGCATGATTCTACCAAGAAATGTGATTCTTCATTCAAAACGCTGGTTTTTGCTATTGGGCTCTATTGAATAATGAATGTTTTGAATTTTCTCCAAAAGTAAAGTAGTTGCAAACTCATGCTTTTAGAGACTTGTTTGGGCTCATGAGAGGAGTAGAAAAACATCAAAAATTTCAGTCCTGCATGATTCTACCAAGAAATGTGTGTTCATTGAAACCGCTGGTTTTTGATAGTTTGGGCCCTATTGAATAATGAATGTTTTGAATTTTCTCCAAAAGTAAAGTAGTTGCAAACTCATCCTTTTAGAAACTTGTTTGGGCTGTTGAGAGGAGTAAAAAACCATCAAAAATTTCAATCCTGCATGATTTTACCAAGAAATGTGATTCTTCATTCAAAACCTGATTTTTGCTATTGGGCTCTATTGAATAGTGAATGTTTTGAATTTTCTCCAAAAGTAAAGTAGTTGCAAACTCATGCTTTTAGAGACTTGTTTGGGCTCATGAGAGGAGTAGAAAAACATCAAAAATTTCAGTCCTGCATGATTCTACCAAGAAATGTGTGTTCATTGAAACCGCTGGTTTTTGATAGTTTGGGCCCTATTGAATAATGAATGTTTTGAATTTTCTCCAAAAGTAAAGTAGTTGCAAACTCATCCTTTTAGAAACTTGTTTGGGCTGTTGAGAGGAGTAAAAAACCATCAAAAATTTCAATCCTGCATGATTTTACCAAGAAATGTGATTCTTCATTCAAAACCTGATTTTTGCTATTGGGCTCTATTGAATAGTGAATGTTTTGAATTTTCTCCAAAAGTAAAGTAGTTGCAAACTCATGCTTTTAGAGACTTGTTTGGGCTCATGAGAGGAGTATAAAAACATCAAAAATTTCAGTCCTGCATGATTCTACCAAGAAATGTGTTCATTCAAACCGCTGGTTTTTGATAGTTTGGGCCCTATTGAATAATGAATGTTTTGAATTTTCTCCAAAAGTAAAGTAGTTGCAAACTCATCCTTTTAGAAACTTGTATGGGCTGTTGAGAGGAGTAAAAAACCATCAAAAATTTCAATCCTGCATGATTCTACCAAGAAATGTGATTCTTCATTCAAAACGCTGGTTTTTGCTATTGGGCTCTATTGAATAATGAATGTTTTGAATTTTCTCCAAAAGTAAAGTAGTTGCAAACTCATGCTTTTAGAGACTTGTTTGGGCTCATGAGAGGAGTAGAAAAACATCAAAAATTTCAGTCCTGCATGATTCTACCAAGAAATGTGTGTTCATTGAAACCGCTGGTTTTTGATAGTTTGGGCCCTATTGAATAATGAATGTTTTGAATTTTCTCCAAAAGTAAAGTAGTTGCAAACTCATCCTTTTAGAAACTTGTTTGGGCTGTTGAGAGGAGTAAAAAACCATCAAAAATTTCAATCCTGCATGATTTTACCAAGAAATGTGATTCTTCATTCAAAACCTGATTTTTGCTATTGGGCTCTATTGAATAGTGAATGTTTTGAATTTTCTCCAAAAGTAAAGTAGTTGCAAACTCATGCTTTTAGAGACTTGTTTGGGCTCATGAGAGGAGTAGAAAAACATCAAAAATTTCAGTCCTGCATGATTCTACCAAGAAATGTGTTCATTCAAACCGCTGGTTTTTGATAGTTTGGGCCCTATTGAATAATGAATGTTTTGAATTTTCTCCAAAAGTAAAGTAGTTGCAAACTCATCCTTTTAGAAACTTGTTTGGGCTGTTGAGAGGAGTAAAAAACCATCAAAAATTTCAATCCTGCATGATTCTACCAAGAAATGTGATTCTTCATTCAAAACGCTGGTTTTTGCTATTGGGCTCTATTGAATAATGAATGTTTTGAATTTTCTCCAAAAGTAAAGTAGTTGCAAACTCATGCTTTTAGAGACTTGTTTGGGCTCATGAGAGGAGTAGAAAAACATCAAAAATTTCAGTCCTGCATGATTCTACCAAGAAATGTGTGTTCATTGAAACCGCTGGTTTTTGATAGTTTGGGCCCTATTGAATAATGAATGTTTTGAATTTTCTCCAAAAGTAAAGTAGTTGCAAACTCATCCTTTTAGAAACTTGTTTGGGCTGTTGAGAGGAGTAAAAAACCATCAAAAATTTCAATCCTGCATGATTTTACCAAGAAATGTGATTCTTCATTCAAAACCTGATTTTTGCTATTGGGCTCTATTGAATAGTGAATGTTTTGAATTTTCTCCAAAAGTAAAGTAGTTGCAAACTCATGCTTTTAGAGACTTGTTTGGGCTCATGAGAGGAGTAGAAAAACATCAAAAATTTCAGTCCTGCATGATTCTACCAAGAAATGTGTTCATTCAAACCGCTGGTTTTTGATAGTTTGGGCCCTATTGAATAATGAATGTTTTGAATTTTCTCCAAAAGTAAAGTAGTTGCAAACTCATCCTTTTAGAAACTTGTTTGGGCTGTTGAGAAGAGTAAAAAACCATCAAAAATTTCAATCCTGCATGATTCTACCAAGAAATGTGATTCTTCATTCAAAACGCTGGTTTTTGCTATTGGGCTCTATTGAATAATGAATGTTTTGAATTTTCTCCAAAAGTAAAGTAGTTGCAAACTCATGCTTTTAGAGACTTGTTTGGGCTCATGAGAGGAGTAGAAAAACATCAAAAATTTCAGTCCTGCATGATTCTACCAAGAAATGTGTTCATTCAAACCGCTGGTTTTTGATAGTTTGGGCCCTATTGAATAATGAATGTTTTGAATTTTCTCCAAAAGTAAAGTAGTTGCAAACTCATCCTTTTAGAAACTTGTTTGGGCTGTTGAGAGGAGTAAAAAACCATCAAAAATTTCAATCCTGCATGATTCTACCAAGAAATGTGATTCTTCATTTAAAACGCTGGTTTTTGCTATTGGGCTCTATTGAATAATGAATGTTTTGAATTTTCTCCAAAAGTAAAGTAGTTGCAAACTCATGCTTTTAGAGACTTGTTTGGGCTCATGAGAGGAGTAGAAAAACATCAAAAATTTCAGTCCTGCATGATTCTACCAAGAAATGTGTGTTCATTGAAACCGCTGGTTTTTGATAGTTTGGGCCCTATTGAATAATGAATGTTTTGAATTTTCTCCAAAAGTAAAGTAGTTGCAAACTCATCCTTTTAGAAACTTGTTTGGGCTGTTGAGAGGAGTAAAAAACCATCAAAAATTTCAATCCTGCATGATTTTACCAAGAAATGTGATTCTTCATTCAAAACCTGATTTTTGCTATTGGGCTCTATTGAATAGTGAATGTTTTGAATTTTCTCCAAAAGTAAAGTAGTTGCAAACTCATGCTTTTAGAGACTAGTTTGGGCTCATGAGAGGAGTAGAAAAACATCAAAAATTTCAGTCCTGCATGATTCTACCAAGAAATGTGTGTTCATTGAAACCGCTGGTTTTTGATAGTTTGGGCCCTATTGAATAATGAATGTTTTGAATTTTCTCCAAAAGTAAAGTAGTTGCAAACTCATCCTTTTAGAAACTTGTTTGGGCTGTTGAGAGGAGTAAAAAACCATCAAAAATTTCAATCCTGCATGATTTTACCAAGAAATGTGATTCTTCATTCAAAACCTGATTTTTGCTATTGGGCTCTATTGAATAGTGAATGTTTTGAATTTTCTCCAAAAGTAAAGTAGTTGCAAACTCATGCTTTTAGAGACTTGTTTGGGCTCATGAGATGAGTAGAAAAACATCAAAAATTTCAGTCCTGCATGATTCTACCAAGACATGTGTGTTCATTGAAACGGCTGGTTTTTGATAGTTTGGGCCCTATTGAATAATGAATGTTTTGAATTTTCTCCAAAAGTAAAGTAGTTGCAAACTCATCCTTTTAGAAACTTGTTTGGGCTGTTGAGAGGAGTAAAAAACCATCAAAAATTTCAATCCTGCATGATTCTACCAAGAAATGTGATTCTTCATTCAAAACGCTGGTTTTTGCTATTGGGCTCTATTGAATAATGAATGTTTTGAATTTTCTCCAAAAGTAAAGTAGTTGCAAACTCATGCTTTTAGAGACTTGTTTGGGCTCATGAGAGGAGTAGAAAAACATCAAAAACTTCAGTCCTGCATGATTCTACCAAGAAATGTGTGTTCATTCAAACCGCTGGTTTTTGATAGTTTGGGCCCTATTGAATAATGAATGTTTTGAATTTTCTCCAAAAGTAAAGTAGTTGCAAACTCATGCTTTTAGAGACTTGTTTGGGCTCATGAGAGGAGTAGAAAAACATCAAAAATTTCAGTCCTGCATGATTCTACCAAGAAATGTGTGTTCATTGAAACCGCTGGTTTTTGATAGTTTGGGCCCTATTGAATAATGAATGTTTTGAATTTTCTTCAAAAGTAAAGTAGTTGCAAACTCATCCTTTTAGAAACTTGTTTGGGCTGTTGAGAGGAGTAAAAAACCATCAAAAATTTCAATCCTGCATGATTCTACCAAGAAATGTGATTCTTCATTCAAAACGCTGGTTTTTGCTATTGGGCTCTATTGAATAATGAATGTTTTGAATTTTCTCCAAAAGTAAAGTAGTTGCAAACTCATGCTTTTAGAGATTTGTTTGGGCTCATGAGAGGAGTAGAAAAACATCAAAAATTTCAGTCCTGCATGATTCTACCAAGAAATGTGTGTTCATTGAAACCGCTGGTTTTTGATAGTTTGGGCCCTATTGAATAATGAATGTTTTAAATTTTCTCCAAAAGTAAAGTAGTTGCAAACTCATCCTTTTAGAAACTTGTTTGGGCTGTTGAGAGGAGTAAAAAACCATCAAAAATTTCAATCCTGCATGATTTTACCAAGAAATGTGATTCTTCATTCAAAACCTGATTTTTGCTATTGGGCTCTATTGAATAGTGAATGTTTTGAATTTTCTCCAAAAGTAAAGTAGTTGCAAACTCATGCTTTTAGAGACTTGTTTGGGCTCATGAGAGGAGTAGAAAAACATCAATAATTTCAGTCCTGCATGATTCTACCAAGAAATGTGTGTTCATTCAAACCGCTGGTTTTTGATAGTTTGGGCCCTATTGAATAATGAATGTTTTGAATTTTCTCCAAAAGTAAAGTAGTTGCAAACTCATGCTTTTAGAGCCTTGTTTGGGCTCATGAGAGGAGTAGAAAAACATCAAAAATTTCAGTCCTGCATGATTCTACCAAGAAATGTGTGTTCATTGAAACCGCTGGTTTTTGATAGTTTGGGCCCTATTGAATAATGAATGTTTTGAATTTTCTCCAAAAGTAAAGTAGTTGCAAACTCATCCTTTTAGAAACTTGTTTGGGCTGTTGAGAGGAGTAAAAAACCATCAAAAATTTCAATCCTGCATGATTCTACCAAGAAATGTGATTCTTCATTCAAAACGCTGGTTTTTGCTATTGGGCTCTATTGAATAATGAATGTTTTGAATTTTCTCCAAAAGTAAAGTAGTTGCAAACTCATGCTTTTAGAGACTTGTTTGGGCTCATGAGAGGAGTAGAAAAACATCAAAAATTTCAGTCCTGCATGATTCTACCAAGAAATGTGTGTTCATTGAAACCGCTGGTTTTTGATAGTTTGGGCCCTATTGAATAATGAATGTTTTGAATTTTCTCCAAAAGTAAAGTAGTTGCAAACTCATCCTTTTAGAAACTTGTTTGGGCTGTTGAGAGGAGTAAAAAACCATCAAAAATTTCAATCCTGCATGATTCTACCAAGAAATGTGATTCTTCATTCAAAACGCTGGTTTTTGCTATTGGGCTCTATTGAATAATGAATGTTTTGAATTTTCTCCAAAAGTAAAGTAGTTGCAAACTCATGCTTTTAGAGACTTGTTTGGGCTCATGAGAGGAGTAGAAAAACATCAAAAATTTCAGTCCTGCATGATTCTACCAAGAAATGTGTGTTCATTGAAACCGCTGGTTTTTGATAGTTTGGGCCCTATTGAATAATGAATGTTTTGAATTTTCTCCAAAAGTAAAGTAGTTGCAAACTCATCCTTTTAGAAACTTGTTTGGGCTGTTGAGAGGAGTAAAAAACCATCAAAAATTTCAATCCTGCATGATTCTACCAAGAAATGTGATTCTTCATTCAAAACGCTGGTTTTTGCTATTGGGCTCTATTGAATAATGAATGTTTTGAATTTTCTCCAAAAGTAAAGTAGTTGCAAACTCATGCTTTTAGAGACTTGTTTGGGCTCATGAGAGGAGTAGAAAAACATCAAAAATTTCAGTCCTGCATGATTCTACCAAGAAATGTGTGTTCATTGAAACGGCTGGTTTTTGATAGTTTGGGCCCTATTGAATAATGAATGTTTTGAATTTTCTCCAAAAGTAAAGTAGTTGCAAACTCATCCTTTTAGAAACTTGTTTGGGCTGTTGAGAGGAGTAAAAAACCATCAAAAATTTCAATCCTGCATGATTTTACCAAGAAATGTGATTCTTCATTCAAAACCTGATTTTTGCTATTGGGCTCTATTGAATAGTGAATGTTTTGAATTTTCTCCAAAAGTAAAGTAGTTGCAAACTCATGCTTTTAGAGACTTGTTTGGGCTCATGAGAGGAGTAGAAAAACATCAAAAATTTCAGTCCTGCATGATTCTACCAAGAAATGTGTGTTCATTGAAACCGCTGGTTTTTGATAGTTTGGGCCCTATTGAATAATGAATGTTTTGAATTTTCTCCAAAAGTAAAGTAGTTGCAAACTCATCCTTTTAGAAACTTGTTTGGGCTGTTGAGAGGAGTAAAAAACCATCAAAAATTTCAATCCTGCATGATTTTACCAAGAAATGTGATTCTTCATTCAAAACCTGATTTTTGCTATTGGGCTCTATTGAATAGTGAATGTTTTGAATTTTCTCCAAAAGTAAAGTAGTTGCAAACTCATGCTTTTAGAGACTTGTTTGGGCTCATGAGAGGAGTAGAAAAACATCAAAAATTTCAGTCCTGCATGATTCTACCAAGAAATGTGTTCATTCAAACCGCTGGTTTTTGATAGTTTGGGCCCTATTGAATAATGAATGTTTTGAATTTTCTCCAAAAGTAAAGTAGTTGCAAACTCATCCTTTTAGAAACTTGTTTGGGCTGTTGAGAGGAGTAAAAAACCATCAAAAATTTCAATCCTGCATGATTCTACCAAGAAATGTGATTCTTCATTCAAAACGCTGGTTTTTGCTATTGGGCTCTATTGAATAATGAATGTTTTGAATTTTCTCCAAAAGTAAAGTAGTTGCAAACTCATGCTTTTAGAGACTTGTTTGGGCTCATGAGAGGAGTAGAAAAACATCAAAAATTTCAGTCCTGCATGATTCTACCAAGAAATGTGTTCATTCAAACCGCTGGTTTTTGATAGTTTGGGCCCTATTGAATAATGAATGTTTTGAATTTTCTCCAAAAGTAAAGTAGTTGCAAACTCATCCTTTTAGAAACTTGTTTGGGCTGTTGAGAGGAGTAAAAAACCATCAAAAATTTCAATCCTGCATGATTCTACCAAGAAATGTGATTCTTCATTCAAAACGCTGGTTTTTGCTATTGGGCTCTATTGAATAATGAATGTTTTGAATTTTTTCCAAAAGTAAAGTAGTTGCAAACTCATGCTTTTAGAGACTTGTTTGGGCTCATGAGAGGAGTAGAAAAACATCAAAAATTTCAGTCCTGCATGATTCTACCAAGAAATGTGTGTTCATTGAAACCGCTGGTTTTTGATAGTTTGGGCCCTATTGAATAATGAATGTTTTGAATTTTCTCCAAAAGTAAAGTAGTTGCAAACTCATCCTTTTAGAAACTTGTTTGGGCTGTTGAGAGGAGTAAAAAACCATCAAAAATTTCAATCCTGCATGATTTCACCAAGAAATGTGATTCTTCATTCAAAACCTGATTTTTGCTATTGGGCTCTATTGAATAGTGAATGTTTTGAATTTTCTCCAAAAGTAAAGTAGTTGCAAACTCATGCTTTTAGAGACTAGTTTGGGCTCATGAGAGGAGTAGAAAAACATCAAAAATTTCAGTCCTGCATGATTCTACCAAGAAATGTGTGTTCATTGAAACCGCTGGTTTTTGATAGTTTGGGCCCTATTGAATAATGAATGTTTTGAATTTTCTCCAAAAGTAAAGTAGTTGCAAACTCATCCTTTTAGAAACTTGTTTGGGCTGTTGAGAGGAGTAAAAAACCATCAAAAATTTCAATCCTGCATGATTTTACCAAGAAATGTGATTCTTCATTCAAAACCTGATTTTTGCTATTGGGCTCTATTGAATAGTGAATGTTTTGAATTTTCTCCAAAAGTAAAGTAGTTGCAAACTCATGCTTTTAGAGACTTGTTTGGGCTCATGAGATGAGTAGAAAAACATCAAAAATTTCAGTCCTGCATGATTCTACCAAGACATGTGTGTTCATTGAAACGGCTGGTTTTTGATAGTTTGGGCCCTATTGAATAATGAATGTTTTGAATTTTCTCCAAAAGTAAAGTAGTTGCAAACTCATCCTTTTAGAAACTTGTTTGGGCTGTTGAGAGGAGTAAAAAACCATCAAAAATTTCAATCCTGCATGATTCTACCAAGAAATGTGATTCTTCATTCAAAACCTGATTTTTGCTATTGGGCTCTATTGAATAATGAATGTTTTGAATTTTCTCCAAAAGTAAAGTAGTTGCAAACTCATGCTTTTAGAGACTTGTTTGGGCTCATGAGAGGAGTAGAAAAACATCAAAAATTTCAGTCCTGCATGATTCTACCAAGAAATGTGTGTTCATTCAAACCGCTGGTTTTTGATAGTTTGGGCCCTATTGAATAATGAATGTTTTGAATTTTCTCCAAAAGTAAAGTAGTTGCAAACTCATGCTTTTAGAGACTTGTTTGGGCTCATGAGAGGAGTAGAAAAACATCAAAAATTTCAGTCCTGCATGATTCTACCAAGAAATGTGTGTTCATTGAAACCGCTGGTTTTTGATAGTTTGGGCCCTATTGAATAATGAATGTTTTGAATTTTCTTCAAAAGTAAAGTAGTTGCAAACTCATCCTTTTAGAAACTTGTTTGGGCTGTTGAGAGGAGTAAAAAACCATCAAAAATTTCAATCCTGCATGATTCTACCAAGAAATGTGATTCTTCATTCAAAACGCTGGTTTTTGCTATTGGGCTCTATTGAATAATGAATGTTTTGAATTTTCTCCAAAAGTAAAGTAGTTGCAAACTCATGCTTTTAGAGACTTGTTTGGGCTCATGAGAGGAGTAGAAAAACATCAAAAATTTCAGTCCTGCATGATTCTACCAAGAAATGTGTGTTCATTGAAACCGCTGGTTTTTGATTGTTTGGGCCCTATTGAATAATGAATGTTTTGAATTTTCTCCAAAAGTAAAGTAGTTGCAAACTCATCCTTTTAGAAACTTGTTTGGGCTGTTGAGAGGAGTAAAAAACCATCAAAAATTTCAATCCTGCATGATTCTACCAAGAAATGTGATTCTTCATTCAAAACACTGGTTTTTGCTATTGGGCTCTATTGAATAATGAATGTTTTGAATTTTCTCCAAAAGTAAAGTAGTTGCAAACTCATGCTTTTAGAGATTTGTTTGGGCTCATGAGAGGAGTAGAAAAACATCAAAAATTTCAGTCCTGCATGATTCTACCAAGAAATGTGTGTTCATTGAAACCGCTGGTTTTTGATAGTTTGGGCCCTATTGAATAATGAATGTTTTAAATTTTCTCCAAAAGTAAAGTAGTTGCAAACTCATCCTTTTAGAAACTTGTTTGGGCTGTTGAGAGGAGTAAAAAACCATCAAAAATTTCAATCCTGCATGATTTTACCAAGAAATGTGATTCTTCATTCAAAACCTGATTTTTGCTATTGGGCTCTATTGAATAGTGAATGTTTTGAATTTTCTCCAAAAGTAAAGTAGTTGCAAACTCATGCTTTTAGAGACTTGTTTGGGCTCATGAGAGGAGTAGAAAAACATCAAAAATTTCAGTCCTGCATGATTCTACCAAGAAATGTGTGTTCATTCAAACCGCTGGTTTTTGATAGTTTGGGCCCTATTGAATAATGAATGTTTTGAATTTTCTCCAAAAGTAAAGTAGTTGCAAACTCATGCTTTTGGAGACTTGTTTTGGCTCATGAGAGGAGTAGAAAAACATCAAAAATTTCAGTCCTGCATGATTCTACCAAGAAATGTGTTCATTCAAACCGCTGGTTTTTGATAGTTTGGGCCCTATTGAATAATGAATGTTTTGAATTTTCTCCAAAAGTAAAGTAGTTGCAAACTCATCCTTTTAGAAACTTGTTTGGGCTGTTGAGAGGAGTAAAAAACCATCAAAAATTTCAATCCTGCATGATTCTACCAAGAAATGTGATTCTTCATTCAAAACGCTGGTTTTTGCTATTGGGCTCTATTGAATAATGAATGTTTTGAATTTTCTCCAAAAGTAAAGTAGTTGCAAACTCATGCTTTTAGAGACTTGTTTGGGCTCATGAGAGGAGTAGAAAAACATCAAAAATTTCAGTCCTGCATGATTCTACCAAGAAATGTGTGTTCATTGAAACCGCTGGTTTTTGATAGTTTGGGCCCTATTGAATAATGAATGTTTTGAATTTTCTCCAAAAGTAAAGTAGTTGCAAACTCATCCTTTTAGAAACTTGTTTGGGCTGTTGAGAGGAGTAAAAAACCATCAAAAATTTCAATCCTGCATGATTTCACCAAGAAATGTGATTCTTCATTCAAAACCTGATTTTTGCTATTGGGCTCTATTGAATAGTGAATGTTTTGAATTTTCTCCAAAAGTAAAGTAGTTGCAAACTCATGCTTTTAGAGACTAGTTTGGGCTCATGAGAGTAGTAGAAAAACATCAAAAATTTCAGTCCTGCATGATTCTACCAAGAAATGTGTGTTCATTGAAACCGCTGGTTTTTGATAGTTTGGGCCCTATTGAATAATGAATGTTTTGAATTTTCTCCAAAAGTAAAGTAGTTGCAAACTCATCCTTTTAGAAACTTGTTTGGGCTGTTGAGAGGAGTAAAAAACCATCAAAAATTTCAATCCTGCATGATTTTACCAAGAAATGTGATTCTTCATTCAAAACCTGATTTTTGCTATTGGGCTCTATTGAATAGTGAATGTTTTGAATTTTCTCCAAAAGTAAAGTAGTTGCAAACTCATGCTTTTAGAGACTTGTTTGGGCTCATGAGATGAGTAGAAAAACATCAAAAATTTCAGTCCTGCATGATTCTACCAAGACATGTGTGTTCATTGAAACGGCTGGTTTTTGATAGTTTGGGCCCTATTGAATAATGAATGTTTTGAATTTTCTCCAAAAGTAAAGTAGTTGCAAACTCATCCTTTTAGAAACTTGTTTGGGCTGTTGAGAGGAGTAAAAAACCATCAAAAATTTCAATCCTGCATGATTCTACCAAGAAATGTGATTCTTCATTCAAAACGCTGGTTTTTGCTATTGGGCTCTATTGAATAATGAATGTTTTGAATTTTCTCCAAAAGTAAAGTAGTTGCAAACTCATGCTTTTAGAGACTTGTTTGGGCTCATGAGAGGAGTAGAAAAACATCAAAAATTTCAGTCCTGCATGATTCTACCAAGAAATGTGTGTTCATTCAAACCGCTGGTTTTTGATAGTTTGGGCCCTATTGAATAATGAATGTTTTGAATTTTCTCCAAAAGTAAAGTAGTTGCAAACTCATGCTTTTAGAGACTTGTTTGGGCTCATGAGAGGAGTAGAAAAACATCAAAAATTTCAGTCCTGCATGATTCTACCAAGAAATGTGTGTTCATTGAAACCGCTGGTTTTTGATAGTTTGGGCCCTATTGAATAATGAATGTTTTGAATTTTCTTCAAAAGTAAAGTAGTTGCAAACTCATCCTTTTAGAAACTTGTTTGGGCTGTTGAGAGGAGTAAAAAACCATCAAAAATTTCAATCCTGCATGATTCTACCAAGAAATGTGATTCTTCATTCAAAACGCTGGTTTTTGCTATTGGGCTCTATTGAATAATGAATGTTTTGAATTTTCTCCAAAAGTAAAGTAGTTGCAAACTCATGCTTTTAGAGACTTGTTTGGGATCATGAGAGGAGTAGAAAAACATCAAAAATTTCAGTCCTGCATGATTCTACCAAGAAATGTGTGTTCATTGAAACCGCTGGTTTTTGATAGTTTGGGCCCTATTGAATAATGAATGTTTTGAATTTTCTCCAAAAGTAAAGTAGTTGCAAACTCATCCTTTTAGAAACTTGTTTGGGCTGTTGAGAGGAGTAAAAAACCATCAAAAATTTCAATCCTGCATGATTCTACCAAGAAATGTGATTCTTCATTCAAAACGCTGGTTTTTGCTATTGGGCTCTATTGAATAATGAATGTTTTGAATTTTCTCCAAAAGTAAAGTAGTTGCAAACTCATGCTTTTAGAGATTTGTTTGGGCTCATGAGAGGAGTAGAAAAACATCAAAAATTTCAGTCCTGCATGATTCTACCAAGAAATGTGTGTTCATTGAAACCGCTGGTTTTTGATAGTTTGGGCCCTATTGAATAATGAATGTTTTAAATTTTCTCCAAAAGTAAAGTAGTTGCAAACTCATCCTTTTAGAAACTTGTTTGGGCTGTTGAGAGGAGTAAAAAACCATCAAAAATTTCAATCCTGCATGATTTTACCAAGAAATGTGATTCTTCATTCAAAACCTGATTTTTGCTATTGGGCTCTATTGAATAGTGAATGTTTTGAATTTTCTCCAAAAGTAAAGTAGTTGCAAACTCATGCTTTTAGAGACTTGTTTGGGCTCATGAGAGGAGTAGAAAAACATCAAAAATTTCAGTCCTGCATGATTCTACCAAGAAATGTGTTCATTCAAACCGCTGGTTTTTGATAGTTTGGGCCCTATTGAATAATGAATGTTTTGAATTTTCTCCAAAAGTAAAGTAGTTGCAAACTCATCCTTTTAGAAACTTGTTTGGGCTGTTGAGAGGAGTAAAAAACCATCAAAAATTTCAATCCTGCATGATTCTACCAAGAAATGTGATTCTTCATTCAAAACGCTGGTTTTTGCTATTGGGCTCTATTGAATAATGAATGTTTTGAATTTTCTCCAAAAGTAAAGTAGTTGCAAACTCATGCTTTTAGAGACTTGTTTGGGCTCATGAGAGGAGTAGAAAAACATCAAAAATTTCAGTCCTGCATGATTCTACCAAGAAATGTGTGTTCATTGAAACCGCTGGTTTTTGATAGTTTGGGCCCTATTGAATAATGAATGTTTTGAATTTTCTCCAAAAGTAAAGTAGTTGCAAACTCATCCTTTTAGAAACTTGTTTGGGCTGTTGAGAGGAGTAAAAAACCATCAAAAATTTCAATCCTGCATGATTTTACCAAGAAATGTGATTCTTCATTCAAAACCTGATTTTTGCTATTGGGCTCTATTGAATAGTGAATGTTTTGAATTTTCTCCAAAAGTAAAGTAGTTGCAAACTCAAGCTTTTAGAGACTAGTTTGGGCTCATGAGAGGAGTAGAAAAACATCAAAAATTTCAGTCCTGCATGATTCTACCAAGAAATGTGTGTTCATTGAAACCGCTGGTTTTTGATAGTTTGGGCCCTATTGAATAATGAATGTTTTGAATTTTCTCCAAAAGTAAAGTAGTTGCAAACTCATCCTTTTAGAAACTTGTTTGGGCTGTTGAGAGGAGTAAAAAACCATCAAAAATTTCAATCCTGCATGATTTTACCAAGAAATGTGATTCTTCATTCAAAACCTGATTTTTGCTATTGGGCTCTATTGAATAGTGAATGTTTTGAATTTTCTCCAAAAGTAAAGTAGTTGCAAACTCATGCTTTTAGAGACTTGCTTGGGCTCATGAGATGAGTAGAAAAACATCAAAAATTTCAGTCCTGCATGATTCTACCAAGACATGTGTGTTCATTGAAACGGCTGGTTTTTGATAGTTTGGGCCCTATTGAATAATGAATGTTTTGAATTTTCTCCAAAAGTAAAGTAGTTGCAAACTCATCCTTTTAGAAACTTGTTTGGGCTGTTGAGAGGAGTAAAAAACCATCAAAAATTTCAATCCTGCATGATTCTACCAAGAAATGTGATTCTTCATTCAAAACGCTGGTTTTTGCTATTGGGCTCTATTGAATAATGAATGTTTTGAATTTTCTCCAAAAGTAAAGTAGTTGCAAACTCATGCTTTTAGAGACTTGTTTGGGCTCATGAGAGGAGTAGAAAAACATCAAAAATTTCAGTCCTGCATGATTCTACCAAGAAATGTGTGTTCATTCAAACCGCTGGTTTTTGATAGTTTGGGCCCTATTGAATAATGAATGTTTTGAATTTTCTCCAAAAGTAAAGTAGTTGCAAACTCATGCTTTTAGAGACTTGTTTGGGCTCATGAGAGGAGTAGAAAAACATCAAAAATTTCAGTCCTGCATGATTCTACCAAGAAATGTGTGTTCATTGAAACCGCTGGTTTTTGATAGTTTGGGCCCTATTGAATAATGAATGTTTTGAATTTTCTTCAAAAGTAAAGTAGTTGCAAACTCATCCTTTTAGAAACTTGTTTGGGCTGTTGAGAGGAGTAAAAAACCATCAAAAATTTCAATCCTGCATGATTCTACCAAGAAATGTGATTCTTCATTCAAAACGCTGGTTTTTGCTATTGGGCTCTATTGAATAATGAATGTTTTGAATTTTCTCCAAAAGTAAAGTAGTTGCAAACTCATGCTTTTAGAGACTTGTTTGGGCTCATGAGAGGAGTAGAAAAACATCAAAAATTTCAGTCCTGCATGATTCTACCAAGAAATGTGTGTTCATTGAAACCGCTGGTTTTTGATAGTTTGGGCCCTATTGAATAATGAATGTTTTGAATTTTCTCCAAAAGTAAAGTAGTTGCAAACTCATCCTTTTAGAAACTTGTTTGGGCTGTTGAGAGGAGTAAAAAACCATCAAAAATTTCAATCCTGCATGATTCTACCAAGAAATGTGATTCTTCATTCAAAACGCTGGTTTTTGCTATTGGGCTCTATTGAATAATGAATGTTTTGAATTTTCTCCAAAAGTAAAGTAGTTGCAAACTCATGCTTTTAGAGATTTGTTTGGGCTCATGAGAGGAGTAGAAAAACATCAAAAATTTCAGTCCTGCATGATTCTACCAAGAAATGTGTGTTCATTGAAACCGCTGGTTTTTGATAGTTTGGGCCCTATTGAATAATGAATGTTTTAAATTTTCTCCAAAAGTAAAGTAGTTGCAAACTCATCCTTTTAGAAACTTGTTTGGGCTGTTGAGAGGAGTAAAAAACCATCAAAAATTTCAATCCTGCATGATTCTACCAAGAAATGTGATTCTTCATTCAAAACGCTGGTTTTTGCTATTGGGCTCTATTGAATAATGAATGTTTTGAATTTTCTCCAAAAGTAAAGTAGTTGCAAACTCATGCTTTTAGAGACTTGTTTGGGCTCATGAGAGGAGTAGAAAAACATCAAAAATTTCAGTCCTGCATGATTCTACCAAGAAATGTGTTCATTCAAACCGCTGGTTTTTGATAGTTTGGGCCCTATTGAATAATGAATGTTTTGAATTTTCTCCAAAAGTAAAGTAGTTGCAAACTCATCCTTTTAGAAACTTGTTTGGGCTGTTGAGAGGAGTAAAAAACCATCAAAAATTTCAATCCTGCATGATTCTACCAAGAAATGTGATTCTTCATTCAAAACGCTGGTTTTTGCTATTGGGCTCTATTGAATAATGAATGTTTTGAATTTTCTCCAAAAGTAAAGTAGTTGCAAACTCATGCTTTTAGAGACTTGTTTGGGCTCATGAGAGGAGTAGAAAAACATCAAAAATTTCAGTCCTGCATGATTCTACCAAGAAATGTGTGTTCATTGAAACCGCTGGTTTTTGATAGTTTGGGCCCTATTGAATAATGAATGTTTTGAATTTTCTCCAAAAGTAAAGTAGTTGCAAACTCATCCTTTTAGAAACTTGTTTGGGCTGTTGAGAGGAGTAAAAAACCATCAAAAATTTCAATCCTGCATGATTTCACCAAGAAATGTGATTCTTCATTCAAAACCTGATTTTTGCTATTGGGCTCTATTGAATAGTGAATGTTTTGAATTTTCTCCAAAAGTAAAGTAGTTGCAAACTCATGCTTTTAGAGACTAGTTTGGGCTCATGAGAGGAGTAGAAAAACATCAAAAATTTCAGTCCTGCATGATTCTACCAAGAAATGTGTGTTCATTGAAACCGCTGGTTTTTGATAGTTTGGGCCCTATTGAATAATGAATGTTTTGAATTTTCTCCAAAAGTAAAGTAGTTGCAAACTCATCCTTTTAGAAACTTGTTTGGGCTGTTGAGAGGAGTAAAAAACCATCAAAAATTTCAATCCTGCATGATTTTTACCAAGAAATGTGATTCTTCATTCAAAACCTGATTTTTGCTATTGGGCTCTATTGAATAGTGAATGTTTTGAATTTTCTCCAAAAGTAAAGTAGTTGCAAACTCATGCTTTTAGAGACTTGTTTGGGCTCATGAGATGAGTAGAAAAACATCAAAAATTTCAGTCCTGCATGATTCTACCAAGACATGTGTGTTCATTGAAACGGCTGGTTTTTGATAGTTTGGGCCCTATTGAATAATGAATGTTTTGAATTTTCTCCAAAAGTAAAGTAGTTGCAAACTCATCCTTTTAGAAACTTGTTTGGGCTGTTGAGAGGAGTAAAAAACCATCAAAAATTTCAATCCTGCATGATTCTACCAAGAAATGTGATTCTTCATTCAAAACGCTGGTTTTTGCTATTGGGCTCTATTGAATAATGAATGTTTTGAATTTTCTCCAAAAGTAAAGTAGTTGCAAACTCATGCTTTTAGAGACTTGTTTGGGCTCATGAGAGGAGTAGAAAAACATCAAAAATTTCAGTCCTGCATGATTCTACCAAGAAATGTGTGTTCATTGAAACCGCTGGTTTTTGATAGTTTGGGCCCTATTGAATAATGAATGTTTTAAATTTTCTCCAAAAGTAAAGTAGTTGCAAACTCATCCTTTTAGAAACTTGTTTGGGCTGTTGAGAGGAGTAAAAAACCATCAAAAATTTCAATCCTGCATGATTTTACCAAGAAATGTGATTCTTCATTCAAAACCTGATTTTTGCTATTGGGCTCTATTGAATAGTGAATGTTTTGAATTTTCTCCAAAAGTAAAGTAGTTGCAAACTCATGCTTTTAGAGACTTGTTTGGGCTCATGAGAGGAGTAGAAAAACATCAAAAATTTCAGTCCTGCATGATTCTACCAAGAAATGTGTGTTCATTCAAACCGCTGGTTTTTGATAGTTTGGGCCCTATTGAATAATGAATGTTTTGAATTTTCTCCAAAAGTAAAGTAGTTGCAAACTCATGCTTTTAGAGACTTGTTTGGGCTCATGAGAGGAGTAGAAAAACATCAAAAATTTCAGTCCTGCATGATTCTACCAAGAAATGTGTGTTCATTGAAACCGCTGGTTTTTGATAGTTTGGGCCCTATTGAATAATGAATGTTTTGAATTTTCTCCAAAAGTAAAGTAGTTGCAAACTCATCCTTTTAGAAACTTGTTTGGGCTGTTGAGAGGAGTAAAAAACCATCAAAAATTTCAATCCTGCATGATTCTACCAAGAAATGTGATTCTTCATTCAAAACGCTGGTTTTTGCTATTGGGCTCTATTGAATAATGAATGTTTTGAATTTTCTCCAAAAGTAAAGTAGTTGCAAACTCATGCTTTTAGAGACTTGTTTGGGCTCATGAGAGGAGTAGAAAAACATCAAAAATTTCAGTCCTGCATGATTCTACCAAGAAATGTGTGTTCATTGAAACCGCTGGTTTTTGATAGTTTGGGCCCTATTGAATAATGAATGTTTTGAATTTTCTCCAAAAGTAAAGTAGTTGCAAACTCATCCTTTTAGAAACTTGTTTGGGCTGTTGAGAGGAGTAAAAAACCATCAAAAATTTCAATCCTGCATGATTCTACCAAGAAATGTGATTCTTCATTCAAAACGCTGGTTTTTGCTATTGGGCTCTATTGAATAATGAATGTTTTGAATTTTCTCCAAAAGTAAAGTAGTTGCAAACTCATGCTTTTAGAGACTTGTTTGGGCTCATGAGAGGAGTAGAAAAACATCAAAAATTTCAGTCCTGCATGATTCTACCAAGAAATGTGTGTTCATTGAAACCGCTGGTTTTTGATAGTTTGGGCCCTATTGAATAATGAATGTTTTGAATTTTCTCCAAAAGTAAAGTAGTTGCAAACTCATCCTTTTAGAAACTTGTTTGGGCTGTTGAGAGGAGTAAAAAACCATCAAAAATTTCAATCCTGCATGATTCTACCAAGAAATGTGATTCTTCATTCAAAACGCTGGTTTTTGCTATTGGGCTCTATTGAATAATGAATGTTTTGAATTTTCTCCAAAAGTAAAGTAGTTGCAAACTCATGCTTTTAGAGACTTGTTTGGGCTCATGAGAGGAGTAGAAAAACATCAAAAATTTCAGTCCTGCATGATTCTACCAAGAAATGTGTGTTCATTGAAACCGCTGGTTTTTGATAGTTTGGGCCCTATTGAATAATGAATGTTTTGAATTTTCTCCAAAAGTAAAGTAGTTGCAAACTCATCCTTTTAGAAACTTGTTTGGGCTGTTGAGAGGAGTAAAAAACCATCAAAAATTTCAATCCTGCATGATTCTACCAAGAAATGTGATTCTTCATTCAAAACGCTGGTTTTTGCTATTGGGCTCTATTGAATAATGAATGTTTTGAATTTTCTCCAAAAGTAAAGAAGTTGCAAACTCATGCTTTTAGAGACTTGTTTGGGCTCATGAGAGGAGTAGAAAAACAACAAAAATTTCAGTCCTGCATGATTCTACCAAGAAATGTGTGTTCATTGAAACCGCTGGTTTTTGATAGTTTGGGCCCTATTGAATAATGAATGTTTTGAATTTTCTCCAAAAGTAAAGTAGTTGCAAACTCATCCTTTTAGAAACTTGTTTGGGCTGTTGAGAGGAGTAAAAAACCATCAAAAATTTCAATCCTGCATGATTCTACCAAGAAATGTGATTCTTCATTCAAAACGCTGGTTTTTGCTATTGGGCTCTATTGAATAATGAATGTTTTGAATTTTCTCCAAAAGTAAAGTAGTTGCAAACTCATGCTTTTAGAGACTTGTTTGGGCTCACGAGAGGAGTAGAAAAACATCAAAAATTTCAGTCCTGCATGATTCTACCAAGAAATGTGTGTTCATTGAAACCGCTGGTTTTTGATAGTTTGGGCCCTATTGAATAATGAATGTTTTGAATTTTCTCCAAAAGTAAAGTAGTTGCAAACTCATCCTTTTAGAAACTTGTTTGGGCTGTTGAGAGGAGTAAAAAACCATCAAAAATTTCAATCCTGCATGATTCTACCAAGAAATGTGATTCTTCATTCAAAACGCTGGTTTTTGCTATTGGGCTCTATTGAATAATGAATGTTTTGAATTTTCTCCAAAAGTAAAGTAGTTGCAAACTCATGCTTTTAGAGACTTGTTTGGGCTCATGAGAGGAGTAGAAAAACATCAAAAATTTCAGTCCTGCATGATTCTACCAAGAAATGTGTGTTCATTGAAACCGCTGGTTTTTGATAGTTTGGGCCCTATTGAATAATGAATGTTTTGAATTTTCTCCAAAAGTAAAGTAGTTGCAAACTCATCCTTTTAGAAACTTGTTTGGGCTGTTGAGAGGAGTAAAAAACCATCAAAAATTTCAATCCTGCATGATTTTACCAAGAAATGTGATTCTTCAGTCAAAACCTGATTTTTGCTATTGGGCTCTATTGAATAGTAAATGTTTTGAATTTTCTCCAAAAGTAAAGTAGTTGCAAACTCATGCTTTTAGAGACTTGTTTGGGCTCATGAGAGGAGTAGAAAAACATCAAAAATTTCAGTCCTGCATGATTCTACCAAGAAATGTGTGTTCATTGAAACCGCTGGTTTTTGATAGTTTGGGCCCTATTGAATAATGAATGTTTTGAATTTTCTCCAAAAGTAAAGTAGTTGCAAACTCATCCTTTTAGAAACTTGTTTGGGCTGTTGAGAGCAGTAAAAAACCATCAAAAATTTCAATCCTGCATGATTTTACCAAGAAATGTGATTCTTCATTCAAAACCTGATTTTTGCTATTGGGCTCTATTGAATAGTGAATGTTTTGAATTTTCTCCAAAAGTAAAGTTGTTGCAAACTCATGCTTTTAGAGACTTGTTTGGGCTCATGAGAGGAGTAGAAAAACATCAAAAATTTCAGTCCTGCATGATTCTACCAAGAAATGTGTGTTCATTCAAACCGCTGGTTTTTGATAGTTTGGGCCCTATTGAATAATGAATGTTTTGAATTTTCTCCAAAAGTAAAGTAGTTGCAAACTCATGCTTTTAGAGACTTGTTTGGGCTCATGAGAGGAGTAGAAAAACATCAAAAATTTCAGTCCTGCATGATTCTACCAAGAAATGTGTGGTCATTGAAACCGCTGGTTTTTGATAGTTTGGGCCCTATTGAATAATGAATGTTTTGAATTTTCTCCAAAAGTAAAGTAGTTGCAAACTCATCCTTTTAGAAACTTGTTTGGGCTGTTGAGAGGAGTAAAAAACCATCAAAAATTTCAATCCTGCATGATTCTACCAAGAAATGTGATTCTTCATTCAAAACGCTGGTTTTTGCTATTGGGCTCTATTGAATAATGAATGTTTTGAATTTTCTCCAAAAGTAAAGTAGTTGCAAACTCATGCTTTTAGAGACTTGTTTGGGCTCATGAGAGGAGTAGAAAAACATCAAAAATTTCAGTCCTGCATGATTCTACCAAGAAATGTGTGTTCATTGAAACCGCTGGTTTTTGATAGTTTGGGCCCTATTGAATAATGAATGTTTTGAATTTTCTCCAAAAGTAAAGTAGTTGCAAACTCATCCTTTTAGAAACTTGTTTGGGCTGTTGAGAGGAGTAAAAAACCATCAAAAATTTCAATCCTGCATGATTCTACCAAGTAATGTGATTCTTCATTCAAAACGCTGGTTTTTGCTATTGGGCTCTATTGAATAATGAATGTTTTGAATTTTCTCCAAAAGTAAAGTAGTTGCAAACTCATCCTTTTAGAAACTTGTTTGGGCTGTTGAGAGGAGTAAAAAACCATCAAAAATTTCAATCCTGCATGATTCTACCAAGAAATGTGATTCTTCATTCAAAACGCTGGTTTTTGCTATTGGGCTCTATTGAATAATGAATGTTTTGAATTTTCTCCAAAAGTAAAGTAGTTGCAAACTCATGCTTTTAGAGACTTGTTTGGGCTCATGAGAGGAGTAGAAAAACATCAAAAATTTCAGTCCTACATGATTCTACCAAGAAATGTGTGTTCATTGAAACCGCTGGTTTTTGATAGTTTGGGCCCTATTGAATAATGAATGTTTTGAATTTTCTCCAAAAGTAAAGTAGTTGCAAACTCATCCTTTTAGAAACTTGTTTGGGCTGTTGAGAGGAGTAAAAAACCATCAAAAATTTCAATCCTGCATGATTTTACCAAGAAATGTGACTCTTCATTCAAAACCTGATTTTTGCTATTGGGCTCTATTGAATAGTGAATGTTTTGAATTTTCTCCAAAAGTAAAGTAGTTGCAAACTCATGCTTTTAGAGACTAGTTTGGGCTCATGAGAGGAGTAGAAAAACATCAAAAATTTCAGTCCTGCATGATTCTACCAAGAAATGTGTGTTCATTGAAACCGCTGGTTTTTGATAGTTTGGGCCCTATTGAATAATGAATGTTTTGAATTTTCTCCAAAAGTAAAGTAGTTGTAAACTCATCCTTTTAGAAACTTGTTTGGGCTGTTGAGAGGAGTAAAAAACCATCAAAAATTTCAATCCTGCATGATTCTACCAAGAAATGTGATTCTTCATTCAAAACGCTGGTTTTTGCTATTGGGCTCTATTGAATAATGAATGTTTTGAATTTTCTCCAAAAGTAAAGTAGTTGCAAACTCATGCTTTTAGAGACTTGTTTGGGCTCACGAGAGGAGTAGAAAAACATCAAAAATTTCAGTCCTGCATGATTCTACCAAGAAATGTGTGTTCATTGAAACCGCTGGTTTTTGATAGTTTGGGCCCTATTGAATAATGAATGTTTTGAATTTTCTCCAAAAGTAAAGTAGTTGCAAACTCATCCTTTTAGAAACTTGTTTGGGCTGTTGAGAGGAGTAAAAAACCATCAAAAATTTCAATCCTGCATGATTCTACCAAGAAATGTGATTCTTCATTCAAAACGCTGGTTTTTGCTATTGGGCTCTATTGAATAATGAATGTTTTGAATTTTCTCCAAAAGTAAAGTAGTTGCAAACTCATGCTTTTAGAGACTTGTTTGGGCTCATGAGAGGAGTAGAAAAACATCAAAAATTTCAGTCCTGCATGATTCTACCAAGAAATGTGTGTTCATTGAAACCGCTCGTTTTTGATAGTTTGGGCCCTATTGAATAATGAATGTTTTGAATTTTCTCCAAAAGTAAAGTAGTTGCAAACTCATCCTTTTAGAAACTTGTTTGGGCTGTTGAGAGGAGTAAAAAACCATCAAAAATTTCAATCCTGCATGATTCTACCAAGAAATGTGATTCTTCATTCAAAACGCTGGTTTTTGCCATTGGGCTCTATTGAATAATGAATGTTTTGAATTTTCTCCAAAAGTAAAGTAGTTGCAAACTCATGCTTTTAGAGACTTGTTTGGGCTCATGAGAGGAGTAGAAAAACATCAAAAATTTCAGTCCTGCATGATTCTACCAAGAAATGTGTGTTCATTGAAACCGCTGGTTTTTGATAGTTTGGGCCCTATTGAATAATGAATGTTTTGAATTTTCTCCAAAAGTAAAGTAGTTGCAAACTCATCCTTTTAGAAACTTGTTTGGGCTGTTGAGAGGAGTAAAAAACCATCAAAAATTTCAATCCTGCATGATTTTACCAAGAAATGTGATTCTTCATTCAAAACCTGATTTTTGCTATTGGGCTCTATTGAATAGTGAATGTTTTGAATTTTCTCCAAAAGTAAAGTAGTTGCAAACTCATGCTTTTAGAGACTAGTTTGGGCTCATGAGAGGAGTAGAAAAACATCAAAAATTTCAGTCCTGCATGATTCTACCAAGAAATGTGTGTTCATTGAAACCGCTGGTTTTTGATAGTTTGGGCCCTATTGAATAATGAATGTTTTGAATTTTCTCCAAAAGTAAAGTAGTTGCAAACTCATCCTTTTAGAAACTTGTTTGGGCTGTTGAGAGGAGTAAAAAACCATCAAAAATTTCAATCCTGCATGATTTTACCAAGAAATGTGATTCTTCATTCAAAACCTGATTTTTGCTATTGGGCTCTATTGAATAGTGAATGTTTTGAATTTTCTCCAAAAGTAAAGTAGTTGCAAACTCATGCTTTTAGAGACTTGTTTGGGCTCATGAGATGAGTAGAAAAACATCAAAAATTTCAGTCCTGCATGATTCTACCAAGACATGTGTGTTCATTGAAACGGCTGGTTTTTGATAGTTTGGGCCCTATTGAATAATGAATGTTTTGAATTTTCTCCAAAAGTAAAGTAGTTGCAAACTCATCCTTTTAGAAACTTGTTTGGGCTGTTGAGAGGAGTAAAAAACTATCAAAAATTTCAATCCTGCATGATTCTACCAAGAAATGTGATTCTTCATTCAAAACGCTGGTTTTTGCTATTGGGCTCTATTGAATAATGAATGTTTTGAATTTTCTCCAAAAGTAAAGTAGTTGCAAACTCATGCTTTTAGAGACTTGTTTGGGCTCATGAGAGGAGTAGAAAAACATCAAAAATTTCAGTCCTGCATGATTCTACCAAGAAATGTGTGTTCATTGAAACCGCTGGTTTTTGATAGTTTGGGCCCTATTGAATAATGAATGTTTTGAATTTTCTCCAAAAGTAAAGTAGTTGCAAACTCATGCTTTTAGAGACTTGTTTGGGCTCATGAGAGGAGTAGAAAAACATCAAAAATTTCAGTCCTGCATGATTCTACCAAGAAATGTGTGTTCATTGAAACCGCTGGTTTTTGATAGTTTGGGCCCTATTGAATAATGAATGTTTTGAATTTTCTCCAAAAGTAAAGTAGTTGCAAACTCATCCTTTTAGAAACTTGTTTGGGCTGTTGAGAGGAGTAAAAAACCATCAAAAATTTCAATCCTGCATGATTCTACCAAGAAATGTGATTCTTCATTCAAAACGCTGGTTTTTGCTATTGGGCTCTATTGAATAATGAATGTTTTGAATTTTCTCCAAAAGTAAAGTAGTTGCAAACTCATGCTTTTAGAGACTTGTTTGGGCTCATGAGAGGAGTAGAAAAACATCAAAAATTTCAGTCCTGCATGATTCTACCAAGAAATGTGTGTTCATTGAAACCGCTGGTTTTTGATAGTTTGGGCCCTATTGAATAATGAATGTTTTGAATTTTCTCCAAAAGTAAAGTAGTTGCAAACTCATCCTTTTAGAAACTTGTTTGGGCTGTTGAGAGGAGTAAAAAACCATCAAAAATTTCAATCCTGCATGATTCTACCAAGAAATGTGATTCTTCATTCAAAACGCTGGTTTTTGCTATTGGGCTCTATTGAATAATGAATGTTTTGAATTTTCTCCAAAAGTAAAGTAGTTGCAAACTCATGCTTTTAGAGACTTGTTTGGGCTCATGAGAGGAGTAGAAAAACATCAAAAATTTCAGTCCTGCATGATTCTACCAAGAAATGTGTGTTCATTGAAACCGCTGGTTTTTGATAGTTTGGGCCCTATTGAATAATGAATGTTTTGAATTTTCTCCAAAAGTAAAGTAGTTGCAAACTCATCCTTTTAGAAACTTGTTTGGGCTGTTGAGAGGAGTAAAAAACCATCAAAAATTTCAATCCTGCATGATTCTACCAAGAAATGTGATTCTTCATTCAAAACGCTGGTTTTTGCTATTGGGCTCTATTGAATAATGAATGTTTTGAATTTTCTCCAAAAGTAAAGTAGTTGCAAACTCATGCTTTTAGAGACTTGTTTGGGCTCATGAGAGGAGTAGAAAAACATCAAAAATTTCAGTCCTGCATGATTCTACCAAGAAATGTGTGTTCATTGAAACGGCTGGTTTTTGATAGTTTGGGCCCTATTGAATAATGAATGTTTTGAATTTTCTCCAAAAGTAAAGTAGTTGCAAACTCATCCTTTTAGAAACTTGTTTGGGCTGTTGAGAGGAGTAAAAAACCATCAAAAATTTCAATCCTGCATGATTCTACCAAGAAATGTGATTCTTCATTCAAAACGCTGGTGTTTGCTATTGGGCTCTATTGAATAATGAATGTTTTGAATTTTCTCCAAAAGTAAAGTAGTTGCAAACTCATGCTTTTAGAGACTTGTTTGGGCTCACGAGAGGAGTAGAAAAACATCAAAAATTTCAGTCCTGCATGATTCTACCAAGAAATGTGTGTTCATTGAAACCGCTGGTTTTTGATAGTTTGGGCCCTATTGAATAATGAATGTTTTGAATTTTCTCCAAAAGTAAAGTAGTTGCAAACTCATCCTTTTAGAAACTTGTTTGGGCTGTTGAGAGGAGTAAAAAACCATCAAAAATTTCAATCCTGCATGATTCTACCAAGAAATGTGATTCTTCATTCAAAACGCTGGTTTTTGCTATTGGGCTCTATTGAATAATGAATGTTTTGAATTTTCTCCAAAAGTAAAGTAGTTGCAAACTCATGCTTTTAGAGACTTGTTTGGGCTCATGAGAGGAGTAGAAAAACATCAAAAATTTCAGTCCTGCATGATTCTACCAAGAAATGTGTGTTCATTGAAACCGCTGGTTTTTGATAGTTTGGGCCCTATTGAATAATGAATGTTTTGAATTTTCTCCAAAAGTAAAGTAGTTGCAAACTCATCCTTTTAGAAACTTGTTTGGGCTGTTGAGAGGAGTAAAAAGCCATCAAAAATTTCAATCCTGCATGATTTTACCAAGAAATGTGATTCTTCATTCAAAACCTGATTTTTGCTATTGGGCTCTATTGAATAGTGAATGTTTTGAATTTTCTCCAAAAGTAAAGTAGTTGCAAACTCATGCTTTTAGAGACTTGTTTGGGCTCATGAGAGGAGTAGAAAAACATCAAAAATTTCAGTCCTGCATGATTCTACCAAGAAATGTGTTCATTCAAACCGCTGGTTTTTGATAGTTTGGGCCCTATTGAATAATGAATGTTTTGAATTTTCTCCAAAAGTAAAGTAGTTGCAAACTCATCCTTTTAGAAACTTGTTTGGGCTGTTGAGAGGAGTAAAAAACCATCAAAAATTTCAATCCTGCATGATTCTACCAAGAAATGTGATTCTTCATTCAAAACGCTGGTTTTTGCTATTGGGCTCTATTGAATAATGAATGTTTTGAATTTTCTCCAAAAGTAAAGTAGTTGCAAACTCATGCTTTTAGAGACTTGTTTGGGCTCATGAGAGGAGTAGAAAAACATCAAAAATTTCAGTCCTGCATGATTCTACCAAGAAATGTGTTCATTCAAACCGCTGGTTTTTGATAGTTTGGGCCCTATTGAATAATGAATGTTTTGAATTTTCTCCAAAAGTAAAGTAGTTGCAAACTCATCCTTTTAGAAACTTGTTTGGGCTGTTGAGAGGAGTAAAAAACCATCAAAAATTTCAATCCTGCATGATTCTACCAAGAAATGTGATTCTTCATTCAAAACGCTGGTTTTTGCTATTGGGCTCTATTGAATAATGAATGTTTTGAATTTTCTCCAAAAGTAAAGTAGTTGCAAACTCATGCTTTTAGAGACTTGTTTGGGCTCATGAGAGGAGTAGAAAAACATCAAAAATTTCAATCCTGCATGATTCTACCAAGAAATGTGTGTTCATTGAAACCGCTGGTTTTTGATAGTTTGGGCCCTATTGAATAATGAATGTTTTGAATTTTCTCCAAAAGTAAAGTAGTTGCAAACTCATCCTTTTAGAAACTTGTTTGGGCTGTTGAGAGGAGTAAAAAACCATCAAAAATTTCTATCCTGCATGATTTTACCAAGAAATGTGATTCTTCATTCAAAACCTGATTTTTGCTATTGGGCTCTATTGAATAGTGAATGTTTTGAATTTTCTCCAAAAGTAAAGTAGTTGCAAACTCATGCTTTTAGAGACTTGTTTGGGCTCATGAGAGGAGTAGAAAAACATCAAAAATTTCAGTCCTGCATGATTCTACCAAGAAATGTGTGTTCATTGAAACCGCTGGTTTTTGATAGTTTGGGCCCTATTGAATAATGAATGTTTTGAATTTTCTCCAAAAGTAAAGTAGTTGCAAACTCATCCTTTTAGAAACTTGTTTGGGCTGTTGAGAGGAGTAAAAAACCATCAAAAATTTCAATCCTGCATGATTTTACCAAGAAATGTGATTCTTCATTCAAAACCTGATTTTTGCTATTGGGCTCTATTGAATAGTGAATGTTTTGAATTTTCTCCAAAAGTAAAGTAGTTGCAAACTCATGCTTTTAGAGACTTGTTTGGGCTCATGAGATGAGTAGAAAAACATCAAAAATTTCAGTCCTGCATGATTCTACCAAGACATGTGTGTTCATTGAAACGGCTGGTTTTTGATAGTTTGGGCCCTATTGAATAATGAATGTTTTGAATTTTCTCCAAAAGTAAAGTAGTTGCAAACTCATCCTTTTAGAAACTTGTTTGGGCTGTTGAGAGGAGTAAAAAACCATCAAAAATTTCAATCCTGCATGATTCTACCAAGAAATGTGATTCTTCATTCAAAACGCTGGTTTTTGCTATTGGGCTCTATTGAATAATGAATGTTTTGAATTTTCTCCAAAAGTAAAGTAGTTGCAAACTCATGCTTTTAGAGACTTGTTTGGGCTCATGAGAGGAGTAGAAAAACATCAAAAATTTCAGTCCTGCATGATTCTACCAAGAAATGTGTGTTCATTCAAACCGCTGGTTTTTGATAGTTTGGGCCCTATTGAATAATGAATGTTTTGAATTTTCTCCAAAAGTAAAGTAGTTGCAAACTCATGCTTTTAGAGACTTGTTTGGGCTCATGAGAGGAGTAGAAAAACATCAAAAATTTCAGTCCTGCATGATTCTACCAAGAAATGTGTGTTCATTCAAACCGCTGGTTTTTGATAGTTTGGGCCCTATTGAATAATGAATGTTTTGAATTTTCTCCAAAAGTAAAGTAGTTGCAAACTCATCCTTTTAGAAACTTGTTTGGGCTGTTGAGAGGAGTAAAAAGCCATCAAAAATTTCAATCCTGCATGATTTTACCAAGAAATGTGATTCTTCATTCAAAACCTGATTTTTGCTATTGGGCTCTATTGAATAGTGAATGTTTTGAATTTTCTCCAAAAGTAAAGTAGTTGCAAACTCATGCTTTTAGAGACTTGTTTGGGCTCATGAGAGGAGTAGAAAAACATCAAAAATTTCAGTCCTGCATGATTCTACCAAGAAATGTGTTCATTCAAACCGCTGGTTTTTGATAGTTTGGGCCCTATTGAATAATGAATGTTTTGAATTTTCTCCAAAAGTAAAGTAGTTGCAAACTCATCCTTTTAGAAACTTGTTTGGGCTGTTGAGAGGAGTAAAAAACCATCAAAAATTTCAATCCTGCATGATTCTACCAAGAAATGTGATTCTTCATTCAAAACGCTGGTTTTTGCTATTGGGCTCTATTGAATAATGAATGTTTTGAATTTTCTCCAAAAGTAAAGTAGTTGCAAACTCATGCTTTTAGAGACTTGTTTGGGCTCATGAGAGGAGTAGAAAAACATCAAAAATTTCAGTCCTGCATGATTCTACCAAGAAATGTGTTCATTCAAACCGCTGGTTTTTGATAGTTTGGGCCCTATTGAATAATGAATGTTTTGAATTTTCTCCAAAAGTAAAGTAGTTGCAAACTCATCCTTTTAGAAACTTGTTTGGGCTGTTGAGAGGAGTAAAAAACCATCAAAAATTTCAATCCTGCATGATTCTACCAAGAAATGTGATTCTTCATTCAAAACGCTGGTTTTTGCTATTGGGCTCTATTGAATAATGAATGTTTTGAATTTTCTCCAAAAGTAAAGTAGTTGCAAACTCATGCTTTTAGAGACTTGTTTGGGCTCATGAGAGGAGTAGAAAAACATCAAAAATTTCAATCCTGCATGATTCTACCAAGAAATGTGTGTTCATTGAAACCGCTGGTTTTTGATAGTTTGGGCCCTATTGAATAATGAATGTTTTGAATTTTCTCCAAAAGTAAAGTAGTTGCAAACTCATCCTTTTAGAAACTTGTTTGGGCTGTTGAGAGGAGTAAAAAGCCATCAAAAATTTCAATCCTGCATGATTTTACCAAGAAATGTGATTCTTCATTCAAAACCTGATTTTTGCTATTGGGCTCTATTGAATAGTGAATGTTTTGAATTTTCTCCAAAAGTAAAGTAGTTGCAAACTCATGCTTTTAGAGACTTGTTTGGGCTCATGAGAGGAGTAGAAAAACATCAAAAATTTCAGTCCTGCATGATTCTACCAAGAAATGTGTTCATTCAAACCGCTGGTTTTTGATAGTTTGGGCCCTATTGAATAATGAATGTTTTGAATTTTCTCCAAAAGTAAAGTAGTTGCAAACTCATCCTTTTAGAAACTTGTTTGGGCTGTTGAGAGGAGTAAAAAACCATCAAAAATTTCAATCCTGCATGATTCTACCAAGAAATGTGATTCTTCATTCAAAACGCTGGTTTTTGCTATTGGGCTCTATTGAATAATGAATGTTTTGAATTTTCTCCAAAAGTAAAGTAGTTGCAAACTCATGCTTTTAGAGACTTGTTTGGGCTCATGAGAGGAGTAGAAAAACATCAAAAATTTCAGTCCTGCATGATTCTACCAAGAAATGTGTTCATTCAAACCGCTGGTTTTTGATAGTTTGGGCCCTATTGAATAATGAATGTTTTGAATTTTCTCCAAAAGTAAAGTAGTTGCAAACTCATCCTTTTAGAAACTTGTTTGGGCTGTTGAGAGGAGTAAAAAACCATCAAAAATTTCAATCCTGCATGATTCTACCAAGAAATGTGATTCTTCATTCAAAACGCTGGTTTTTGCTATTGGGCTCTATTGAATAATGAATGTTTTGAATTTTCTCCAAAAGTAAAGTAGTTGCAAACTCATGCTTTTAGAGACTTGTTTGGGCTCATGAGAGGAGTAGAAAAACATCAAAAATTTCAATCCTGCATGATTCTACCAAGAAATGTGTGTTCATTGAAACCGCTGGTTTTTGATAGTTTGGGCCCTATTGAATAATGAATGTTTTGAATTTTCTCCAAAAGTAAAGTAGTTGCAAACTCATCCTTTTAGAAACTTGTTTGGGCTGTTGAGAGGAGTAAAAAACCATCAAAAATTTCTATCCTGCATGATTTTACCAAGAAATGTGATTGTTCATTCAAAACCTGATTTTTGCTATTGGGCTCTATTGAATAGTGAATGTTTTGAATTTTCTCCAAAAGTAAAGTAGTTGCAAACTCATGCTTTTAGAGACTTGTTTGGGCTCATGAGAGGAGTAGAAAAACATCAAAAATTTCAGTCCTGCATGATTCTACCAAGAAATGTGTGTTCATTGAAACCGCTGGTTTTTGATAGTTTGGGCCCTATTGAATAATGAATGTTTTGAATTTTCTCCAAAAGTAAAGTAGTTGCAAACTCATCCTTTTAGAAACTTGTTTGGGCTGTTGAGAGGAGTAAAAAACCATCAAAAATTTCAATCCTGCATGATTTTACCAAGAAATGTGATTCTTCATTCAAAACCTGATTTTTGCTATTGGGCTCTATTGAATAGTGAATGTTTTGAATTTTCTCCAAAAGTAAAGTAGTTGCAAACTCATGCTTTTAGAGACTTGTTTGGGCTCATGAGATGAGTAGAAAAACATCAAAAGTTTCAGTCCTGCATGATTCTACCAAGACATGTGTGTTCATTGAAACGGCTGGTTTTTGATAGTTTGGGCCCTATTGAATAATGAATGTTTTGAATTTTCTCCAAAAGTAAAGTAGTTGCAAACTCATCCTTTTAGAAACTTGTTTGGGCTGTTGAGAGGAGTAAAAAACCATCAAAAATTTCAATCCTGCATGATTCTACCAAGAAATGTGATTCTTCATTCAAAACGCTGGTTTTTGCTATTGGGCTCTATTGAATAATGAATGTTTTGAATTTTCTCCAAAAGTAAAGTAGTTGCAAACTCATGCTTTTAGAGACTTGTTTGGGCTCATGAGAGGAGTAGAAAAACATCAAAAATTTCAGTCCTGCATGATTCTACCAAGAAATGTGTGTTCATTCAAACCGCTGGTTTTTGATAGTTTGGGCCCTATTGAATAATGAATGTTTTGAATTTTCTCCAAAAGTAAAGTAGTTGCAAACTCATGCTTTTAGAGACTTGTTTGGGCTCATGAGAGGAGTAGAAAAACATCAAAAATTTCAGTCCTGCATGATTCTACCAAGAAATGTGTGTTCATTGAAACCGCTGGTTTTTGATAGTTTGGGCCCTATTGAATAATGAATGTTTTGAATTTTCTTCAAAAGTAAAGTAGTTGCAAACTCATCCTTTTAGAAACTTGTTTGGGCTGTTGAGAGGAGTAAAAAACCATCAAAAATTTCAATCCTGCATGATTCTACCAAGAAATGTGATTCTTCATTCAAAACGCTGGTTTTTGCTATTGGGCTCTATTGAATAATGAATGTTTTGAATTTTCTCCAAAAGTAAAGTAGTTGCAAACTCATGCTTTTAGAGACTTGTTTGGGCTCATGAGAGGAGTAGAAAAACATCAAAAATTTCAGTCCTGCATGATTCTACCAAGAAATGTGTGTTCATTGAAACCGCTGGTTTTTGATAGTTTGGGCCCTATTGAATAATGAATGTTTTGAATTTTCTCCAAAAGTAAAGTAGTTGCAAACTCATCCTTTTAGAAACTTGTTTGGGCTGTTGAGAGGAGTAAAAAACCATCAAAAATTTCAATCCTGCATGATTCTACCAAGAAATGTGATTCTTCATTCAAAACGCTGGTTTTTGCTATTGGGCTCTATTGAATAATGAATGTTTTGAATTTTCTCCAAAAGTAAAGTAGTTGCAAACTCATGCTTTTAGAGACTTGTTTGGGCTCATGAGAGGAGTAGAAAAACATCAAAAATTTCAGTCCTGCATGATTCTACCAAGAAATGTGTGTTCATTCAAACCGCTGGTTTTTGATAGTTTGGGCCCTATTGAATAATGAATGTTTTGAATTTTCTCCAAAAGTAAAGTAGTTGCAAACTCATCCTTTTAGAAACTTGTTTGGGCTGTTGAGAGGAGTAAAAAACCATCAAAAATTTCAATCCTGCATGATTCTACCAAGAAATGTGATTCTTCATTCAAAACGCTGGTTTTTGCTATTTGGCTCTATTGAATAATGAATGTTTTGAATTTTCTCCAAAAGTAAAGTAGTTGCAAACTCATGCTTTTAGAGACTTGTTTGGGCTCATGAGAGGAGTAGAAAAACATCAAAAATTTCAGTCCTGCATGATTCTACCAAGAAATGTGTGTTCATTGAAACCGCTGGTTTTTGATAGTTTGGGCCCTATTGAATAATGAATGTTTTGAATTTTCTCCAAAAGTAAAGTAGTTGCAAACTCATCCTTTTAGAAACTTGTTTGGGCTGTTGAGAGGAGTAAAAAACCATCAAAAATTTCAATCCTGCATGATTCTACCAAGAAATGTGATTCTTCATTCAAAACGCTGGTTTTTGCTATTGGGCTCTATTGAATAATGAATGTTTTGAATTTTCTCCAAAAGTAAAGTAGTTGCAAACTCATGCTTTTAGAGACTTGTTTGGGCTCACGAGAGGAGTAGAAAAACATCAAAAATTTCAGTCCTGCATGATTCTACCAAGAAATGTGTGTTCATTCAAACCGCTGGTTTTTGATAGTTTGGGCCCTATTGAATAATGAATGTTTTGAATTTTCTCCAAAAGTAAAGTAGTTGCAAACTCATCCTTTTAGAAACTTGTTTGGGCTGTTGAGAGGAGTAAAAAGCCATCAAAAATTTCAATCCTGCATGATTTTACCAAGAAATGTGATTCTTCATTCAAAACCTGATTTTTGCTATTGGGCTCTATTGAATAGTGAATGTTTTGAATTTTCTCCAAAAGTAAAGTAGTTGCAAACTCATGCTTTTAGAGACTTGTTTGGGCTCATGAGAGGAGTAGAAAAACATCAAAAATTTCAGTCCTGCATGATTCTACCAAGAAATGTGTTCATTCAAACCGCTGGTTTTTGATAGTTTGGGCCCTATTGAATAATGAATGTTTTGAATTTTCTCCAAAAGTAAAGTAGTTGCAAACTCATCCTTTTAGAAACTTGTTTGGGCTGTTGAGAGGAGTAAAAAACCATCAAAAATTTCAATCCTGCATGATTCTACCAAGAAATGTGATTCTTCATTCAAAACGCTGGTTTTTGCTATTGGGCTCTATTGAATAATGAATGTTTTGAATTTTCTCCAAAAGTAAAGTAGTTGCAAACTCATGCTTTTAGAGACTTGTTTGGGCTCATGAGAGGAGTAGAAAAACATCAAAAATTTCAGTCCTGCATGATTCTACCAAGAAATGTGTTCATTCAAACCGCTGGTTTTTGATAGTTTGGGCCCTATTGAATAATGAATGTTTTGAATTTTCTCCAAAAGTAAAGTAGTTGCAAACTCATCCTTTTAGAAACTTGTTTGGGCTGTTGAGAGGAGTAAAAAACCATCAAAAATTTCAATCCTGCATGATTCTACCAAGAAATGTGATTCTTCATTCAAAACGCTGGTTTTTGCTATTGGGCTCTATTGAATAATGAATGTTTTGAATTTTCTCCAAAAGTAAAGTAGTTGCAAACTCATGCTTTTAGAGACTTGTTTGGGCTCATGAGAGGAGTAGAAAAACATCAAAAATTTCAATCCTGCATGATTCTACCAAGAAATGTGTGTTCATTGAAACCGCTGGTTTTTGATAGTTTGGGCCCTATTGAATAATGAATGTTTTGAATTTTCTCCAAAAGTAAAGTAGTTGCAAACTCATCCTTTTAGAAACTTGTTTGGGCTGTTGAGAGGAGTAAAAAGCCATCAAAAATTTCAATCCTGCATGATTTTACCAAGAAATGTGATTCTTCATTCAAAACCTGATTTTTGCTATTGGGCTCTATTGAATAGTGAATGTTTTGAATTTTCTCCAAAAGTAAAGTAGTTGCAAACTCATGCTTTTAGAGACTTGTTTGGGCTCATGAGAGGAGTAGAAAAACATCAAAAATTTCAGTCCTGCATGATTCTACCAAGAAATGTGTTCATTCAAACCGCTGGTTTTTGATAGTTTGGGCCCTATTGAATAATGAATGTTTTGAATTTTCTCCAAAAGTAAAGTAGTTGCAAACTCATCCTTTTAGAAACTTGTTTGGGCTGTTGAGAGGAGTAAAAAACCATCAAAAATTTCAATCCTGCATGATTCTACCAAGAAATGTGATTCTTCATTCAAAACGCTGGTTTTTGCTATTGGGCTCTATTGAATAATGAATGTTTTGAATTTTCTCCAAAAGTAAAGTAGTTGCAAACTCATGCTTTTAGAGACTTGTTTGGGCTCATGAGAGGAGTAGAAAAACATCAAAAATTTCAGTCCTGCATGATTCTACCAAGAAATGTGTTCATTCAAACCGCTGGTTTTTGATAGTTTGGGCCCTATTGAATAATGAATGTTTTGAATTTTCTCCAAAAGTAAAGTAGTTGCAAACTCATCCTTTTAGAAACTTGTTTGGGCTGTTGAGAGGAGTAAAAAACCATCAAAAATTTCAATCCTGCATGATTCTACCAAGAAATGTGATTCTTCATTCAAAACGCTGGTTTTTGCTATTGGGCTCTATTGAATAATGAATGTTTTGAATTTTCTCCAAAAGTAAAGTAGTTGCAAACTCATGCTTTTAGAGACTTGTTTGGGCTCATGAGAGGAGTAGAAAAACATCAAAAATTTCAATCCTGCATGATTCTACCAAGAAATGTGTGTTCATTGAAACCGCTGGTTTTTGATCGTTTGGGCCCTATTGAATAATGAATGTTTTGAATTTTCTCCAAAAGTAAAGTAGTTGCAAACTCATCCTTTTAGAAACTTGTTTGGGCTGTTGAGAGGAGTAAAAAACCATCAAAAATTTCTATCCTGCATGATTTTACCAAGAAATGTGATTCTTCATTCAAAACCTGATTTTTGCTATTGGGCTCTATTGAATAGTGAATGTTTTGAATTTTCTCCAAAAGTAAAGTAGTTGCAAACTCATGCTTTTAGAGACTTGTTTGGGCTCATGAGAGGAGTAGAAAAACATCAAAAATTTCAGTCCTGCATGATTCTACCAAGAAATGTGTGTTCATTGAAACCGCTGGTTTTTGATAGTTTGGGCCCTATTGAATAATGAATGTTTTGAATTTTCTCCAAAAGTAAAGTAGTTGCAAACTCATCCTTTTAGAAACTTGTTTGGGCTGTTGAGAGGAGTAAAAAACCATCAAAAATTTCAATCCTGCATGATTTTACCAAGAAATGTGATTCTTCATTCAAAACCTGATTTTTGCTATTGGGCTCTATTGAATAGTGAATGTTTTGAATTTTCTCCAAAAGTAAAGTAGTTGCAAACTCATGCTTTTAGAGACTTGTTTGGGCTCATGAGATGAGTAGAAAAACATCAAAAGTTTCAGTCCTGCATGATTCTACCAAGACATGTGTGTTCATTGAAACGGCTGGTTTTTGATAGTTTGGGCCCTATTGAATAATGAATGTTTTGAATTTTCTCCAAAAGTAAAGTAGTTGCAAACTCATCCTTTTAGAAACTTGTTTGGGCTGTTGAGAGGAGTAAAAAACCATCAAAAATTTCAATCCTGCATGATTCTACCAAGAAATGTGATTCTTCATTCAAAACGCTGGTTTTTGCTATTGGGCTCTATTGAATAATGAATGTTTTGAATTTTCTCCAAAAGTAAAGTAGTTGCAAACTCATGCTTTTAGAGACTTGTTTGGGCTCATGAGAGGAGTAGAAAAACATCAAAAATTTCAGTCCTGCATGATTCTACCAAGAAATGTGTGTTCATTCAAACCGCTGGTTTTTGATAGTTTGGGCCCTATTGAATAATGAATGTTTTGAATTTTCTCCAAAAGTAAAGTAGTTGCAAACTCATGCTTTTAGAGACTTGTTTGGGCTCATGAGAGGAGTAGAAAAACATCAAAAATTTCAGTCCTGCATGATTCTACCAAGAAATGTGTGTTCATTGAAACCGCTGGTTTTTGATAGTTTGGGCCCTATTGAATAATGAATGTTTTGAATTTTCTTCAAAAGTAAAGTAGTTGCAAACTCATCCTTTTAGAAACTTGTTTGGGCTGTTGAGAGGAGTAAAAAACCATCAAAAATTTCAATCCTGCATGATTCTACCAAGAAATGTGATTCTTCATTCAAAACGCTGGTTTTTGCTATTGGGCTCTATTGAATAATGAATGTTTTGAATTTTCTCCAAAAGTAAAGTAGTTGCAAACTCATGCTTTTAGAGACTTGTTTGGGCTCATGAGAGGAGTAGAAAAACATCAAAAATTTCAGTCCTGCATGATTCTACCAAGAAATGTGTGTTCATTGAAACCGCTGGTTTTTGATAGTTTGGGCCCTATTGAATAATGAATGTTTTGAATTTTCTCCAAAAGTAAAGTAGTTGCAAACTCATCCTTTTAGAAACTTGTTTGGGCTGTTGAGAGGAGTAAAAAACCATCAAAAATTTCAATCCTGCATGATTCTACCAAGAAATGTGATTCTTCATTCAAAACGCTGGTTTTTGCTATTGGGCTCTATTGAATAATGAATGTTTTGAATTTTCTCCAAAAGTAAAGTAGTTGCAAACTCATGCTTTTAGAGACTTGTTTGGGCTCATGAGAGGAGTAGAAAAACATCAAAAATTTCAGTCCTGCATGATTCTACCAAGAAATGTGTGTTCATTCAAACCGCTGGTTTTTGATAGTTTGGGCCCTATTGAATAATGAATGTTTTGAATTTTCTCCAAAAGTAAAGTAGTTGCAAACTCATCCTTTTAGAAACTTGTTTGGGCTGTTGAGAGGAGTAAAAAACCATCAAAAATTTCAATCCTGCATGATTCTACCAAGAAATGTGATTCTTCATTCAAAACGCTGGTTTTTGCTATTTGGCTCTATTGAATAATGAATGTTTTGAATTTTCTCCAAAAGTAAAGTAGTTGCAAACTCATGCTTTTAGAGACTTGTTTGGGCTCATGAGAGGAGTAGAAAAACATCAAAAATTTCAGTCCTGCATGATTCTACCAAGAAATGTGTGTTCATTGAAACCGCTGGTTTTTGATAGTTTGGGCCCTATTGAATAATGAATGTTTTGAATTTTCTCCAAAAGTAAAGTAGTTGCAAACTCATCCTTTTAGAAACTTGTTTGGGCTGTTGAGAGGAGTAAAAAACCATCAAAAATTTCAATCCTGCATGATTCTACCAAGAAATGTGATTCTTCATTCAAAACGCTGGTTTTTGCTATTGGGCTCTATTGAATAATGAATGTTTTGAATTTTCTCCAAAAGTAAAGTAGTTGCAAACTCATGCTTTTAGAGACTTGTTTGGGCTCACGAGAGGAGTAGAAAAACATCAAAAATTTCAGTCCTGCATGATTCTACCAAGAAATGTGTGTTCATTGAAACCGCTGGTTTTTGATAGTTTGGGCCCTATTGAATAATGAATGTTTTGAATTTTCTCCAAAAGTAAAGTAGTTGCAAACTCATCCTTTTAGAAACTTGTTTGGGCTGTTGAGAGGAGTAAAAAACCATCAAAAATTTCAATCCTGCATGATTCTACCAAGAAATGTGATTCTTCATTCAAAACGCTGGTTTTTGCTATTGGGCTCTATTGAATAATGAATGTTTTGAATTTTCTCCAAAAGTAAAGTAGTTGCAAACTCATGCTTTTAGAGACTTGTTTGGGCTCATGAGAGGAGTAGAAAAACATCAAAAATTTCAGTCCTGCATGATTCTACCAAGAAATGTGTGTTCATTGAAACCGCTGGTTTTTGATAGTTTGGGCCCTATTGAATAATGAATGTTTTGAATTTTCTCCAAAAGTAAAGTAGTTGCAAACTCATCCTTTTAGAAACTTGTTTGGGCTGTTGAGAGGAGTAAAAAACCATCAAAAATTTCAATCCTGCATGATTTTACCAAGAAATGTGATTCTTCATTCAAAACCTGATTTTTGCTATTGGGCTCTATTGAATAGTGAATGGTTTGAATTTTCTCCAAAAGTAAAGTAGTTGCAAACTCATGCTTTTAGAGACTTGTTTGGGCTCATGAGAGGAGTAGAAAAACATCAAAAATTTCAGTCCTGCATGATTCTACCAAGAAATGTGTGTTCATTGAAACCGCTGGTTTTTGATAGTTTGGGCCCTATTGAATAATGAATGTTTTGAATTTTCTCCAAAAGTAAAGTAGTTGCAAACTCATCCTTTTAGAAACTTGTTTGGGCTGTTGAGAGGAGTAAAAAACCATCAAAAATTTCAATCCTGCATGATTCTACCAAGAAATGTGATTCTTCATTCAAAACGCTGGTTTTTGCTATTGGGCTCTATTGAATAATGAATGTTTTGAATTTTCTCCAAAAGTAAAGTAGTTGCAAACTCATGCTTTTAGAGACTTGTTTGGGCTCACGAGAGGAGTAGAAAAACATCAAAAATTTCAGACCTGCATGATTCTACCAAGAAATGTGTGTTCATTGAAACCGCTGGTTTTTGATAGTTTGGGCCCTATTGAATAATGAATGTTTTGAATTTTCTCCAAAAGTAAAGTAGTTGCAAACTCATCCTTTTAGAAACTTGTTTGGGCTGTTGAGAGGAGTAAAAAACCATCAAAAATTTCAATCCTGCATGATTCTACCAAGAAATGTGATTCTTCATTCAAAACGCTGGTTTTTGCTATTGGGCTCTATTGAATAATGAATGTTTTGAATTTTCTCCAAAAGTAAAGTAGTTGCAAACTCATGCTTTTAGAGACTTGTTTGGGCTCATGAGAGGAGTAGAAAAACATCAAAAATTTCAGTCCTGCATGATTCTACCAAGAAATGTGTGTTCATTGAAACCGCTGGTTTTTGATAGTTTGGGCCCTATTGAATAATGAATGTTTTGAATTTTCTCCAAAAGTAAAGTAGTTGCAAACTCATCCTTTTAGAAACTTGTTTGGGCTGTTGAGAGGAGTAAAAAACCATCAAAAATTTCAATCCTGCATGATTTTACCAAGAAATGTGATTCTTCATTCAAAACCTGATTTTTGCTATTGGGCTCTATTGAATAGTGAATGTTTTGAATTTTCTCCAAAAGTAAAGTAGTTGCAAACTCATGCTTTTAGAGACTTGTTTGGGCTCATGAGAGGAGTAGAAAAACATCAAAAATTTCAGTCCTGCATGATTCTACCAAGAAATGTGTTCATTCAAACCGCTGGTTTTTGATAGTTTGGGCCCTATTGAATAATGAATGTTTTGAATTTTCTCCAAAAGTAAAGTAGTTGCAAACTCATCCTTTTAGAAACTTGTTTGGGCTGTTGAGAGGAGTAAAAAACCATCAAAAATTTCAATCCTGCATGATTCTACCAAGAAATGTGATTCTTCATTCAAAACGCTGGTTTTTGCTATTGGGCTCTATTGAATAATGAATGTTTTGAATTTTCTCCAAAAGTAAAGTAGTTGCAAACTCATGCTTTTAGAGACTTGTTTGGGCTCATGAGAGGAGTAGAAAAACATCAAAAATTTCAGTCCTGCATGATTCTACCAAGAAATGTGTGTTCATTGAAACCGCTGGTTTTTGATAGTTTGGGCCCTATTGAATAATGAATGTTTTGAAATTTCTCCAAAAGTAAAGTAGTTGCAAACTCATCCTTTTAGAAACTTGTTTGGGCTGTTGAGAGGAGTAAAAAACCATCAAAAATTTCAATCCTGCATGATTTTACCAAGAAATGTGATTCTTCATTCAAAACCTGATTTTTGCTATTGGGCTCTATTGAATAGTGAATGTTTTGAATTTTCTCCAAAAGTAAAGTAGTTGCAAACTCATGCTTTTAGAGACTTGTTTGGGCTCATGAGAGGAGTAGAAAAACATCAAAAATTTCAGTCCTGCATGATTCTACCAAGAAATGTGTTCATTCAAACCGCTGGATTTTGATAGTTTGGGCCCTATTGAATAATGAATGTTTTGAATTTTCTCCAAAAGTAAAGTAGTTGCAAACTCATCCTTTTAGAAACTTGTTTGGGCTGTTGAGAGGAGTAAAAAACCATCAAAAATTTCAATCCTGCATGATTCTACCAAGAAATGTGATTCTTCATTCAAAACGCTGGTTTTTGCTATTGGGCTCTATTGAATAATGAATGTTTTGAATTTTCTCCAAAAGTAAAGTAGTTGCAAACTCATGCTTTTAGAGACTTGTTTGGGCTCATGAGAGGAGTAGAAAAACATCAAAAATTTCAGTCCTGCATGATTCTACCAAGAAATGTGTTCATTCAAACCGCTGGTTTTTGATAGTTTGGGCCCTATTGAATAATGAATGTTTTGAATTTTCTCCAAAAGTAAAGTAGTTGCAAACTCATCCTTTTAGAAACTTGTTTGGGCTGTTGAGAGGAGTAAAAAACCATCAAAAATTTCAATCCTGCATGATTCTACCAAGAAATGTGATTCTTCATTTAAAACGCTGGTTTTTGCTATTGGGCTCTATTGAATAATGAATGTTTTGAATTTTCTCCAAAAGTAAAGTAGTTGCAAACTCATGCTTTTAGAGACTTGTTTGGGCTCATGAGAGGAGTAGAAAAACATCAAAAATTTCAGTCCTGAATGATTCTACCAAGAAATGTGTGTTCATTGAAACCGCTGGTTTTTGATAGTTTGGGCCCTATTGAATAATGAATGTTTTGAATTTTCTCCAAAAGTAAAGTAGTTGCAAACTCATCCTTTTAGAAACTTGTTTGGGCTGTTGAGAGGAGTAAAAAACCATCAAAAATTTCAATCCTGCATGATTTTACCAAGAAATGTGATTCTTCATTCAAAACCTGATTTTTGCTATTGGGCTCTATTGAATAGTGAATGTTTTGAATTTTCTCCAAAAGTAAAGTAGTTGCAAACTCATGCTTTTAGAGACTAGTTTGGGCTCATGAGAGGAGTAGAAAAACATCAAAAATTTCAGTCCTGCATGATTCTACCAAGAAATGTGTGTTCATTGAAACCGCTGGTTTTTGATAGTTTGGGCCCTATTGAATAATGAATGTTTTGAATTTTCTCCAAAAGTAAAGTAGTTGCAAACTCATCCTTTTAGAAACTTGTTTGGGCTGTTGAGAGGAGTAAAAAACCATCAAAAATTTCAATCCTGCATGATTTTACCAAGAAATGTGATTCTTCATTCAAAACCTGATTTTTGCTATTGGGCTCTATTGAATAGTGAATGTTTTGAATTTTCTCCAAAAGTAAAGTAGTTGCAAACTCATGCTTTTAGAGACTTGTTTGGGCTCATGAGATGAGTAGAAAAACATCAAAAATTTCAGTCCTGCATGATTCTACCAAGACATGTGTGTTCATTGAAACGGCTGGTTTTTGATAGTTTGGGCCCTATTGAATAATGAATGTTTTGAATTTTCTCCAAAAGTAAAGTAGTTGCAAACTCATCCTTTTAGAAACTTGTTTGGGCTGTTGAGAGGAGTAAAAAACCATCAAAAATTTCAATCCTGCATGATTCTACCAAGAAATGTGATTCTTCATTCAAAACGCTGGTTTTTGCTATTGGGCTCTATTGAATAATGAATGTTTTGAATTTTCTCCAAAAGTAAAGTAGTTGCAAACTCATGCTTTTAGAGACTTGTTTGGGCTCATGAGAGGAGTAGAAAAACATCAAAAATTTCAGTCCTGCATGATTCTACCAAGAAATGTGTGTTCATTCAAACCGCTGGTTTTTGATAGTTTGGGCCCTATTGAATAATGAATGTTTTGAATTTTCTCCAAAAGTAAAGTAGTTGCAAACTCATGCTTTTAGAGACTTGTTTGGGCTCATGAGAGGAGTAGAAAAACATCAAAAATTTCAGTCCTGCATGATTCTACCAAGAAATGTGTGTTCATTGAAACCGCTGGTTTTTGATAGTTTGGGCCCTATTGAATAATGAATGTTTTGAATTTTCTTCAAAAGTAAAGTAGTTGCAAACTCATCCTTTTAGAAACTTGTTTGGGCTGTTGAGAGGAGTAAAAAACCATCAAAAATTTCAATCCTGCATGATTCTACCAAGAAATGTGATTCTTCATTTAAAACGCTGGTTTTTGCTATTGGGCTCTATTGAATAATGAATGTTTTGAATTTTCTCCAAAAGTAAAGTAGTTGCAAACTCATGCTTTTAGAGACTTGTTTGGGCTCATGAGAGGAGTAGAAAAACATCAAAAATTTCAGTCCTGAATGATTCTACCAAGAAATGTGTGTTCATTGAAACCGCTGGTTTTTGATAGTTTGGGCCCTATTGAATAATGAATGTTTTGAATTTTCTCCAAAAGTAAAGTAGTTGCAAACTCATCCTTTTAGAAACTTGTTTGGGCTGTTGAGAGGAGTAAAAAACCATCAAAAATTTCAATCCTGCATGATTTTACCAAGAAATGTGATTCTTCATTCAAAACCTGATTTTTGCTATTGGGCTCTATTGAATAGTGAATGTTTTGAATTTTCTCCAAAAGTAAAGTAGTTGCAAACTCATGCTTTTAGAGACTAGTTTGGGCTCATGAGAGGAGTAGAAAAACATCAAAAATTTCAGTCCTGCATGATTCTACCAAGAAATGTGTGTTCATTGAAACCGCTGGTTTTTGATAGTTTGGGCCCTATTGAATAATGAATGTTTTGAATTTTCTCCAAAAGTAAAGTAGTTGCAAACTCATCCTTTTAGAAACTTGTTTGGGCTGTTGAGAGGAGTAAAAAACCATCAAAAATTTCAATCCTGCATGATTTTACCAAGAAATGTGATTCTTCATTCAAAACCTGATTTTTGCTATTGGGCTCTATTGAATAGTGAATGTTTTGAATTTTCTCCAAAAGTAAAGTAGTTGCAAACTCATGCTTTTAGAGACTTGTTTGGGCTCATGAGATGAGTAGAAAAACATCAAAAATTTCAGTCCTGCATGATTCTACCAAGACATGTGTGTTCATTGAAACGGCTGGTTTTTGATAGTTTGGGCCCTATTGAATAATGAATGTTTTGAATTTTCTCCAAAAGTAAAGTAGTTGCAAACTCATCCTTTTAGAAACTTGTTTGGGCTGTTGAGAGGAGTAAAAAACCATCAAAAATTTCAATCCTGCATGATTCTACCAAGAAATGTGATTCTTCATTCAAAACGCTGGTTTTTGCTATTGGGCTCTATTGAATAATGAATGTTTTGAATTTTCTCCAAAAGTAAAGTAGTTGCAAACTCATGCTTTTAGAGACTTGTTTGGGCTCATGAGAGGAGTAGAAAAACATCAAAAATTTCAGTCCTGCATGATTCTACCAAGAAATGTGTGTTCATTCAAACCGCTGGTTTTTGATAGTTTGGGCCCTATTGAATAATGAATGTTTTGAATTTTCTCCAAAAGTAAAGTAGTTGCAAACTCATGCTTTTAGAGACTTGTTTGGGCTCATGAGAGGAGTAGAAAAACATCAAAAATTTCAGTCCTGCATGATTCTACCAAGAAATGTGTGTTCATTGAAACCGCTGGTTTTTGATAGTTTGGGCCCTATTGAATAATGAATGTTTTGAATTTTCTTCAAAAGTAAAGTAGTTGCAAACTCATCCTTTTAGAAACTTGTTTGGGCTGTTGAGAGGAGTAAAAAACCATCAAAAATTTCAATCCTGCATGATTCTACCAAGAAATGTGATTCTTCATTCAAAACGCTGGTTTTTGCTATTGGGCTCTATTGAATAATGAATGTTTTGAATTTTCTCCAAAAGTAAAGTAGTTGCAAACTCATGCTTTTAGAGACTTGTTTGGGCTCATGAGAGGAGTAGAAAAACATCAAAAATTTCAGTCCTGCATGATTCTACCAAGAAATGTGTGTTCATTGAAACCGCTGGTTTTTGATAGTTTGGGCCCTATTGAATAATGAATGTTTTGAATTTTCTCCAAAAGTAAAGTAGTTGCAAACTCATCCTTTTAGAAACTTGTTTGGGCTGTTGAGAGGAGTAAAAAACCATCAAAAATTTCAATCCTGCATGATTCTACCAAGAAATGTGATTCTTCATTCAAAACGCTGGTTTTTGCTATTGGGCTCTATTGAATAATGAATGTTTTGAATTTTCTCCAAAAGTAAAGTAGTTGCAAACTCATGCTTTTAGAGATTTGTTTGGGCTCATGAGAGGAGTAGAAAAACATCAAAAATTTCAGTCCTGCATGATTCTACCAAGAAATGTGTGTTCATTGAAACCGCTGGTTTTTGATAGTTTGGGCCCTATTGAATAATGAATGTTTTAAATTTTCTCCAAAAGTAAAGTAGTTGCAAACTCATCCTTTTAGAAACTTGTTTGGGCTGTTGAGAGGAGTAAAAAACCATCAAAAATTTCAATCCTGCATGATTTTACCAAGAAATGTGATTCTTCATTCAAAACCTGATTTTTGCTATTGGGCTCTATTGAATAGTGAATGTTTTGAATTTTCTCCAAAAGTAAAGTAGTTGCAAACTCATGCTTTTAGAGACTTGTTTGGGCTCATGAGAGGAGTAGAAAAACATCAAAAATTTCAGTCCTGCATGATTCTACCAAGAAATGTGTGTTCATTCAAACCGCTGGTTTTTGATAGTTTGGGCCCTATTGAATAATGAATGTTTTGAATTTTCTCCAAAAGTAAAGTAGTTGCAAACTCATGCTTTTAGAGACTTGTTTGGGCTCATGAGAGGAGTAGAAAAACATCAAAAATTTCAGTCCTGCATGATTCTACCAAGAAATGTGTGTTCATTGAAACCGCTGGTTTTTGATAGTTTGGGCCCTATTGAATAATGAATGTTTTGAATTTTCTCCAAAAGTAAAGTAGTTGCAAACTCATCCTTTTAGAAACTTGTTTGGGCTGTTGAGAGGAGTAAAAAACCATCAAAAATGTAAATCCTGCATGATTCTACCAAGAAATGTGATTCTTCATTCAAAACGCTGGTTTTTGCTATTGGGCTCTATTGAATAATGAATGTTTTGAATTTTCTCCAAAAGTAAAGTAGTTGCAAACTCATGCTTTTAGAGACTTGTTTGGGCTCATGAGAGGAGTAGAAAAACATCAAAAATTTCAGTCCTGCATGATTCTACCAAGAAATGTGTGTTCATTGAAACCGCTGGTTTTTGATAGTTTGGGCCCTATTGAATAATGAATGTTTTGAATTTTCTCCAAAAGTAAAGTAGTTGCAAACTCATCCTTTTAGAAACTTGTTTGGGCTGTTGAGAGGAGTAAAAAACCATCAAAAATTTCAATCCTGCATGATTCTACCAAGAAATGTGATTCTTCATTCAAAACGCTGGTTTTTGCTATTGGGCTCTATTGAATAATGAATGTTTTGAATTTTCTCCAAAAGTAAAGTAGTTGCAAACTCATGCTTTTAGAGACTTGTTTGGGCTCATGAGAGGAGTAGAAAAACATCAAAAATTTCAGTCCTGCATGATTCTACCAAGAAATGTGTGTTCATTGAAACCGCTGGTTTTTGATAGTTTGGGCCCTATTGAATAATGAATGTTTTGAATTTTCTCCAAAAGTAAAGTAGTTGCAAACTCATCCTTTTAGAAACTTGTTTGGGCTGTTGAGAGGAGTAAAAAACCATCAAAAATTTCAATCCTGCATGATTTTACCAAGAAATGTGATTCTTCATTCAAAACCTGATTTTTGCTATTGGGCTCTATTGAATAGTGAATGTTTTGAATTTTCTCCAAAAGTAAAGTAGTTGCAAACTCATGCTTTTAGAGACTTGTTTGGGCTCATGAGATGAGTAGAAAAACATCAAAAATTTCAGTCCTGCATGATTCTACCAAGACATGTGTGTTCATTGAAACGGCTGGTTTTTGATAGTTTGGGCCCTATTGAATAATGAATGTTTTGAATTTTCTCCAAAAGTAAAGTAGTTGCAAACTCATCCTTTTAGAAACTTGTTTGGGCTGTTGAGAGGAGTAAAAAACCATCAAAAATTTCAATCCTGCATGATTCTACCAAGAAATGTGATTCTTCATTCAAAACGCTGGTTTTTGCTATTGGGCTCTATTGAATAATGAATGTTTTGAATTTTCTCCAAAAGTAAAGTAGTTGCAAACTCATGCTTTTAGAGACTTGTTTGGGCTCATGAGAGGAGTAGAAAAACATCAAAAATTTCAGTCCTGCATGATTCTACCAAGAAATGTGTGTTCATTCAAACCGCTGGTTTTTGATAGTTTGGGCCCTATTGAATAATGAATGTTTTGAATTTTCTCCAAAAGTAAAGTAGTTGCAAACTCATGCTTTTAGAGACTTGTTTGGGCTCATGAGAGGAGTAGAAAAACATCAAAAATTTCAGTCCTGCATGATTCTACCAAGAAATGTGTGTTCATTGAAACCGCTGGTTTTTGATAGTTTGGGCCCTATTGAATAATGAATGTTTTGAATTTTCTTCAAAAGTAAAGTAGTTGCAAACTCATCCTTTTAGAAACTTGTTTGGGCTGTTGAGAGGAGTAAAAAACCATCAAAAATTTCAATCCTGCATGATTCTACCAAGAAATGTGATTCTTCATTCAAAACGCTGGTTTTTGCTATTGGGCTCTATTGAATAATGAATGTTTTGAATTTTCTCCAAAAGTAAAGTAGTTGCAAACTCATGCTTTTAGAGACTTGTTTGGGCTCATGAGAGGAGTAGAAAAACATCAAAAATTTCAGTCCTGCATGATTCTACCAAGAAATGTGTGTTCATTGAAACCGCTGGTTTTTGATAGTTTGGGCCCTATTGAATAATGAATGTTTTGAATTTTCTCCAAAAGTAAAGTAGTTGCAAACTCATCCTTTTAGAAACTTGTTTGGGCTGTTGAGAGGAGTAAAAAACCATCAAAAATTTCAATCCTGCATGATTCTACCAAGAAATGTGATTCTTCATTCAAAACGCTGGTTTTTGCTATTGGGCTCTATTGAATAATGAATGTTTTGAATTTTCTCCAAAAGTAAAGTAGTTGCAAACTCATGCTTTTAGAGATTTGTTTGGGCTCATGAGAGGAGTAGAAAAACATCAAAAATTTCAGTCCTGCATGATTCTACCAAGAAATGTGTGTTCATTGAAACCGCTGGTTTTTGATAGTTTGGGCCCTATTGAATAATGAATGTTTTAAATTTTCTCCAAAAGTAAAGTAGTTGCAAACTCATCCTTTTAGAAACTTGTTTGGGCTGTTGAGAGGAGTAAAAAACCATCAAAAATTTCAATCCTGCATGATTTTACCAAGAAATGTGATTCTTCATTCAAAACCTGATTTTTGCTATTGGGCTCTATTGAATAGTGAATGTTTTGAATTTTCTCCAAAAGTAAAGTAGTTGCAAACTCATGCTTTTAGAGACTTGTTTGGGCTCATGAGAGGAGTAGAAAAACATCAAAAATTTCAGTCCTGCATGATTCTACCAAGAAATGTGTGTTCATTCAAACCGCTGGTTTTTGATAGTTTGGGCCCTATTGAATAATGAATGTTTTGAATTTTCTCCAAAAGTAAAGTAGTTGCAAACTCATGCTTTTAGAGACTTGTTTGGGCTCATGAGAGGAGTAGAAAAACATCAAAAATTTCAGTCCTGCATGATTCTACCAAGAAATGTGTGTTCATTGAAACCGCTGGTTTTTGATAGTTTGGGCCCTATTGAATAATGAATGTTTTGAATTTTCTCCAAAAGTAAAGTAGTTGCAAACTCATCCTTTTAGAAACTTGTTTGGGCTGTTGAGAGGAGTAAAAAACCATCAAAAATGTAAATCCTGCATGATTCTACCAAGAAATGTGATTCTTCATTCAAAACGCTGGTTTTTGCTATTGGGCTCTATTGAATAATGAATGTTTTGAATTTTCTCCAAAAGTAAAGTAGTTGCAAACTCATGCTTTTAGAGACTTGTTTGGGCTCATGAGAGGAGTAGAAAAACATCAAAAATTTCAGTCCTGCATGATTCTACCAAGAAATGTGTGTTCATTGAAACCGCTGGTTTTTGATAGTTTGGGCCCTATTGAATAATGAATGTTTTGAATTTTCTCCAAAAGTAAAGTAGTTGCAAACTCATCCTTTTAGAAACTTGTTTGGGCTGTTGAGAGGAGTAAAAAACCATCAAAAATTTCAATCCTGCATGATTCTACCAAGAAATGTGATTCTTCATTCAAAACGCTGGTTTTTGCTATTGGGCTCTATTGAATAATGAATGTTTTGAATTTTCTCCAAAAGTAAAGTAGTTGCAAACTCATGCTTTTAGAGACTTGTTTGGGCTCATGAGAGGAGTAGAAAAACATCAAAAATTTCAGTCCTGCATGATTCTACCAAGAAATGTGTGTTCATTGAAACCGCTGGTTTTTGATAGTTTGGGCCCTATTGAATAATGAATGTTTTGAATTTTCTCCAAAAGTAAAGTAGTTGCAAACTCATCCTTTTAGAAACTTGTTTGGGCTGTTGAGAGGAGTAAAAAACCATCAAAAATTTCAATCCTGCATGATTTTACCAAGAAATGTGATTCTTCATTCAAAACCTGATTTTTGCTATTGGGCTCTATTGAATAGTGAATGGTTTGAATTTTCTCCAAAAGTAAAGTAGTTGCAAACTCATGCTTTTAGAGACTTGTTTGGGCTCATGAGAGGAGTAGAAAAACATCAAAAATTTCAGTCCTGCATGATTCTACCAAGAAATGTGTGTTCATTGAAACCGCTGGTTTTTGATAGTTTGGGCCCTATTGAATAATGAATGTTTTGAATTTTCTCCAAAAGTAAAGTAGTTGCAAACTCATCCTTTTAGAAACTTGTTTGGGCTGTTGAGAGGAGTAAAAAACCATCAAAAATTTCAATCCTGCATGATTCTACCAAGAAATGTGATTCTTCATTCAAAACGCTGGTTTTTGCTATTGGGCTCTATTGAATAATGAATGTTTTGAATTTTCTCCAAAAGTAAAGTAGTTGCAAACTCATGCTTTTAGAGACTTGTTTGGGCTCACGAGAGGAGTAGAAAAACATCAAAAATTTCAGTCCTGCATGATTCTACCAAGAAATGTGTGTTCATTGAAACCGCTGGTTTTTGATAGTTTGGGCCCTATTGAATAATGAATGTTTTGTATTTTCTCCAAAAGTAAAGTAGTTGCAAACTCATCCTTTTAGAAACTTGTTTGGGCTGTTGAGAGGAGTAAAAAACCATCAAAAATTTCAATCCTGCATGATTCTACCAAGAAATGTGATTCTTCATTCAAAACGCTGGTTTTTGCTATTGGGCTCTATTGAATAATGAATGTTTTGAATTTTCTCCAAAAGTAAAGTAGTTGCAAACTCATGCTTTTAGAGACTTGTTTGGGCTCATGAGAGGAGTAGAAAAACATCAAAAATTTCAGTCCTGCATGATTCTACCAAGAAATGTGTGTTCATTGAAACCGCTGGTTTTTGATAGTTTGGACCCTATTGAATAATGAATGTTTTGAATTTTCTCCAAAAGTAAAGTAGTTGCAAACTCATCCTTTTAGAAACTTGTTTGGGCTGTTGAGAGGAGTAAAAAACCATCAAAAATTTCAATCCTGCATGATTTTACCAAGAAATGTGATTCTTCATTCAAAACCTGATTTTTGCTATTGGGCTCTATTGAATAGTGAATGGTTTGAATTTTCTCCAAAAGTAAAGTAGTTGCAAACTCATGCTTTTAGAGACTTGTTTGGGCTCATGAGAGGAGTAGAAAAACATCAAAAATTTCAGTCCTGCATGATTCTACCAAGAAATGTGTGTTCATTGAAACCGCTGGTTTTTGATAGTTTGGGCCCTATTGAATAATGAATGTTTTGAATTTTCTCCAAAAGTAAAGTAGTTGCAAACTCATCCTTTTAGAAACTTGTTTGGGCTGTTGAGAGGAGTAAAAAACCATCAAAAATTTCAATCCTGCATGATTCTACCAAGAAATGTGATTCTTCATTCAAAACGCTGGTTTTTGCTATTGGGCTCTATTGAATAATGAATGTTTTGAATTTTCTCCAAAAGTAAAGTAGTTGCAAACTCATGCTTTTAGAGACTTGTTTGGGCTCATGAGAGGAGTAGAAAAACATCAAAAATTTCAGTCCTGCATGATTCTACCAAGAAATGTGTGTTCATTGAAACCGCTGGTTTTTGATAGTTTGGGCCCTATTGAATAATGAATGTTTTGAATTTTCTCCAAAAGTAAAGTAGTTGCAAACTCATCCTTTTAGAAACTTGTTTGGGCTGTTGAGAGGAGTAAAAAACCATCAAAAATTTCAATCCTGCATGATTTTACCAAGAAATGTGATTCTTCATTCAAAACCTGATTTTTGCTATTGGGCTCTATTGAATAGTGAATGTTTTGAATTTTCTCCAAAAGTAAAGTAGTTGCAAACTCATGCTTTTAGAGACTTGTTTGGGCTCATGAGAGGAGTAGAAAAACATCAAAAATTTCAATCCTGCATGATTCTACCAAGAAATGTGTTCATTCAAACCGCTGGTTTTTGATAGTTTGGGCCCTATTGAATAATGAATGTTTTGAATTTTCTCCAAAAGTAAAGTAGTTGCAAACTCATCCTTTTAGAAACTTGTTTGGGCTGTTGAGAGGAGTAAAAAACCATCAAAAATTTCAATCCTGCATGATTCTACCAAGAAATGTGATTCTTCATTCAAAACGCTGGTTTTTGCTATTGGGCTCTATTGAATAATGAATGTTTTGAATTTTCTCCAAAAGTAAAGTAGTTGCAAACTCATGCTTTTAGAGACTTGTTTGGGCTCATGAGAGGAGTAGAAAAACATCAAAAATTTCAGTCCTGCATGATTCTACCAAGAAATGTGTGTTCATTGAAACCGCTGGTTTTTGATAGTTTGGGCCCTATTGAATAATGAATGTTTTGAATTTTCTCCAAAAGTAAAGTAGTTGCAAACTCATCCTTTTAGAAACTTGTTTGGGCTGTTGAGAGGAGTAAAAAACCATCAAAAATTTCAATCCTGCATGATTTTACCAAGAAATGTGATTCTTCATTCAAAACCTGATTTTTGCTATTGGGCTCTATTGAATAGTGAATGTTTTGAATTTTCTCCAAAAGTAAAGTAGTTGCAAACTCATGCTTTTAGAGACTTGTTTGGGCTCATGAGAGGAGTAGAAAAACATCAAAAATTTCAGTCCTGCATGATTCTACCAAGAAATGTGTTCATTCAAACCGCTGGTTTTTGATAGTTTGGGCCCTATTGAATAATGAATGTTTTGAATTTTCTCCAAAAGTAAAGTAGTTGCAAACTCATCCTTTTAGAAACTTGTTTGGGCTGTTGAGAGGAGTAAAAAACCATCAAAAATTTCAATCCTGCATGATTCTACCAAGAAATGTGATTCTTCATTCAAAACGCTGGTTTTTGCTATTGGGCTCTATTGAATAATGAATGTTTTGAATTTTCTCCAAAAGTAAAGTAGTTGCAAACTCATGCTTTTAGAGATTTGTTTGGGCTCATGAGAGGAGTAGAAAAACATCAAAAATTTCAGTCCTGCATGATTCTACCAAGAAATGTGTGTTCATTGAAACCGCTGGTTTTTGATAGTTTGGGCCCTATTGAATAATGAATGTTTTGAATTTTCTCCAAAAGTAAAGTAGTTGCAAACTCATCCTTTTAGAAACTTGTTTGGGCTGTTGAGAGGAGTAAAAAACCATCAAAAATTTCAATCCTGCATGATTTTACCAAGAAATGTGATTCTTCATTCAAAACCTGATTTTTGCTATTGGGCTCTATTGAATAGTGAATGTTTTGAATTTTCTCCAAAAGTAAAGTAGTTGCAAACTCATGCTTTTAGAGACTTGTTTGGGCTCATGAGAGGAGTAGAAAAACATCAAAAATTTCAGTCCTGCATGATTCTACCAAGAAATGTGTTCATTCAAACCGCTGGTTTTTGATAGTTTGGGCCCTATTGAATAATGAATGTTTTGAATTTTCTCCAAAAGTAAAGTAGTTGCAAACTCATCCTTTTAGAAACTTGTTTGGGCTGTTGAGAGGAGTAAAAAACCATCAAAAATTTCAATCCTGCATGATTCTACCAAGAAATGTGATTCTTCATTCAAAACGCTGGTTTTTGCTATTGGGCTCTATTGAATAATGAATGTTTTGAATTTTCTCCAAAAGTAAAGTAGTTGCAAACTCATGCTTTTAGAGACTTGTTTGGGCTCATGAGAGGAGTAGAAAAACATCAAAAATTTCAGTCCTGCATGATTCTACCAAGAAATGTGTTCATTCAAACCGCTGGTTTTTGATAGTTTGGGCCCTATTGAATAATGAATGTTTTGAATTTTCTCCAAAAGTAAAGTAGTTGCAAACTCATCCTTTTAGAAACTTGTTTGGGCTGTTGAGAGGAGTAAAAAACCATCAAAAATTTCAATCCTGCATGATTCTACCAAGAAATGTGATTCTTCATTTAAAACGCTGGTTTTTGCTATTGGGCTCTATTGAATAATGAATGTTTTGAATTTTCTCCAAAAGTAAAGTAGTTGCAAACTCATGCTTTTAGAGACTTGTTTGGGCTCATGAGAGGAGTAGAAAAACATCAAAAATTTCAGTCCTGCATGATTCTACCAAGAAATGTGTGTTCATTGAAACCGCTGGTTTTTGATAGTTTGGGCCCTATTGAATAATGAATGTTTTGAATTTTCTCCAAAAGTAAAGTAGTTGCAAACTCATCCTTTTAGAAACTTGTTTGGGCTGTTGAGAGGAGTAAAAAACCATCAAAAATTTCAATCCTGCATGATTTTACCAAGAAATGTGATTCTTCATTCAAAACCTGATTTTTGCTATTGGGCTCTATTGAATAGTGAATGTTTTGAATTTTCTCCAAAAGTAAAGTAGTTGCAAACTCATGCTTTTAGAGACTTGTTTGGGCTCATGAGATGAGTAGAAAAACATCAAAAATTTCAGTCCTGCATGATTCTACCAAGACATGTGTGTTCATTGAAACGGCTGGTTTTTGATAGTTTGGGCCCTATTGAATAATGAATGTTTTGAATTTTCTCCAAAAGTAAAGTAGTTGCAAACTCATCCTTTTAGAAACTTGTTTGGGCTGTTGAGAGGAGTAAAAAACCATCAAAAATTTCAATCCTGCATGATTCTACCAAGAAATGTGATTCTTCATTCAAAACGCTGGTTTTTGCTATTGGGCTCTATTGAATAATGAATGTTTTGAATTTTCTCCAAAAGTAAAGTAGTTGCAAACTCATGCTTTTAGAGACTTGTTTGGGCTCATGAGAGGAGTAGAAAAACATCAAAAATTTCAGTCCTGCATGATTCTACCAAGAAATGTGTGTTCATTCAAACCGCTGGTTTTTGATAGTTTGGGCCCTATTGAATAATGAATGTTTTGAATTTTCTCCAAAAGTAAAGTAGTTGCAAACTCATGCTTTTAGAGACTTGTTTGGGCTCATGAGAGGAGTAGAAAAACATCAAAAATTTCAGTCCTGCATGATTCTACCAAGAAATGTGTGTTCATTGAAACCGCTGGTTTTTGATAGTTTGGGCCCTATTGAATAATGAATGTTTTGAATTTTCTTCAAAAGTAAAGTAGTTGCAAACTCATCCTTTTAGAAACTTGTTTGGGCTGTTGAGAGGAGTAAAAAACCATCAAAAATTTCAATCCTGCATGATTCTACCAAGAAATGTGATTCTTCATTCAAAACGCTGGTTTTTGCTATTGGGCTCTATTGAATAATGAATGTTTTGAATTTTCTCCAAAAGTAAAGTAGTTGCAAACTCATGCTTTTAGAGACTTGTTTGGGCTCATGAGAGGAGTAGAAAAACATCAAAAATTTCAGTCCTGCATGATTCTACCAAGAAATGTGTGTTCATTGAAACCGCTGGTTTTTGATAGTTTGGGCCCTATTGAATAATGAATGTTTTGAATTTTCTCCAAAAGTAAAGTAGTTGCAAACTCATCCTTTTAGAAACTTGTTTGGGCTGTTGAGAGGAGTAAAAAACCATCAAAAATTTCAATCCTGCATGATTCTACCAAGAAATGTGATTCTTCATTCAAAACGCTGGTTTTTGCTATTGGGCTCTATTGAATAATGAATGTTTTGAATTTTCTCCAAAAGTAAAGTAGTTGCAAACTCATGCTTTTAGTGATTTGTTTGGGCTCATGAGAGGAGTAGAAAAACATCAAAAATTTCAGTCCTGCATGATTCTACCAAGAAATGTGTGTTCATTGAAACCGCTGGTTTTTGATAGTTTGGGCCCTATTGAATAATGAATGTTTTAAATTTTCTCCAAAAGTCAAGTAGTTGCAAACTCATCCTTTTAGAAACTTGTTTGGGCTGTTGAGAGGAGTAAAAAACCATCAAAAATTTCAATCCTGCATGATTCTACCAAGAAATGTGATTCTTCATTCAAAACGCTGGTTTTTGCTATTGGGCTCTATTGAATAATGAATGTTTTGAATTTTCTCCAAAAGTAAAGTAGTTGCAAACTCATGCTTTTAGAGACTTGTTTGGGCTCATGAGAGGAGTAGAAAAACATCAAAAATTTCAGTCCTGCATGATTCTACCAAGAAATGTGTGTTCATTGAAACCGCTGGTTTTTGATAGTTTGGGCCCTATTGAATAATGAATGTTTTGAATTTTCTCCAAAAGTAAAGTAGTTGCAAACTCATCCTTTTAGAAACTTGTTTGGGCTGTTGAGAGGAGTAAAAAACCATCAAAAATTTCAATCCTGCATGATTTTACCAAGAAATGTGATTCTTCATTCAAAACCTGATTTTTGCTATTGGGCTCTATTGAATAGTGAATGGTTTGAATTTTCTCCAAAAGTAAAGTAGTTGCAAACTCATGCTTTTAGAGACTTGTTTGGGCTCATGAGAGGAGTAGAAAAACATCAAAAATTTCAGTCCTGCATGATTCTACCAAGAAATGTGTGTTCATTGAAACCGCTGGTTTTTGATAGTTTGGGCCCTATTGAATAATGAATGTTTTGAATTTTCTCCAAAAGTAAAGTAGTTGCAAACTCATCCTTTTAGAAACTTGTTTGGGCTGTTGAGAGGAGTAAAAAACCATCAAAAATTTCAATCCTGCATGATTCTACCAAGAAATGTGATTCTTCATTCAAAACGCTGGTTTTTGCTATTGGGCTCTATTGAATAATGAATGTTTTGAATTTTCTCCAAAAGTAAAGTAGTTGCAAACTCATGCTTTTAGAGACTTGTTTGGGCTCATGAGAGGAGTAGAAAAACATCAAAAATTTCAGTCCTGCATGATTCTACCAAGAAATGTGTGTTCATTGAAACCGCTGGTTTTTGATAGTTTGGGCCCTATTGAATAATGAATGTTTTGAATTTTCTCCAAAAGTAAAGTAGTTGCAAACTCATCCTTTTAGAAACTTGTTTGGGCTGTTGAGAGGAGTAAAAAACCATCAAAAATTTCAATCCTGCATGATTTTACCAAGAAATGTGATTCTTCATTCAAAACCTGATTTTTGCTATTGGGCTCTATTGAATAGTGAATGTTTTGAATTTTCTCCAAAAGTAAAGTAGTTGCAAACTCATGCTTTTAGAGACTTGTTTGGGCTCATGAGAGGAGTAGAAAAACATCAAAAATTTCAGTCCTGCATGATTCTACCAAGAAATGTGTTCATTCAAACCGCTGGTTTTTGATAGTTTGGGCCCTATTGAATAATGAATGTTTTGAATTTTCTCCAAAAGTAAAGTAGTTGCAAACTCATCCTTTTAGAAACTTGTTTGGGCTGTTGAGAGGAGTAAAAAACCATCAAAAATTTCAATCCTGCATGATTCTACCAAGAAATGTGATTCTTCATTCAAAACGCTGGTTTTTGCTATTGGGCTCTATTGAATAATGAATGTTTTGAATTTTCTCCAAAAGTAAAGTAGTTGCAAACTCATGCTTTTAGAGACTTGTTTGGGCTCATGAGAGGAGTAGAAAAACATCAAAAATTTCAGTCCTGCATGATTCTACCAAGAAATGTGTGTTCATTGAAACCGCTGGTTTTTGATAGTTTGGGCCCTATTGAATAATGAATGTTTTGAATTTTCTCCAAAAGTAAAGTAGTTGCAAACTCATCCTTTTAGAAACTTGTTTGGGCTGTTGAGAGGAGTAAAAAACCATCAAAAATTTCAATCCTGCATGATTTTACCAAGAAATGTGATTCTTCATTCAAAACCTGATTTTTGCTATTGGGCTCTATTGAATAGTGAATGTTTTGAATTTTCTCCAAAAGTAAAGTAGTTGCAAACTCATGCTTTTAGAGACTTGTTTGGGCTCATGAGAGGAGTAGAAAAACATCAAAAATTTCAGTCCTGCATGATTCTACCAAGAAATGTGTTCATTCAAACCTCTGGTTTTTGATAGTTTGGGCCCTATTGAATAATGAATGTTTTGAATTTTCTCCAAAAGTAAAGTAGTTGCAAACTCATCCTTTTAGAAACTTGTTTGGGCTGTTGAGAGGAGTAAAAAACCATCAAAAATTTCAATCCTGCATGATTCTACCAAGAAATGTGATTCTTCATTCAAAACGCTGGTTTTTGCTATTGGGCTCTATTGAATAATGAATGTTTTGAATTTTCTCCAAAAGTAAAGTAGTTGCAAACTCATGCTTTTAGAGATTTGTTTGGGCTCATGAGAGGAGTAGAAAAACATCAAAAATTTCAGTCCTGCATGATTCTACCAAGAAATGTGTGTTCATTGAAACCGCTGGTTTTTGATAGTTTGGGCCCTATTGAATAATGAATGTTTTGAATTTTCTCCAAAAGTAAAGTAGTTGCAAACTCATCCTTTTAGAAACTTGTTTGGGCTGTTGAGAGGAGTAAAAAACCATCAAAAATTTCAATCCTGCATGATTTTACCAAGAAATGTGATTCTTCATTCAAAACCTGATTTTTGCTATTGGGCTCTATTGAATAGTGAATGTTTTGAATTTTCTCCAAAAGTAAAGTAGTTGCAAACTCATGCTTTTAGAGACTTGTTTGGGCTCATGAGAGGAGTAGAAAAACATCAAAAATTTCAGTCCTGCATGATTCTACCAAGAAATGTGTTCATTCAAACCGCTGGTTTTTGATAGTTTGGGCCCTATTGAATAATGAATGTTTTGAATTTTCTCCAAAAGTAAAGTAGTTGCAAACTCATCCTTTTAGAAACTTGTTTGGGCTGTTGAGAGGAGTAAAAAACCATCAAAAATTTCAATCCTGCATGATTCTACCAAGAAATGTGATTCTTCATTCAAAACGCTGGTTTTTGCTATTGGGCTCTATTGAATAATGAATGTTTTGAATTTTCTCCAAAAGTAAAGTAGTTGCAAACTCATGCTTTTAGAGACTTGTTTGGGCTCATGAGAGGAGTAGAAAAACATCAAAAATTTCAGTCCTGCATGATTCTACCAAGAAATGTGTTCATTCAAACCGCTGGTTTTTGATAGTTTGGGCCCTATTGAATAATGAATGTTTTGAATTTTCTCCAAAAGTAAAGTAGTTGCAAACTCATCCTTTTAGAAACTTGTTTGGGCTGTTGAGAGGAGTAAAAAACCATCAAAAATTTCAATCCTGCATGATTCTACCAAGAAATGTGATTCTTCATTTAAAACGCTGGTTTTTGCTATTGGGCTCTATTGAATAATGAATGTTTTGAATTTTCTCCAAAAGTAAAGTAGTTGCAAACTCATGCTTTTAGAGACTTGTTTGGGCTCATGAGAGGAGTAGAAAAACATCAAAAATTTCAGTCCTGCATGATTCTACCAAGAAATGTGTGTTCATTGAAACCGCTGGTTTTTGATAGTTTGGGCCCTATTGAATAATGAATGTTTTGAATTTTCTCCAAAAGTAAAGTAGTTGCAAACTCATCCTTTTAGAAACTTGTTTGGGCTGTTGAGAGGAGTAAAAAACCATCAAAAATTTCAATCCTGCATGATTCTACCAAGAAATGTGATTCTTCATTCAAAACGCTGGTTTTTGCTATTGGGCTCTATTGAATAATGAATGTTTTGAATTTTCTCCAAAAGTAAAGTAGTTGCAAACTCATGCTTTTAGAGACTTGTTTGGGCTCATGAGAGGAGTAGAAAAACATCAAAAATTTCAGTCCTGCATGATTCTACCAAGAAATGTGTGTTCATTGAAACCGCTGGTTTTGATAGTTTGGGCCCTATTGAATAATGAATGTTTTGAATTTTCTCCAAAAGTAAAGTAGTTGCAAACTCATCCTTTTAGAAACTTGTTTGGGCTGTTGAGAGGAGTAAAAAACCATCAAAAATTTCAATCCTGCATGATTTTACCAAGAAATGTGATTCTTCATTCAAAACCTGATTTTTGCTATTGGGCTCTATTGAATAGTGAATGTTTTGAATTTTCTCCAAAAGTAAAGTAGTTGCAAACTCATGCTTTTAGAGACTTGTTTGGGCTCATGAGAGGAGTAGAAAAACATCAAAAATTTCAGTCCTGCATGATTCTACCAAGAAATGTGTTCATTCAAACCTCTGGTTTTTGATAGTTTGGGCCCTATTGAATAATGAATGTTTTGAATTTTCTCCAAAAGTAAAGTAGTTGCAAACTCATCCTTTTAGAAACTTGTTTGGGCTGTTGAGAGGAGTAAAAAACCATCAAAAATTTCAATCCTGCATGATTCTACCAAGAAATGTGATTCTTCATTCAAAACGCTGGTTTTTGCTATTGGGCTCTATTGAATAATGAATGTTTTGAATTTTCTCCAAAAGTAAAGTAGTTGCAAACTCATGCTTTTAGAGATTTGTTTGGGCTCATGAGAGGAGTAGAAAAACATCAAAAATTTCAGTCCTGCATGATTCTACCAAGAAATGTGTGTTCATTGAAACCGCTGGTTTTTGATAGTTTGGGCCCTATTGAATAATGAATGTTTTGAATTTTCTCCAAAAGTAAAGTAGTTGCAAACTCATCCTTTTAGAAACTTGTTTGGGCTGTTGAGAGGAGTAAAAAACCATCAAAAATTTCAATCCTGCATGATTTTACCAAGAAATGTGATTCTTCATTCAAAACCTGATTTTTGCTATTGGGCTCTATTGAATAGTGAATGTTTTGAATTTTCTCCAAAAGTAAAGTAGTTGCAAACTCATGCTTTTAGAGACTTGTTTGGGCTCATGAGAGGAGTAGAAAAACATCAAAAATTTCAGTCCTGCATGATTCTACCAAGAAATGTGTTCATTCAAACCGCTGGTTTTTGATAGTTTGGGCCCTATTGAATAATGAATGTTTTGAATTTTCTCCAAAAGTAAAGTAGTTGCAAACTCATCCTTTTAGAAACTTGTTTGGGCTGTTGAGAGGAGTAAAAAACCATCAAAAATTTCAATCCTGCATGATTCTACCAAGAAATGTGATTCTTCATTCAAAACGCTGGTTTTTGCTATTGGGCTCTATTGAATAATGAATGTTTTGAATTTTCTCCAAAAGTAAAGTAGTTGCAAACTCATGCTTTTAGAGACTTGTTTGGGCTCATGAGAGGAGTAGAAAAACATCAAAAATTTCAGTCCTGCATGATTCTACCAAGAAATGTGTTCATTCAAACCGCTGGTTTTTGATAGTTTGGGCCCTATTGAATAATGAATGTTTTGAATTTTCTCCAAAAGTAAAGTAGTTGCAAACTCATCCTTTTAGAAACTTGTTTGGGCTGTTGAGAGGAGTAAAAAACCATCAAAAATTTCAATCCTGCATGATTCTACCAAGAAATGTGATTCTTCATTTAAAACGCTGGTTTTTGCTATTGGGCTCTATTGAATAATGAATGTTTTGAATTTTCTCCAAAAGTAAAGTAGTTGCAAACTCATGCTTTTAGAGACTTGTTTGGGCTCATGAGAGGAGTAGAAAAACATCAAAAATTTCAGTCCTGCATGATTCTACCAAGAAATGTGTGTTCATTGAAACCGCTGGTTTTTGATAGTTTGGGCCCTATTGAATAATGAATGTTTTGAATTTTCTCCAAAAGTAAAGTAGTTGCAAACTCATCCTTTTAGAAACTTGTTTGGGCTGTTGAGAGGAGTAAAAAACCATCAAAAATTTCAATCCTGCATGATTCTACCAAGAAATGTGATTCTTCATTCAAAACGCTGGTTTTTGCTATTGGGCTCTATTGAATAATGAATGTTTTGAATTTTCTCCAAAAGTAAAGTAGTTGCAAACTCATGCTTTTAGAGACTTGTTTGGGCTCATGAGAGGAGTAGAAAAACATCAAAAATTTCAGTCCTGCATGATTCTACCAAGAAATGTGTGTTCATTGAAACCGCTGGTTTTTGATAGTTTGGGCCCTATTGAATAATGAATGTTTTGAAGTTTCTCCAAAAGTAAAGTAGTTGCAAACTCATCCTTTTAGAAACTTGTTTGGGCTGTTGAGAGGAGTAAAAAACCATCAAAAATTTCAATCCTGCATGATTCTACCAAGAAATGTGATTCTTCATTCAAAACGCTGGTTTTTGCTATTGGGCTCTATTGAATAATGAATGTTTTGAATTTTCTCCAAAAGTAAAGTAGTTGCAAACTCATGCTTTTAGAGACTTGTTTGGGCTCATGAGAGGAGTAGAAAAACATCAAAAATTTCAGTCCTGCATGATTCTACCAAGAAATGTGTGTTCATTGAAACCGCTGGTTTTTGATAGTTTGGGCCCTATTGAATAATGAATGTTTTGAATTTTCTCCAAAAGTAAAGTAGTTGCAAACTCATCCTTTTAGAAACTTGTTTGGGCTGTTGAGAGGAGTAAAAAACCATCAAAAATTTCAATCCTGCATGATTCTACCAAGAAATGTGATTCTTCATTCAAAACGCTGGTTTTTGCTATTGGGCTCTATTGAATAATGAATGTTTTGAATTTTCTCCAAAAGTAAAGTAGTTGCAAACTCATGCTTTTAGAGACTTGTTTGGGCTCATGAGAGGAGTAGAAAAACATCAAAAATTTCAGTCCTGCATGATTCTACCAAGAAATGTGTGTTCATTGAAACCGCTGGTTTTTGATAGTTTGGGCCCTATTGAATAATGAATGTTTTGAATTTTCTCCAAAAGTAAAGTAGTTGCAAACTCATCCTTTTAGAAACTTGTTTGGGCTGTTGAGAGGAGTAAAAAACCATCAAAAATTTCAATCCTGCATGATTTTACCAAGAAATGTGATTCTTCATTCAAAACCTGATTTTTGCTATTGGGCTCTATTGAATAGTGAATGTTTTGAATTTTCTCCAAAAGTAAAGTAGTTGCAAACTCATGCTTTTAGAGACTTGTTTGGGCTCATGAGAGGAGTAGAAAAACATCAAAAATTTCAGTCCTGCATGATTCTACCAAGAAATGTGTTCATTCAAACCGCTGGTTTTTGATAGTTTGGGCCCTATTGAATAATGAATGTTTTGAATTTTCTCCAAAAGTAAAGTAGTTGCAAACTCATCCTTTTAGAAACTTGTTTGGGCTGTTGAGAGGAGTAAAAAACCATCAAAAATTTCAATCCTGCATGATTCTACCAAGAAATGTGATTCTTCATTCAAAACGCTGGTTTTTGCTATTGGGCTCTATTGAATAATGAATGTTTTGAATTTTCTCCAAAAGTAAAGTAGTTGCAAACTCATGCTTTTAGAGATTTGTTTGGGCTCATGAGAGGAGTAGAAAAACATCAAAAATTTCAGTCCTGCATGATTCTACCAAGAAATGTGTGTTCATTGAAACCGCTGGTTTTTGATAGTTTGGGCCCTATTGAATAATGAATGTTTTGAATTTTCTCCAAAAGTAAAGTAGTTGCAAACTCATCCTTTTAGAAACTTGTTTGGGCTGTTGAGAGGAGTAAAAAACCATCAAAAATTTCAATCCTGCATGATTTTACCAAGAAATGTGATTCTTCATTCAAAACCTGATTTTTGCTATTGGGCTCTATTGAATAGTGAATGTTTTGAATTTTCTCCAAAAGTAAAGTAGTTGCAAACTCATGCTTTTAGAGACTTGTTTGGGCTCATGAGAGGAGTAGAAAAACATCAAAAATTTCAGTCCTGCATGATTCTACCAAGAAATGTGTTCATTCAAACCGCTGGTTTTTGATAGTTTGGGCCCTATTGAATAATGAATGTTTTGAATTTTCTCCAAAAGTAAAGTAGTTGCAAACTCATCCTTTTAGAAACTTGTTTGGGCTGTTGAGAGGAGTAAAAAACCATCAAAAATTTCAATCCTGCATGATTCTACCAAGAAATGTGATTCTTCATTCAAAACGCTGGTTTTTGCTATTGGGCTCTATTGAATAATGAATGTTTTGAATTTTCTCCAAAAGTAAAGTAGTTGCAAACTCATGCTTTTAGAGACTTGTTTGGGCTCATGAGAGGAGTAGAAAAACATCAAAAATTTCAGTCCTGCATGATTCTACCAAGAAATGTGTTCATTCAAACCGCTGGTTTTTGATAGTTTGGGCCCTATTGAATAATGAATGTTTTGAATTTTCTCCAAAAGTAAAGTAGTTGCAAACTCATCCTTTTAGAAACTTGTTTGGGCTGTTGAGAGGAGTAAAAAACCATCAAAAATTTCAATCCTGCATGATTCTACCAAGAAATGTGATTCTTCATTTAAAACGCTGGTTTTTGCTATTGGGCTCTATTGAATAATGAATGTTTTGAATTTTCTCCAAAAGTAAAGTAGTTGCAAACTCATGCTTTTAGAGACTTGTTTGGGCTCATGAGAGGAGTAGAAAAACATCAAAAATTTCAGTCCTGCATGATTCTACCAAGAAATGTGTGTTCATTGAAACCGCTGGTTTTTGATAGTTTGGGCCCTATTGAATAATGAATGTTTTGAATTTTCTCCAAAAGTAAAGTAGTTGCAAACTCATCCTTTTAGAAACTTGTTTGGGCTGTTGAGAGGAGTAAAAAACCATCAAAAATTTCAATCCTGCATGATTTTACCAAGAAATGTGATTCTTCATTCAAAACCTGATTTTTGCTATTGGGCTCTATTGAATAGTGAATGTTTTGAATTTTCTCCAAAAGTAAAGTAGTTGCAAACTCATGCTTTTAGAGACTAGTTTGGGCTCATGAGAGGAGTAGAAAAACATCAAAAATTTCAGTCCTGCATGATTCTACCAAGAAATGTGTGTTCATTGAAACCGCTGGTTTTTGATAGTTTGGGCCCTATTGAATAATGAATGTTTTGAATTTTCTCCAAAAGTAAAGTAGTTGCAAACTCATCCTTTTAGAAACTTGTTTGGGCTGTTGAGAGGAGTAAAAAACCATCAAAAATTTCAATCCTGCATGATTTTACCAAGAAATGTGATTCTTCATTCAAAACCTGATTTTTGCTATTGGGCTCTATTGAATAGTGAATGTTTTGAATTTTCTCCAAAAGTAAAGTAGTTGCAAACTCATGCTTTTAGAGACTTGTTTGGGCTCATGAGATGAGTAGAAAAACATCAAAAATTTCAGTCCTGCATGATTCTACCAAGACATGTGTGTTCATTGAAACGGCTGGTTTTTGATAGTTTGGGCCCTATTGAATAATGAATGTTTTGAATTTTCTCCAAAAGTAAAGTAGTTGCAAACTCATCCTTTTAGAAACTTGTTTGGGCTGTTGAGAGGAGTAAAAAACCATCAAAAATTTCAATCCTGCATGATTCTACCAAGAAATGTGATTCTTCATTCAAAACGCTGGTTTTTGCTATTGGGCTCTATTGAATAATGAATGTTTTGAATTTTCTCCAAAAGTAAAGTAGTTGCAAACTCATGCTTTTAGAGACTTGTTTGGGCTCATGAGAGGAGTAGAAAAACATCAAAAATTTCAGTCCTGCATGATTCTACCAAGAAATGTGTGTTCATTCAAACCGCTGGTTTTTGATAGTTTGGGCCCTATTGAATAATGAATGTTTTGAATTTTCTCCAAAAGTAAAGTAGTTGCAAACTCATGCTTTTATTTTCCAATAATTTTTATTAGAATTTTCCAAGTTTTAAACAAACATAAAAGGAAGGGGAAATAGGGAGGGTAACAGAGGAAAGGAAGGGAAGGGAATACAATAGAAAACTCAATGAGAGTACCTTGTTTATACATGAATATAAGAAATGTCAGTACATTTAAACAATGGCGTGAAGCCAAGGATCATTATCCAAAACTTAAGCTAAATTCTAATTTAAAGCTATACTTAAAACTAAGCACCAGACTCTAAAATGTGAAATATGAAGTATGAAGTATAGTCTCACTTGGATTCGTCAAGACCTAAGAACAGATTTCTAAAGGTACCAGTTAAGTAATAAAGAGCTTGTTCCATGCGCCCCATTTCTTATTGTACTTGACCAAATAATTGTTTTGTAAAGCAAAGCGCCTTTCTAGTGCACTGTGGACCAAAAGATTATGGAGTATATCATCAAATTTTGGAGGATCAATTTTCCTCCAATGTGCTGCTATGGAGTTTTTCACTACTAATAGAATGTGTGCTATCATAAGGTTCGATGAAAAATCTAGATGTTCCAGATCTAGGAGCAAAAGAACCATACAGGGAGATATATCTAACCTTCTACCTAAAAATGTATTTATATGAGCCGAAACCTCTCTCCATAAGCTTCTAAGGTTTGGGCATCCCCAGAATATGTGGAATAAATTCCCTACCGATCCACACTCTCTCCAGCATAAGTTGGAAGTGCCACGATTTATAAAAAACAATCTCGATGGAGTATAATACCATCTTGCGACTATTTTGTAGTACGATTCCCGTAACGACATCGAGATTGTTGAGGTATAAGAAAGTTTGAGAGCATCTTGCCATTGTTCTAATGAAGGAGTTATGTTTAAGTCAGTCTCCCAGCGTTTCATAAATGTCGTTTTTAATATAACTGTATCTCTATTAAAAATTTTGTATATGTTTTTTAAATTCCAGACGCTTCTCTTTTCTAAGTTTCCCATGAATAAAGCCAATATATCCAAATTTAGTGGTTTAAGGTTAATGAGTTTTTTAATATGATCTTTAAGAACAATAAAGAAAAAGATTTCTGAAGAAGGGAGATTAAACTTTAATTTAATTTCGCTAAATGAAAGGAAAGTCCCATTATACAAGTCTCCTATTTTCTTAATGTTGCATGTAGACCAAATATCTGGAATTGAAAGCTTGTAAATGATTGATAATAAGGATAACGGTATATTATTCAATTGTCTTATTTTATTCCAATTCCTTCCCGGCCGAATAAAACTTTTCCAGGCCAAAAGTATAGCTTGAAATATGGGGTGTGAAGGTAAATTTTGCTTATAGCCAAGAATATTATTATAGAAAATATTATAAAGTAGGTTATTGTTACTTTGATTCTCTTCTAAAACCACCCACGCCGGAGACTTAGTTTGTTTAAACCAAAGGAGACTGGCTTTAATTAACAAGGCTTGGTAATATGCCGTAATATTCGGCAATCCCAAACCTCCATTTTCTTTGTTTTTATAAAGAACGTTTGAGGCAATTCTGGGTTTTTTATCATCCCAAATAAAAGAGTTAATTAACGCTTGGATTTTAGACAAATGGGCCGATGGGATATTAACAGGTAGGGTTCTGAATAAATATAATATTTTAGGCAAAATAAAAGACTTTACAGCCAGTATCCTTCCAAATAAGGATAGAGTAATTCGCTTAAAATTTGTAAAGTCTATAGTAATAGTTTTGATTAGGTTATTGATATTGAGTGGGATAATTGACTGGAATTTATTTGTCAATATTATCCCTAAATATCTGACTTCTTCCTCTTTTCCTGAGAAGTTTGAAAGACTCTCAAGCCGCTCTTTTTCCTGATAATTTAAATTAAAAGACAGAATCTTTGACTTTGAGTGATTGATTTTAAAATATGAAATATTCGAGAATTCCTTCAAATCTACCATCAATGCCGCAATAGAAATCTCTGGATCTAAAAGAGTCAATACTATGTCATCTGCGAACAAACTAATTTTAAAAGAACGCTGTAACATTTCTAGGCCATGGATATTTGGGTTAGATCTAATTTTTTCTGCTAATGGTTCTATTGCTAAAACAAATAGAAGTGGGGAAAGGGGACACCCCTGTCTCGTACCATTTGAGATAGAAAATAACTTTGACAGGTGGTTATCAGTATAAACTTTTGCGCATGGTTCTGAATATAAGGCCATAATCGAGGATATGAATGTATCATTAAATCCAAACTTCAAAAGTACCCTTCCAAGATAGTTCCAATCCAGCCTATCAAAAGCTTTCTCGGCGTCTAATGTGACCAGAACCGAAGGAACAGTAGAAAACTTTGCATCGTTCAATATATTCAAAATCCTTCTGGTCCCATCAGACGCCTGGCGACTCTCAACGAATCCAATCTGGTCATCTTTAACTAAGGAAGGTAGAATCTTCTTTAGTCTCTCGGCCCATATTTTTGAGTATAACTTGACATCCCCATTGATAAGTGAGATTGGCCTGTAACTTTGAACCCTATCAGGGTCCCCCCCTTCCTTAGGTATCATAACTATAGTCGCTTCCAACATTTCCTTTGGGAAGGAACCCTGACAGGAAGCCAAATTAAATACATTTACCAAATGGGGAGTCAAAAGCTGTTGAAAAGTCTTATAATACTCATTAATGAATCCATCAGGCCCTGGTGACTTCTGAGCCTTAAGTTTATTGATTGCATCAACGATTTCATCTGTGGAGATAGGCCTATTTATATGGTCTAAGTCCAGAGAATCAATCTGGGGAAGATTTAGTTTATCTAAGAATGCACCTATCGATGTAATATCGGGTTGCGGTGTATCAGAATCTGTAGATAGATTGTACAGACCTTGAAAATAATCTGCGAAGATGTTCGCAATGTCAGAAGGATGAGTTTTGATATCCCCACTATTGGATTTGACTCTAATTATCCTCTTACTAATCCTATCTTGTTTAAATCTTCTCATCATATAAGCAGTCGGTTTATTAATAGATGAATAAAGTTTGAATTTCGAGTTTTTGATAGCCGCGTCATATTCAGTCATAATTAAAATTTTCAATTCTTGTCTTAATTTCAAGATTTCTAATTGGACCTCCGAAGATGAAACCGATAAACTATGTTGAGAATCCTCTTTTAATTTTATTTGAGATTGGAGGTTTTTAATTTTCTGTCTCCTAATTTTCTTTAATTTGGATGAAAGTTGGATTAAGTGTCCCCTCAACACTGCCTTATGGGCGTTCCAGAGAATAAACTGGTTCACATCATCAATATCATTTTCTTTAAAAAAATTGGAAATTGTATCTGAAATAATTGTTCTATGTTCCGGATTTTTAAACAGAGAAGAATTGGCCTTCCAAAGGAATGTATTTTCTGAGTATGCTCCTATTTCAAATTCCGCTATAATGGGAACATGATCCGATATAGATTTCCCCAAAATATTGACACTTTTAAATTTGGAGATAGCAAAAACATCAGTAAGTATTAAATCTATTCTAGACGATGTCTTGTGCGTATCTGAGTAGTGGGTATATTCGCGTGAGGAAGTGTTCAAACAGCGAAATATATCAAAGAACTCATGTGAAACTAACCAGTTGTTAAGGGAAGGTGCTTTATAACGGACCAGAGAAGAGGAATCCATTTTGCTATCAGGGACTATATTGAAATCTCCCGCGAGTATAATCATCCCTCTCCTAACTTTGTCGATCTTGCCCATTAACCTGTTCAGATATGATATAGTCTTTTTGTTTGGTGCATATATATTGACTATTGTGCAGAGTGTATGATTTAAATGGCAGACTAAAATATGGTACCTCCCTTGTGGGTCTATAAATTCTTCTATCAACTCAAATGGGATATTGTTTTTTATGAGCGTAATAACCCCCGCTTTCTTTTTTCCTTGAAGAGATTGGAACATGTGTGAGAATTTCTTATCCTGAAAATAAGGATGATTTCCCCTGGCAAACTTAACTTCTTGCAGACAAACAATGTCTGCTTTATTGTATTCAATTTCCTTCCATAGAGCATGTCTCTTATAAGGGATATTTAAACCCCTAACATTAAAGGATAGAATTTTAAGTTTCATGCTATTACTACTTTAATACAAGAGAAAAGGTAGACCGAATCCAAGCGAGACCTTTGATAAACACACAACCGGTACCAAACAGTAGAAATGTAACTACAATACAAATAAAGTATAAAGAACAAATAAAATCAGAAATAAAAAAAATTCAAAAATAAACTCAAATGAGTTTCCCTGGAGGAATCCAATCTAGAAGGATTCTCACCTAGTTTGGGGTTAAAAAAAAAGTGGTTAACACTTCTACCCAAACACCTATATTTTTATGAAATCTTCCCATTTTTAAGGATCATGAAGGCACCAAAGAGAGTAGCACGAGAAAAGAAAAAAAAAAATAACTATGTCCTATTACTAATAAGCTCAACCAATACCATCTTGAAATGATTGGACAAATAACATAGCTTCATCTGGCGTGAAAAAAGGAATTGTTTTCCCTCTATACCAGACCAAAAGTTTAGCAGGGAAGCCCCATCTGTACGAGATCCCAAGATCCTTTATTTTTGCGTTTACTTCTCTAAAAGATCTCCTAAAATCCATAGTTGCCTTGGAAAAATCTCCGAAAACCTTTATGTTGGCATAGGGATCTGGAAAACTTCCACTATCTCTAATGTAAGATAATATTTTTTCCTTAGTTTCATAATAGTGCATATGAAGGATAGTGTCTCTTGGCTTATCAACGGACAGGCCTCTAGGACGGGGAATGCGATGAATTCTATCAATCCTAAATTCCGAGACCGGTAAGTCAGGAAGAGCCTTTCTAAATATAGTTTTTGTGTATCCCAAAAGGTCATCCTGCAAAATATTCTCAGGGATGCCTCTAATTTTAAGGTTGTTCCTCCTACTTCTATCCTCCACATCCATCAACTTAGTCTTCAGTGTCTGTAATTCCATTTTGAGTTCGGAGTTCTGTTTGAGTAAGGTATCCGTTTTGTTTTCAACTACCAAGATTCTATTTTCACTCTTTTCTAATCTCTGGGTAAAGGTTTTACTTATTTCGCTAAGTGTCTTATTCTGATCTTCAAACCCCCGAGTAATAGATTCATTAAACATTTTACAGAATCTGGCCATAAAACCTTCTGTCACTCCTTTCTCGGAAGCTAGGAGTTCATCTGGTTCAATGGGAGCGAATCCTTTTTGTGAAATCTGTGGTGATAACGAACGATCTTTTTTAGAACGCTGTCTATTAGGACTGCTGTCCGGTGAGGAATAATCTGAATTATCCTCAGCTCCAGCTGTAATCGATCTCCTTTCATCGTCCCTTGAGTTAGGACCTTTTCTTTTGGTAGACCTAGAAGTGTCCATTTCCTCGAGATTAAGTTCCTTATTTATGGGAATCTGTATGGGAGGATTTAAGTCTAAATTTTTACTTTCTACTTCCTTCTTTGAAGGTTTATTTGGGGGCGTTATGGGAGGTTGAGTATTCTGTGGGTCTCTTTTTAATGGAGACCTTGATTTAATAGGACTTAGTAGATTAGGTAAATCTTCAAAGGTCCTATTATATGACTTATTTTGATTTTGTTTTCCCTTTTGATTTTTATTTGCGGAAGGTTCATTAAGTTTAAAAACAGATTTAAATTTAGCTCCCCCTCCTGCCATCATATCAACTGAAGTGGCTTAATTTACAGAGTATTGATACCAAATTTTAGTATGGCTATCCTTAATAGTTATTAATTAGTACTAAAAAAAGGGTCAGAAAACTTATCAGAGTTTTACAACAGCACAATAACAATTGGTGTAAATTTTTCTCATAAACAGCCGTCTTCTGTACATATGAAATACTTTAGTACTGTTAATAAAGTATAAACCTGCTGCCTCTTTAATTTTTCTACTTTCTTTAAAAAAAAAATTAACAGAGCTAAACCAAGATCTCCCCCTTTCTCCTCCCCAAATTAGCAAGAGTATTGGAGAGACATCAAATTTGCCAATTATCAGCAGGTTACTGTATATCTGATCCTTCCCCCTATGACCAAATTTTTAATTGAGCTCCAGAAACTTTTGGAGCAACTTCACAAAATCCTCCCCACGCCTTTCCCCAGACAGTAACAACAATATTAATATATATATATATATATGAGACAATAGAAAAAGCCGATTTTCTATATCTGTATATGTAATTCACCCCTTTGCTTCCTCAATCAACTATATTTTCTAATGTGACCAGATAAAACTAGATTATAGACTAATACCAGCAGATATCCAATTTGTACTCCACTTACTCTAATAGATAAACAGATAGGACATGAAGGCTTCACAAATCTTCCACCAAAGCGCTGCAGCCACGGTGAAAGTCCCCCAAGAGATACTTATAGCAGATCCTCTTCGAACCTCGATGTCTTTCAGGGTCCGAAAAACAAGTTGTCTGCAAAGGTCCGATCTCCAGAAGAGCCCAGAAGTCCAAGGGCCACAGCGGGTCCAAGCGTCGGAAGCCGCTGTCAATCACTTCCTTCTTCTATGCTTCTAACCCCGCCGAGGATTTTAGGCTAGATCTCCTCCAATCTTCAATGGATTCCGGTATACCAGGGCTCAAATCACTCCAAACGTAATCCCAGACCTCCTCCAACAGGCTCCCCGATGATCCGGACCACGACCGTTGCACCGTTCCCGAAAAAACCGCGGCGGGTCTATGAATGCGGCACCCGTTGATGTTAGGCTCCAAGTCTTGTAGCTCCGTCCTCCTTCTCCGTCTCAGCTCCAAGCCAAAACCAGAACCAAATCTCCAGAAACTCCCAAAAGTCCAGGAGCTATGTCAGGACCAAGCGCCGGCAACCGCAGGAGGCAAGCGCCAGCAGCCGCTGTCAATCACCCTCCTGCTTCTATGAGCCCCGCCGAGGATTTTAAGCTATAACTTTTCCAATCCTCCACGTATCCTGGTGTGCCAGGGCTTAAACTGTTCCAAATGTGGCCCCAAATCACCTCCAACAGGCTCCCACAGGATCCCGACCACCACTGAAGTACCGCACCTGAAAAACCGCGGCGGGTCTGTAAATGCAGCAGCTGCTGATGTCACGCTCCAAGTCCTGCAGCTCCGTACCTTCTCCACCTCCGTATCAATATGCAGCGACAGTTCTCTTCTCCCTATCAGCGTTTTCCTCCCCTTCACAGGATAAGGGAAGAGTCCGGTTCCTTTGATCTTCAAGGCGCGCTCCTCTCATAGGCCTCTCTCCTCTTCGGCAGGCAGGCAGCAGCGGCAGTACATAACACTGACCTCGGTCTCCAAGAATCTGGCTGTCCACCAACCCTCCCAGCCTCAAAGGCAGGTCTCCGGGAGATAGACAGTCTTTCAAGCTGTCTCTCTTTCTCCTGCTCCTGCAAGCTTAGCCGCCGGCTCTCCCGCTCTGTCCAGCGCGGGAAAACACCCCCGCCTCTTCTTTATAGCTGTAGCTCCGCTGTTTCTGGCTTAATTCTCACGTTCTTGGTGTCAAAACGATCCCAATAACATCCGGATTCTTATAGCAAATAAAAATTCTTGTTTGAAAGATTTCTGTCGCTTCTATGTCGCTTATCACAGGCAGATGAGCAGGAGCCCCGAGCAAACACGTCCTCACTACTTCATGCTCAGGCCACGCCCCCCAAACTCATGCTTTTAGAGACTTGTTTGGGCTCATGAGAGGAGTAGAAAAACATCAAAAATTTCAGTCCTGCATGATTCTACCAAGAAATGTGTGTTCATTGAAACCGCTGGTTTTTGATAGTTTGGGCCCTATTGAATAATGAATGTTTTGAATTTTCTTCAAAAGTAAAGTAGTTGCAAACTCATCCTTTTAGAAACTTGTTTGGGCTGTTGAGAGGAGTAAAAAACCATCAAAAATTTCAATCCTGCATGATTCTACCAAGAAATGTGATTCTTCATTCAAAACGCTGGTTTTTGCTATTGGGCTCTATTGAATAATGAATGTTTTGAATTTTCTCCAAAAGTAAAGTAGTTGCAAACTCATGCTTTTAGAGACTTGTTTGGGCTCATGAGAGGAGTAGAAAAACATCAAAAATTTCAGTCCTGCATGATTCTACCAAGAAATGTGTGTTCATTGAAACCGCTGGTTTTTGATAGTTTGGGCCCTATTGAATAATGAATGTTTTGAATTTTCTCCAAAAGTAAAGTAGTTGCAAACTCATCCTTTTAGAAACTTGTTTGGGCTGTTGAGAGGAGTAAAAAACCATCAAAAATTTCAATCCTGCATGATTCTACCAAGAAATGTGATTCTTCATTCAAAACGCTGGTTTTTGCTATTGGGCTCTATTGAATAATGAATGTTTTGAATTTTCTCCAAAAGTAAAGTAGTTGCAAACTCATGCTTTTAGTGATTTGTTTGGGCTCATGAGAGGAGTAGAAAAACATCAAAAATTTCAGTCCTGCATGATTCTACCAAGAAATGTGTGTTCATTGAAACCGCTGGTTTTTGATAGTTTGGGCCCTATTGAATAATGAATGTTTTAAATTTTCTCCAAAAGTAAAGTAGTTGCAAACTCATCCTTTTAGAAACTTGTTTGGGCTGTTGAGAGGAGTAAAAAACCATCAAAAATTTCAATCCTGCATGATTCTACCAAGAAATGTGATTCTTCATTCAAAACGCTGGTTTTTGCTATTGGGCTCTATTGAATAATGAATGTTTTGAATTTTCTCCAAAAGTAAAGTAGTTGCAAACTCATGCTTTTAGAGACTTGTTTGGGCTCATGAGAGGAGTAGAAAAACATCAAAAATTTCAGTCCTGCATGATTCTACCAAGAAATGTGTGTTCATTGAAACCGCTGGTTTTTGATAGTTTGGGCCCTATTGAATAATCAATGTTTTGAATTTTCTCCAAAAGTAAAGTAGTTGCAAACTCATCCTTTTAGAAACTTGTTTGGGCTGTTGAGAGGAGTAAAAAACCATCAAAAATTTCAATCCTGCATGATTTTACCAAGAAATGTGATTCTTCATTCAAAACCTGATTTTTGCTATTGGGCTCTATTGAATAGTGAATGGTTTGAATTTTCTCCAAAAGTAAAGTAGTTGCAAACTCATGCTTTTAGAGACTTGTTTGGGCTCATGAGAGGAGTAGAAAAACATCAAAAATTTCAGTCCTGCATGATTCTACCAAGAAATGTGTGTTCATTGAAACCGCTGGTTTTTGATAGTTTGGGCCCTATTGAATAATGAATGTTTTGAATTTTCTCCAAAAGTAAAGTAGTTGCAAACTCATCCTTTTAGAAACTTGTTTGGGCTGTTGAGAGGAGTAAAAAACCATCAAAAATTTCAATCCTGCATGATTCTACCAAGAAATGTGATTCTTCATTCAAAACGCTGGTTTTTGCTATTGGGCTCTATTGAATAATGAATGTTTTGAATTTTCTCCAAAAGTAAAGTAGTTGCAAACTCATGCTTTTAGAGACTTGTTTGGGCTCATGAGAGGAGTAGAAAAACATCAAAAATTTCAGTCCTGCATGATTCTACCAAGAAATGTGTGTTCATTGAAACCGCTGGTTTTTGATAGTTTGGGCCCTATTGAATAATGAATGTTTTGAATTTTCTCCAAAAGTAAAGTAGTTGCAAACTCATCCTTTTAGAAACTTGTTTGGGCTGTTGAGAGGAGTAAAAAACCATCAAAAATTTCAATCCTGCATGATTTTACCAAGAAATGTGATTCTTCATTCAAAACCTGATTTTTGCTATTGGGCTCTATTGAATAGTGAATGTTTTGAATTTTCTCCAAAAGTAAAGTAGTTGCAAACTCATGCTTTTAGAGACTTGTTTGGGCTCATGAGAGGAGTAGAAAAACATCAAAAATTTCAGTCCTGCATGATTCTACCAAGAAATGTGTTCATTCAAACCGCTGGTTTTTGATAGTTTGGGCCCTATTGAATAATGAATGTTTTGAATTTTCTCCAAAAGTAAAGTAGTTGCAAACTCATCCTTTTAGAAACTTGTTTGGGCTGTTGAGAGGAGTAAAAAACCATCAAAAATTTCAATCCTGCATGATTCTACCAAGAAATGTGATTCTTCATTCAAAACGCTGGTTTTTGCTATTGGGCTCTATTGAATAATGAATGTTTTGAATTTTCTCCAAAAGTAAAGTAGTTGCAAACTCATCCTTTTAGAAACTTGTTTGGGCTGTTGAGAGGAGTAAAAAACCATCAAAAATTTCAATCCTGCATGATTCTACCAAGAAATGTGATTCTTCATTCAAAACGCTGGTTTTTGCTATTGGGCTCTATTGAATAATGAATGTTTTGAATTTTCTCCAAAAGTAAAGTAGTTGCAAACTCATGCTTTTAGAGACTTGTTTGGGCTCATGAGAGGAGTAGAAAAACATCAAAAATTTCAGTCCTGCATGATTCTACCAAGAAATGTGTGTTCATTGAAACCGCTGGTTTTTGATAGTTTGGGCCCTATTGAATAATGAATGTTTTGAATTTTCTCCAAAAGTAAAGTAGTTGCAAACTCATCCTTTTAGAAACTTGTTTGGGCTGTTGAGAGGAGTAAAAAACCATCAAAAATTTCAATCCTGCATGATTTTACCAAGAAATGTGATTCTTCATTCAAAACCTGATTTTTGCTATTGGGCTCTATTGAATAGTGAATGTTTTGAATTTTCTCCAAAAGTAAAGTAGTTGCAAACTCATGCTTTTAGAGACTTGTTTGGGCTCATGAGAGGAGTAGAAAAACATCAAAAATTTCAGTCCTGCATGATTCTACCAAGAAATGTGTTCATTCAAACCGCTGGTTTTTGATAGTTTGGGCCCTATTGAATAATGAATGTTTTGAATTTTCTCCAAAAGTAAAGTAGTTGCAAACTCATCCTTTTAGAAACTTGTTTGGGCTGTTGAGAGGAGTAAAAAACCATCAAAAATTTCAATCCTGCATGATTCTACCAAGAAATGTGATTCTTCATTCAAAACGCTGGTTTTTGCTATTGGGCTCTATTGAATAATGAATGTTTTGAATTTTCTCCAAAAGTAAAGTAGTTGCAAACTCATGCTTTTAGAGACTTGTTTGGGCTCATGAGAGGAGTAGAAAAACATCAAAAATTTCAGTCCTGCATGATTCTACCAAGAAATGTGTTCATTCAAACCGCTGGTTTTTGATAGTTTGGGCCCTATTGAATAATGAATGTTTTGAATTTTCTCCAAAAGTAAAGTAGTTGCAAACTCATCCTTTTAGAAACTTGTTTGGGCTGTTGAGAGGAGTAAAAAACCATCAAAAATTTCAATCCTGCATGATTCTACCAAGAAATGTGATTCTTCATTTAAAACGCTGGTTTTTGCTATTGGGCTCTATTGAATAATGAATGTTTTGAATTTTCTCCAAAAGTAAAGTAGTTGCAAACTCATGCTTTTAGAGACTTGTTTGGGCTCATGAGAGGAGTAGAAAAACATCAAAAATTTCAGTCCTGCATGATTCTACCAAGAAATGTGTGTTCATTGAAACCGCTGGTTTTTGATAGTTTGGGCCCTATTGAATAATGAATGTTTTGAATTTTCTCCAAAAGTAAAGTAGTTGCAAACTCATCCTTTTAGAAACTTGTTTGGGCTGTTGAGAGGAGTAAAAAACCATCAAAAATTTCAATCCTGCATGATTTTACCAAGAAATGTGATTCTTCATTCAAAACCTGATTTTTGCTATTGGGCTCTATTGAATAGTGAATGTTTTGAATTTTCTCCAAAAGTAAAGTAGTTGCAAACTCATGCTTTTAGAGACTAGTTTGGGCTCATGAGAGGAGTAGAAAAACATCAAAAATTTCAGTCCTGCATGATTCTACCAAGAAATGTGTGTTCATTGAAACCGCTGGTTTTTGATAGTTTGGGCCCTATTGAATAATGAATGTTTTGAATTTTCTCCAAAAGTAAAGTAGTTGCAAACTCATCCTTTTAGAAACTTGTTTGGGCTGTTGAGAGGAGTAAAAAACCATCAAAAATTTCAATCCTGCATGATTTTACCAAGAAATGTGATTCTTCATTCAAAACCTGATTTTTGCTATTGGGCTCTATTGAATAGTGAATGTTTTGAATTTTCTCCAAAAGTAAAGTAGTTGCAAACTCATGCTTTTAGAGACTTGTTTGGGCTCATGAGATGAGTAGAAAAACATCAAAAATTTCAGTCCTGCATGATTCTACCAAGACATGTGTGTTCATTGAAACGGCTGGTTTTTGATAGTTTGGGCCCTATTGAATAATGAATGTTTTGAATTTTCTCCAAAAGTAAAGTAGTTGCAAACTCATCCTTTTAGAAACTTGTTTGGGCTGTTGAGAGGAGTAAAAAACCATCAAAAATTTCAATCCTGCATGATTCTACCAAGAAATGTGATTCTTCATTCAAAACGCTGGTTTTTGCTATTGGGCTCTATTGAATAATGAATGTTTTGAATTTTCTCCAAAAGTAAAGTAGTTGCAAACTCATGCTTTTAGAGACTTGTTTGGGCTCATGAGAGGAGTAGAAAAACATCAAAAATTTCAGTCCTGCATGATTCTACCAAGAAATGTGTGTTCATTCAAACCGCTGGTTTTTGATAGTTTGGGCCCTATTGAATAATGAATGTTTTGAATTTTCTCCAAAAGTAAAGTAGTTGCAAACTCATGCTTTTAGAGACTTGTTTGGGCTCATGAGAGGAGTAGAAAAACATCAAAAATTTCAGTCCTGCATGATTCTACCAAGAAATGTGTGTTCATTGAAACCGCTGGTTTTTGATAGTTTGGGCCCTATTGAATAATGAATGTTTTGAATTTTCTCCAAAAGTAAAGTAGTTGCAAACTCATCCTTTTAGAAACTTGTTTGGACTGTTGAGAGGAGTAAAAAACCATCAAAATTTCAATCCTGCATGATTCTACCAAGAAATGTGATTCTTCATTCAAAACGCTGGTTTTTGCTATTGGGCTCTATTGAATAATGAATGTTTTGAATTTTCTCCAAAAGTAAAGTAGTTGCAAACTCATGCTTTTAGAGACTTGTTTGGGCTCATGAGAGGAGTAGAAAAACATCAAAAATTTCAGTCCTGCATGATTCTACCAAGAAATGTGTGTTCATTGAAACCGCTGGTTTTTGATAGTTTGGGCCCTATTGAATAATGAATGTTTTGAAGTTTCTCCAAAAGTAAAGTAGTTGCAAACTCATCCTTTTAGAAACTTGTTTGGGCTGTTGAGAGGAGTAAAAAACCATCAAAAATTTCAATCCTGCATGATTCTACCAAGAAATGTGATTCTTCATTCAAAACGCTGGTTTTTGCTATTGGGCTCTATTGAATAATGAATGTTTTGAATTTTCTCCAAAAGTAAAGTAGTTGCAAACTCATGCTTTTAGAGACTTGTTTGGGCTCATGAGAGGAGTAGAAAAACATCAAAAATTTCAGTCCTGCATGATTCTACCAAGAAATGTGTGTTCATTGAAACCGCTGGTTTTTGATAGTTTGGGCCCTATTGAATAATGAATGTTTTGAATTTTCTCCAAAAGTAAAGTAGTTGCAAACTCATCCTTTTAGAAACTTGTTTGGGCTGTTGAGAGGAGTAAAAAACCATCAAAAATTTCAATCCTGCATGATTCTACCAAGAAATGTGATTCTTCATTCAAAACGCTGGTTTTTGCTATTGGGCTCTATTGAATAATGAATGTTTTGAATTTTCTCCAAAAGTAAAGTAGTTGCAAACTCATGCTTTTAGAGACTTGTTTGGGCTCATGAGAGGAGTAGAAAAACATCAAAAATTTCAGTCCTGCATGATTCTACCAAGAAATGTGTGTTCATTGAAACCGCTGGTTTTTGATAGTTTGGGCCCTATTGAATAATGAATGTTTTGAATTTTCTCCAAAAGTAAAGTAGTTGCAAACTCATCCTTTTAGAAACTTGTTTGGGCTGTTGAGAGGAGTAAAAAACCATCAAAAATTTCAATCCTGCATGATTTTACCAAGAAATGTGATTCTTCATTCAAAACCTGATTTTTGCTATTGGGCTCTATTGAATAGTGAATGTTTTGAATTTTCTCCAAAAGTAAAGTAGTTGCAAACTCATGCTTTTAGAGACTTGTTTGGGCTCATGAGAGGAGTAGAAAAACATCAAAAATTTCAGTCCTGCATGATTCTACCAAGAAATGTGTTCATTCAAACCGCTGGTTTTTGATAGTTTGGGCCCTATTGAATAATGAATGTTTTGAATTTTCTCCAAAAGTAAAGTAGTTGCAAACTCATCCTTTTAGAAACTTGTTTGGGCTGTTGAGAGGAGTAAAAAACCATCAAAAATTTCAATCCTGCATGATTCTACCAAGAAATGTGATTCTTCATTCAAAACGCTGGTTTTTGCTATTGGGCTCTATTGAATAATGAATGTTTTGAATTTTCTCCAAAAGTAAAGTAGTTGCAAACTCATGCTTTTAGAGATTTGTTTGGGCTCATGAGAGGAGTAGAAAAACATCAAAAATTTCAGTCCTGCATGATTCTACCAAGAAATGTGTGTTCATTGAAACCGCTGGTTTTTGATAGTTTGGGCCCTATTGAATAATGAATGTTTTGAATTTTCTCCAAAAGTAAAGTAGTTGCAAACTCATCCTTTTAGAAACTTGTTTGGGCTGTTGAGAGGAGTAAAAAACCATCAAAAATTTCAATCCTGCATGATTTTACCAAGAAATGTGATTCTTCATTCAAAACCTGATTTTTGCTATTGGGCTCTATTGAATAGTGAATGTTTTGAATTTTCTCCAAAAGTAAAGTAGTTGCAAACTCATGCTTTTAGAGACTTGTTTGGGCTCATGAGAGGAGTAGAAAAACATCAAAAATTTCAGTCCTGCATGATTCTACCAAGAAATGTGTTCATTCAAACCGCTGGTTTTTGATAGTTTGGGCCCTATTGAATAATGAATGTTTTGAATTTTCTCCAAAAGTAAAGTAGTTGCAAACTCATCCTTTTAGAAACTTGTTTGGGCTGTTGAGAGGAGTAAAAAACCATCAAAAATTTCAATCCTGCATGATTCTACCAAGAAATGTGATTCTTCATTCAAAACGCTGGTTTTTGCTATTGGGCTCTATTGAATAATGAATGTTTTGAATTTTCTCCAAAAGTAAAGTAGTTGCAAACTCATGCTTTTAGAGACTTGTTTGGGCTCATGAGAGGAGTAGAAAAACATCAAAAATTTCAGTCCTGCATGATTCTACCAAGAAATGTGTTCATTCAAACCGCTGGTTTTTGATAGTTTGGGCCCTATTGAATAATGAATGTTTTGAATTTTCTCCAAAAGTAAAGTAGTTGCAAACTCATCCTTTTAGAAACTTGTTTGGGCTGTTGAGAGGAGTAAAAAACCATCAAAAATTTCAATCCTGCATGATTCTACCAAGAAATGTGATTCTTCATTTAAAACGCTGGTTTTTGCTATTGGGCTCTATTGAATAATGAATGTTTTGAATTTTCTCCAAAAGTAAAGTAGTTGCAAACTCATGCTTTTAGAGACTTGTTTGGGCTCATGAGAGGAGTAGAAAAACATCAAAAATTTCAGTCCTGCATGATTCTACCAAGAAATGTGTGTTCATTGAAACCGCTGGTTTTTGATAGTTTGGGCCCTATTGAATAATGAATGTTTTGAATTTTCTCCAAAAGTAAAGTAGTTGCAAACTCATCCTTTTAGAAACTTGTTTGGGCTGTTGAGAGGAGTAAAAAACCATCAAAAATTTCAATCCTGCATGATTTTACCAAGAAATGTGATTCTTCATTCAAAACCTGATTTTTGCTATTGGGCTCTATTGAATAGTGAATGTTTTGAATTTTCTCCAAAAGTAAAGTAGTTGCAAACTCATGCTTTTAGAGACTAGTTTGGGCTCATGAGAGGAGTAGAAAAACATCAAAAATTTCAGTCCTGCATGATTCTACCAAGAAATGTGTGTTCATTGAAACCGCTGGTTTTTGATAGTTTGGGCCCTATTGAATAATGAATGTTTTGAATTTTCTCCAAAAGTAAAGTAGTTGCAAACTCATCCTTTTAGAAACTTGTTTGGGCTGTTGAGAGGAGTAAAAAACCATCAAAAATTTCAATCCTGCATGATTTTACCAAGAAATGTGATTCTTCATTCAAAACCTGATTTTTGCTATTGGGCTCTATTGAATAGTGAATGTTTTGAATTTTCTCCAAAAGTAAAGTAGTTGCAAACTCATGCTTTTAGAGACTTGTTTGGGCTCATGAGATGAGTAGAAAAACATCAAAAATTTCAGTCCTGCATGATTCTACCAAGACATGTGTGTTCATTGAAACGGCTGGTTTTTGATAGTTTGGGCCCTATTGAATAATGAATGTTTTGAATTTTCTCCAAAAGTAAAGTAGTTGCAAACTCATCCTTTTAGAAACTTGTTTGGGCTGTTGAGAGGAGTAAAAAACCATCAAAAATTTCAATCCTGCATGATTCTACCAAGAAATGTGATTCTTCATTCAAAACGCTGGTTTTTGCTATTGGGCTCTATTGAATAATGAATGTTTTGAATTTTCTCCAAAAGTAAAGTAGTTGCAAACTCATGCTTTTAGAGACTTGTTTGGGCTCATGAGAGGAGTAGAAAAACATCAAAAATTTCAGTCCTGCATGATTCTACCAAGAAATGTGTGTTCATTCAAACCGCTGGTTTTTGATAGTTTGGGCCCTATTGAATAATGAATGTTTTGAATTTTCTCCAAAAGTAAAGTAGTTGCAAACTCATGCTTTTAGAGACTTGTTTGGGCTCATGAGAGGAGTAGAAAAACATCAAAAATTTCAGTCCTGCATGATTCTACCAAGAAATGTGTGTTCATTGAAACCGCTGGTTTTTGATAGTTTGGGCCCTATTGAATAATGAATGTTTTGAATTTTCTTCAAAAGTAAAGTAGTTGCAAACTCATCCTTTTAGAAACTTGTTTGGGCTGTTGAGAGGAGTAAAAAACCATCAAAAATTTCAATCCTGCATGATTCTACCAAGAAATGTGATTCTTCATTCAAAACGCTGGTTTTTGCTATTGGGCTCTATTGAATAATGAATGTTTTGAATTTTCTCCAAAAGTAAAGTAGTTGCAAACTCATGCTTTTAGAGACTTGTTTGGGCTCATGAGAGGAGTAGAAAAACATCAAAAATTTCAGTCCTGCATGATTCTACCAAGAAATGTGTGTTCATTGAAACCGCTGGTTTTTGATAGTTTGGGCCCTATTGAATAATGAATGTTTTGAATTTTCTCCAAAAGTAAAGTAGTTGCAAACTCATCCTTTTAGAAACTTGTTTGGGCTGTTGAGAGGAGTAAAAAACCATCAAAAATTTCAATCCTGCATGATTCTACCAAGAAATGTGATTCTTCATTCAAAACGCTGGTTTTTGCTATTGGGCTCTATTGAATAATGAATGTTTTGAATTTTCTCCAAAAGTAAAGTAGTTGCAAACTCATGCTTTTAGAGACTTGTTTGGGCTCATGAGAGGAGTAGAAAAACATCAAAAATTTCAGTCCTGCATGATTCTACCAAGAAATGTGTGTTCATTGAAACCGCTGGTTTTTGATAGTTTGGGCCCTATTGAATAATGAATGTTTTGAATTTTCTCCAAAAGTAAAGTAGTTGCAAACTCATCCTTTTAGAAACTTGTTTGGGCTGTTGAGAGGAGTAAAAAACCATCAAAAATTTCAATCCTGCATGATTTTACCAAGAAATGTGATTCTTCATTCAAAACCTGATTTTTGCTATTGGGCTCTATTGAATAGTGAATGGTTTGAATTTTCTCCAAAAGTAAAGTAGTTGCAAACTCATGCTTTTAGAGACTTGTTTGGGCTCATGAGAGGAGTAGAAAAACATCAAAAATTTCAGTCCTGCATGATTCTACCAAGAAATGTGTGTTCATTGAAACCGCTGGTTTTTGATAGTTTGGGCCCTATTGAATAATGAATGTTTTGAATTTTCTCCAAAAGTAAAGTAGTTGCAAACTCATCCTTTTAGAAACTTGTTTGGGCTGTTGAGAGGAGTAAAAAACCATCAAAAATTTCAATCCTGCATGATTCTACCAAGAAATGTGATTCTTCATTCAAAACGCTGGTTTTTGCTATTGGGCTCTATTGAATAATGAATGTTTTGAATTTTCTCCAAAAGTAAAGTAGTTGCAAACTCATGCTTTTAGAGACTTGTTTGGGCTCATGAGAGGAGTAGAAAAACATCAAAAATTTCAGTCCTGCATGATTCTACCAAGAAATGTGTGTTCATTGAAACCGCTGGTTTTTGATAGTTTGGGCCCTATTGAATAATGAATGTTTTGAATTTTCTCCAAAAGTAAAGTAGTTGCAAACTCATCCTTTTAGAAACTTGTTTGGGCTGTTGAGAGGAGTAAAAAACCATCAAAAATTTCAATCCTGCATGATTTTACCAAGAAATGTGATTCTTCATTCAAAACCTGATTTTTGCTATTGGGCTCTATTGAATAGTGAATGTTTTGAATTTTCTCCAAAAGTAAAGTAGTTGCAAACTCATGCTTTTAGAGACTTGTTTGGGCTCATGAGAGGAGTAGAAAAACATCAAAAATTTCAGTCCTGCATGATTCTACCAAGAAATGTGTTCATTCAAACCGCTGGTTTTTGATAGTTTGGGCCCTATTGAATAATGAATGTTTTGAATTTTCTCCAAAAGTAAAGTAGTTGCAAACTCATCCTTTTAGAAACTTGTTTGGGCTGTTGAGAGGAGTAAAAAACCATCAAAAATTTCAATCCTGCATGATTCTACCAAGAAATGTGATTCTTCATTCAAAACGCTGGTTTTTGCTATTGGGCTCTATTGAATAATGAATGTTTTGAATTTTCTCCAAAAGTAAAGTAGTTGCAAACTCATGCTTTTAGAGACTTGTTTGGGCTCATGAGAGGAGTAGAAAAACATCAAAAATTTCAGTCCTGCATGATTCTACCAAGAAATGTGTGTTCATTGAAACCGCTGGTTTTTGATAGTTTGGGCCCTATTGAATAATGAATGTTTTGAATTTTCTCCAAAAGTAAAGTAGTTGCAAACTCATCCTTTTTGAAACTTGTTTGGGCTGTTGAGAGGAGTAAAAAACCATCAAAAATTTCAATCCTGCATGATTTTACCAAGAAATGTGATTCTTCATTCAAAACCTGATTTTTGCTATTGGGCTCTATTGAATAGTGAATGTTTTGAATTTTCTCCAAAAGTAAAGTAGTTGCAAACTCATGCTTTTAGAGACTTGTTTGGGCTCATGAGAGGAGTAGAAAAACATCAAAAATTTCAGTCCTGCATGATTCTACCAAGAAATGTGTTCATTCAAACCGCTGGTTTTTGATAGTTTGGGCCCTATTGAATAATTAATGTTTTGAATTTTCTCCAAAAGTAAAGTAGTTGCAAACTCATCCTTTTAGAAACTTGTTTGGGCTGTTGAGAGGAGTAAAAAACCATCAAAAATTTCAATCCTGCATGATTCTACCAAGAAATGTGATTCTTCATTCAAAACGCTGGTTTTTGCTATTGGGCTCTATTGAATAATGAATGTTTTGAATTTTCTCCAAAAGTAAAGTAGTTGCAAACTCATGCTTTTAGAGATTTGTTTGGGCTCATGAGAGGAGTAGAAAAACATCAAAAATTTCAGTCCTGCATGATTCTACCAAGAAATGTGTGTTCATTCAAACCGCTGGTTTTTGATAGTTTGGGCCCTATTGAATAATGAATGTTTTGAATTTTCTCCAAAAGTAAAGTAGTTGCAAACTCATCCTTTTAGAAACTTGTTTGGGCTGTTGAGAGGAGTAAAAAACCATCAAAAATTTCAATCCTGCATGATTTTACCAAGAAATGTGATTCTTCATTCAAAACCTGATTTTTGCTCTTGGGCTCTATTGAATAGTGAATGTTTTGAATTTTCTCCAAAAGTAAAGTAGTTGCAAACTCATGCTTTTAGAGACTTGTTTGGGCTCATGAGAGGAGTAGAAAAACATCAAAAATTTCAGTCCTGCATGATTCTACCAAGAAATGTGTTCATTCAAACCGCTGGTTTTTGATAGTTTGGGCCCTATTGAATAATGAATGTTTTGAATTTTCTCCAAAAGTAAAGTAGTTGCAAACTCATCCTTTTAGAAACTTGTTTGGGCTGTTGAGAGGAGTAAAAAACCATCAAAAATTTCAATCCTGCATGATTCTACCAAGAAATGTGATTCTTCATTCAAAACGCTGGTTTTTGCTATTGGGCTCTATTGAATAATGAATGTTTTGAATTTTCTCCAAAAGTAAAGTAGTTGCAAACTCATGCTTTTAGAGACTTGTTTGGGCTCATGAGAGGAGTAGAAAAACATCAAAAATTTCAGTCCTGCATGATTCTACCAAGAAATGTGTTCATTCAAACCGCTGGTTTTTGATAGTTTGGGCCCTATTGAATAATGAATGTTTTGAATTTTCTCCAAAAGTAAAGTAGTTGCAAACTCATCCTTTTAGAAACTTGTTTGGGCTGTTGAGAGGAGTAAAAAACCATCAAAAATTTCAATCCTGCATGATTCTACCAAGAAATGTGATTCTTCATTTAAAACGCTGGTTTTTGCTATTGGGCTCTATTGAATAATGAATGTTTTGAATTTTCTCCAAAAGTAAAGTAGTTGCAAACTCATGCTTTTAGAGACTTGTTTGGGCTCATGAGAGGAGTAGAAAAACATCAAAAATTTCAGTCCTGCATGATTCTACCAAGAAATGTGTGTTCATTGAAACCGCTGGTTTTTGATAGTTTGGGCCCTATTGAATAATGAATGTTTTGAATTTTCTCCAAAAGTAAAGTAGTTGCAAACTCATCCTTTTAGAAACTTGTTTGGGCTGTTGAGAGGAGTAAAAAACCATCAAAAATTTCAATCCTGCATGATTTTACCAAGAAATGTGATTCTTCATTCAAAACCTGATTTTTGCTATTGGGCTCTATTGAATAGTGAATGTTTTGAATTTTCTCCAAAAGTAAAGTAGTTGCAAACTCATGCTTTTAGAGACTAGTTTGGGCTCATGAGAGGAGTAGAAAAACATCAAAAATTTCAGTCCTGCATGATTCTACCAAGAAATGTGTGTTCATTGAAACCGCTGGTTTTTGATAGTTTGGGCCCTATTGAATAATGAATGTTTTGAATTTTCTCCAAAAGTAAAGTAGTTGCAAACTCATCCTTTTAGAAACTTGTTTGGGCTGTTGAGAGGAGTAAAAAACCATCAAAAATTTCAATCCTGCATGATTTTACCAAGAAATGTGATTCTTCATTCAAAACCTGATTTTTGCTATTGGGCTCTATTGAATAGTGAATGTTTTGAATTTTCTCCAAAAGTAAAGTAGTTGCAAACTCATGCTTTTAGAGACTTGTTTGGGCTCATGAGATGAGTAGAAAAACATCAAAAATTTCAGTCCTGCATGATTCTACCAAGACATGTGTGTTCATTGAAACGGCTGGTTTTTGATAGTTTGGGCCCTATTGAATAATGAATGTTTTGAATTTTCTCCAAAAGTAAAGTAGTTGCAAACTCATCCTTTTAGAAACTTGTTTGGGCTGTTGAGAGGAGTAAAAAACCATCAAAAATTTCAATCCTGCATGATTCTACCAAGAAATGTGATTCTTCATTCAAAACGCTGGTTTTTGCTATTGGGCTCTATTGAATAATGAATGTTTTGAATTTTCTCCAAAAGTAAAGTAGTTGCAAACTCATGCTTTTAGAGACTTGTTTGGGCTCATGAGAGGAGTAGAAAAACATCAAAAATTTCAGTCCTGCATGATTCTACCAAGAAATGTGTGTTCATTCAAACCGCTGGTTTTTGATAGTTTGGGCCCTATTGAATAATGAATGTTTTGAATTTTCTCCAAAAGTAAAGTAGTTGCAAACTCATGCTTTTAGAGACTTGTTTGGGCTCATGAGAGGAGTAGAAAAACATCAAAAATTTCAGTCCTGCATGATTCTACCAAGAAATGTGTGTTCATTGAAACCGCTGGTTTTTGATAGTTTGGGCCCTATTGAATAATGAATGTTTTGAATTTTCTTCAAAAGTAAAGTAGTTGCAAACTCATCCTTTTAGAAACTTGTTTGGGCTGTTGAGAGGAGTAAAAAACCATCAAAAATTTCAATCCTGCATGATTCTACCAAGAAATGTGATTCTTCATTCAAAACGCTGGTTTTTGCTATTGGGCTCTATTGAATAATGAATGTTTTGAATTTTCTCCAAAAGTAAAGTAGTTGCAAACTCATGCTTTTAGAGACTTGTTTGGGCTCATGAGAGGAGTAGAAAAACATCAAAAATTTCAGTCCTGCATGATTCTACCAAGAAATGTGTGTTCATTGAAACCGCTGGTTTTTGATAGTTTGGGCCCTATTGAATAATGAATGTTTTGAATTTTCTCCAAAAGTAAAGTAGTTGCAAACTCATCCTTTTAGAAACTTGTTTGGGCTGTTGAGAGGAGTAAAAAACCATCAAAAATTTCAATCCTGCATGATTCTACCAAGAAATGTGATTCTTCATTCAAAACGCTGGTTTTTGCTATTGGGCTCTATTGAATAATGAATGTTTTGAATTTTCTCCAAAAGTAAAGTAGTTGCAAACTCATGCTTTTAGTGATTTGTTTGGGCTCATGAGAGGAGTAGAAAAACATCAAAAATTTCAGTCCTGCATGATTCTACCAAGAAATGTGTGTTCATTCAAACCGCTGGTTTTTGATAGTTTGGGCCCTATTGAATAATGAATGTTTTGAATTTTCTCCAAAAGTAAAGTAGTTGCAAACTCATGCTTTTAGAGACTTGTTTGGGCTCATGAGAGGAGTAGAAAAACATCAAAAATTTCAGTCCTGCATGATTCTACCAAGAAATGTGTGTTCATTGAAACCGCTGGTTTTTGATAGTTTGGGCCCTATTGAATAATGAATGTTTTGAATTTTCTCCAAAAGTAAAGTAGTTGCAAACTCATCCTTTTAGAAACTTGTTTGGGCTGTTGAGAGGAGTAAAAAACCATCAAAAATTTCAATCCTGCATGATTCTACCAAGAAATGTGATTCTTCATTCAAAACGCTGGTTTTTGCTATTGGGCTCTATTGAATAATGAATGTTTTGAATTTTCTCCAAAAGTAAAGTAGTTGCAAACTCATGCTTTTAGAGACTTGTTTGGGCTCATGAGAGGAGTAGAAAAACATCAAAAATTTCAGTCCTGCATGATTCTACCAAGAAATGTGTGTTCATTGAAACCGCTGGTTTTTGATAGTTTGGGCCCTATTGAATAATGAATGTTTTGAAGTTTCTCCAAAAGTAAAGTAGTTGCAAACTCATCCTTTTAGAAACTTGTTTGGGCTGTTGAGAGGAGTAAAAAACCATCAAAAATTTCAATCCTGCATGATTCTACCAAGAAATGTGATTCTTCATTCAAAACGCTGGTTTTTGCTATTGGGCTCTATTGAATAATGAATGTTTTGAATTTTCTCCAAAAGTAAAGTAGTTGCAAACTCATGCTTTTAGAGACTTGTTTGGGCTCATGAGAGGAGTAGAAAAACATCAAAAATTTCAGTCCTGCATGATTCTACCAAGAAATGTGTGTTCATTGAAACCGCTGGTTTTTGATAGTTTGGGCCCTATTGAATAATGAATGTTTTGAATTTTCTCCAAAAGTAAAGTAGTTGCAAACTCATCCTTTTAGAAACTTGTTTGGGCTGTTGAGAGGAGTAAAAAACCATCAAAAATTTCAATCCTGCATGATTCTACCAAGAAATGTGATTCTTCATTCAAAACGCTGGTTTTTGCTATTGGGCTCTATTGAATAATGAATGTTTTGAATTTTCTCCAAAAGTAAAGTAGTTGCAAACTCATGCTTTTAGAGACTTGTTTGGGCTCATGAGAGGAGTAGAAAAACATCAAAAATTTCAGTCCTGCATGATTCTACCAAGAAATGTGTGTTCATTGAAACCGCTGGTTTTTGATAGTTTGGGCCCTATTGAATAATGAATGTTTTGAATTTTCTCCAAAAGTAAAGTAGTTGCAAACTCATCCTTTTAGAAACTTGTTTGGGCTGTTGAGAGGAGTAAAAAACCATCAAAAATTTCAATCCTGCATGATTCTACCAAGAAATGTGATTCTTCATTCAAAACGCTGGTTTTTGCTATTGGGCTCTATTGAATAATGAATGTTTTGAATTTTCTCCAAAAGTAAAGTAGTTGCAAACTCATGCTTTTAGAGACTTGTTTGGGCTCATGAGAGGAGTAGAAAAACATCAAAAATTTCAGTCCTGCATGATTCTACCAAGAAATGTGTGTTCATTGAAACGGCTGGTTTTTGATAGTTTGGGCCCTATTGAATAATGAATGTTTTGAATTTTCTCCAAAAGTAAAGTAGTTGCAAACTCATCCTTTTAGAAACTTGTTTGGGCTGTTGAGAGGAGTAAAAAACCATCAAAAATTTCAATCCTGCATGATTCTACCAAGAAATGTGATTCTTCATTCAAAACGCTGGTTTTTGCTATTGGGCTCTATTGAATAATGAATGTTTTGAATTTTCTCCAAAAGTAAAGTAGTTGCAAACTCATGCTTTTAGAGACTTGTTTGGGCTCATGAGAGGAGTAGAAAAACATCAAAAATTTCAGTCCTGCATGATTCTACCAAGAAATGTGTGTTCATTGAAACCGCTGGTTTTTGATAGTTTGGGCCCTATTGAATAATGAATGTTTTGAATTTTCTCCAAAAGTAAAGTAGTTGCAAACTCATCCTTTTTGAAACTTGTTTGGGCTGTTGAGAGGAGTAAAAAACCATCAAAAATTTCAATCCTGCATGATTTTACCAAGAAATGTGATTCTTCATTCAAAACCTGATTTTTGCTATTGGGCTCTATTGAATAGTGAATGTTTTGAATTTTCTCCAAAAGTAAAGTAGTTGCAAACTCATGCTTTTAGAGACTTGTTTGGGCTCATGAGAGGAGTAGAAAAACATCAAAAATATCAGTCCTGCATGATTCTACCAAGAAATGTGTTCATTCAAACCGCTGGTTTTTGATAGTTTGGGCCCTATTGAATAATTAATGTTTTGAATTTTCTCCAAAAGTAAAGTAGTTGCAAACTCATCCTTTTAGAAACTTGTTTGGGCTGTTGAGAGGAGTAAAAAACCATCAAAAATTTCAATCCTGCATGATTCTACCAAGAAATGTGATTCTTCATTCAAAACGCTGGTTTTTGCTATTGGGCTCTATTGAATAATGAATGTTTTGAATTTTCTCCAAAAGTAAAGTAGTTGCAAACTCATGCTTTTAGAGACTTGTTTGGGCTCATGAGAGGAGTAGAAAAACATCAAAAATTTCAGTCCTGCATGATTCTACCAAGAAATGTGTGTTCATTGAAACCGCTGGTTTTTGATAGTTTGGGCCCTATTGAATAATGAATGTTTTGAATTTTCTCCAAAAGTAAAGTAGTTGCAAACTCATCCTTTTAGAAACTTGTTTGGGCTGTTGAGAGGAGTAAAAAACCATCAAAAATTTCAATCCTGCATGATTTTACCAAGAAATGTGATTCTTCATTCAAAACCTGATTTTTGCTATTGGGCTCTATTGAATAGTGAATGTTTTGAATTTTCTCCAAAAGTAAAGTAGTTGCAAACTCATGCTTTTAGAGACTAGTTTGGGCTCATGAGAGGAGTAGAAAAACATCAAAAATTTCAGTCCTGCATGATTCTACCAAGAAATGTGTGTTCATTGAAACCGCTGGTTTTTGATAGTTTGGGCCCTATTGAATAATGAATGTTTTGAATTTTCTCCAAAAGTAAAGTAGTTGCAAACTCATCCTTTTAGAAACTTGTTTGGGCTGTTGAGAGGAGTAAAAAACCATCAAAAATTTCAATCCTGCATGATTTTACCAAGAAATGTGATTCTTCATTCAAAACCTGATTTTTGCTATTGGGCTCTATTGAATAGTGAATGTTTTGAATTTTCTCCAAAAGTAAAGTAGTTGCAAACTCATGCTTTTAGAGACTTGTTTGGGCTCATGAGAGGAGTAGAAAAACATCAAAAATTTCAGTCCTGCATGATTCTACCAAGAAATGTGTGTTCATTCAAACCGCTGGTTTTTGATAGTTTGGGCCCTATTGAATAATGAATGTTTTGAATTTTCTCCAAAAGTAAAGTAGTTGCAAACTCATGCTTTTAGAGACTTGTTTGGGCTCATGAGAGGAGTAGAAAAACATCAAAAATTTCAGTCCTGCATGATTCTACCAAGAAATGTGTGTTCATTGAAACCGCTGGTTTTTGATAGTTTGGGCCCTATTGAATAATGAATGTTTTGAATTTTCTTCAAAAGTAAAGTAGTTGCAAACTCATCCTTTTAGAAACTTGTTTGGGCTGTTGAGAGGAGTAAAAAACCATCAAAAATTTCAATCCTGCATGATTCTACCAAGAAATGTGATTCTTCATTCAAAACGCTGGTTTTTGCTATTGGGCTCTATTGAATAATGAATGTTTTGAATTTTCTCCAAAAGTAAAGTAGTTGCAAACTCATGCTTTTAGAGACTTGTTTGGGCTCATGAGAGGAGTAGAAAAACATCAAAAATTTCAGTCCTGCATGATTCTACCAAGAAATGTGTGTTCATTGAAACCGCTGGTTTTTGATAGTTTGGGCCCTATTGAATAATGAATGTTTTGAATTTTCTCCAAAAGTAAAGTAGTTGCAAACTCATCCTTTTAGAAACTTGTTTGGGCTGTTGAGAGGAGTAAAAAACCATCAAAAATTTCAATCCTGCATGATTCTACCAAGAAATGTGATTCTTCATTCAAAACGCTGGTTTTTGCTATTGGGCTCTATTGAATAATGAATGTTTTGAATTTTCTCCAAAAGTAAAGTAGTTGCAAACTCATGCTTTTAGTGATTTGTTTGGGCTCATGAGAGGAGTAGAAAAACATCAAAAATTTCAGTCCTGCATGATTCTACCAAGAAATGTGTGTTCATTCAAACCGCTGGTTTTTGATAGTTTGGGCCCTATTGAATAATGAATGTTTTGAATTTTCTCCAAAAGTAAAGTAGTTGCAAACTCATGCTTTTAGAGACTTGTTTGGGCTCATGAGAGGAGTAGAAAAACATCAAAAATTTCAGTCCTGCATGATTCTACCAAGAAATGTGTGTTCATTGAAACCGCTGGTTTTTGATAGTTTGGGCCCTATTGAATAATGAATGTTTTGAATTTTCTCCAAAAGTAAAGTAGTTGCAAACTCATCCTTTTAGAAACTTGTTTGGGCTGTTGAGAGGAGTAAAAAACCATCAAAAATTTCAATCCTGCATGATTCTACCAAGAAATGTGATTCTTCATTCAAAACGCTGGTTTTTGCTATTGGGCTCTATTGAATAATGAATGTTTTGAATTTTCTCCAAAAGTAAAGTAGTTGCAAACTCATGCTTTTAGAGACTTGTTTGGGCTCATGAGAGGAGTAGAAAAACATCAAAAATTTCAGTCCTGCATGATTCTACCAAGAAATGTGTGTTCATTGAAACCGCTGGTTTTTGATAGTTTGGGCCCTATTGAATAATGAATGTTTTGAAGTTTCTCCAAAAGTAAAGTAGTTGCAAACTCATCCTTTTAGAAACTTGTTTGGGCTGTTGAGAGGAGTAAAAAACCATCAAAAATTTCAATCCTGCATGATTCTACCAAGAAATGTGATTCTTCATTCAAAACGCTGGTTTTTGCTATTGGGCTCTATTGAATAATGAATGTTTTGAATTTTCTCCAAAAGTAAAGTAGTTGCAAACTCATGCTTTTAGAGACTTGTTTGGGCTCATGAGAGGAGTAGAAAAACATCAAAAATTTCAGTCCTGCATGATTCTACCAAGAAATGTGTGTTCATTGAAACCGCTGGTTTTTGATAGTTTGGGCCCTATTGAATAATGAATGTTTTGAATTTTCTCCAAAAGTAAAGTAGTTGCAAACTCATCCTTTTAGAAACTTGTTTGGGCTGTTGAGAGGAGTAAAAAACCATCAAAAATTTCAATCCTGCATGATTCTACCAAGAAATGTGATTCTTCATTCAAAACGCTGGTTTTTGCTATTGGGCTCTATTGAATAATGAATGTTTTGAATTTTCTCCAAAAGTAAAGTAGTTGCAAACTCATGCTTTTAGAGACTTGTTTGGGCTCATGAGAGGAGTAGAAAAACATCAAAAATTTCAGTCCTGCATGATTCTACCAAGAAATGTGTGTTCATTGAAACCGCTGGTTTTTGATAGTTTGGGCCCTATTGAATAATGAATGTTTTGAATTTTCTCCAAAAGTAAAGTAGTTGCAAACTCATCCTTTTAGAAACTTGTTTGGGCTGTTGAGAGGAGTAAAAAACCATCAAAAATTTCAATCCTGCATGATTCTACCAAGAAATGTGATTCTTCATTCAAAACGCTGGTTTTTGCTATTGGGCTCTATTGAATAATGAATGTTTTGAATTTTCTCCAAAAGTAAAGTAGTTGCAAACTCATGCTTTTAGAGACTTGTTTGGGCTCATGAGAGGAGTAGAAAAACATCAAAAATTTCAGTCCTGCATGATTCTACCAAGAAATGTGTGTTCATTGAAACGGCTGGTTTTTGATAGTTTGGGCCCTATTGAATAATGAATGTTTTGAATTTTCTCCAAAAGTAAAGTAGTTGCAAACTCATCCTTTTAGAAACTTGTTTGGGCTGTTGAGAGGAGTAAAAAACCATCAAAAATTTCAATCCTGCATGATTCTACCAAGAAATGTGATTCTTCATTCAAAACGCTGGTTTTTGCTATTGGGCTCTATTGAATAATGAATGTTTTGAATTTTCTCCAAAAGTAAAGTAGTTGCAAACTCATGCTTTTAGAGACTTGTTTGGGCTCATGAGAGGAGTAGAAAAACATCAAAAATTTCAGTCCTGCATGATTCTACCAAGAAATGTGTGTTCATTGAAACCGCTGGTTTTTGATAGTTTGGGCCCTATTGAATAATGAATGTTTTGAATTTTCTCCAAAAGTAAAGTAGTTGCAAACTCATCCTTTTTGAAACTTGTTTGGGCTGTTGAGAGGAGTAAAAAACCATCAAAAATTTCAATCCTGCATGATTTTACCAAGAAATGTGATTCTTCATTCAAAACCTGATTTTTGCTATTGGGCTCTATTGAATAGTGAATGTTTTGAATTTTCTCCAAAAGTAAAGTAGTTGCAAACTCATGCTTTTAGAGACTTGTTTGGGCTCATGAGAGGAGTAGAAAAACATCAAAAATATCAGTCCTGCATGATTCTACCAAGAAATGTGTTCATTCAAACCGCTGGTTTTTGATAGTTTGGGCCCTATTGAATAATTAATGTTTTGAATTTTCTCCAAAAGTAAAGTAGTTGCAAACTCATCCTTTTAGAAACTTGTTTGGGCTGTTGAGAGGAGTAAAAAACCATCAAAAATTTCAATCCTGCATGATTCTACCAAGAAATGTGATTCTTCATTCAAAACGCTGGTTTTTGCTATTGGGCTCTATTGAATAATGAATGTTTTGAATTTTCTCCAAAAGTAAAGTAGTTGCAAACTCATGCTTTTAGAGACTTGTTTGGGCTCATGAGAGGAGTAGAAAAACATCAAAAATTTCAGTCCTGCATGATTCTACCAAGAAATGTGTGTTCATTGAAACCGCTGGTTTTTGATAGTTTGGGCCCTATTGAATAATGAATGTTTTGAATTTTCTCCAAAAGTAAAGTAGTTGCAAACTCATCCTTTTAGAAACTTGTTTGGGCTGTTGAGAGGAGTAAAAAACCATCAAAAATTTCAATCCTGCATGATTTCACCAAGAAATGTGATTCTTCATTCAAAACCTGATTTTTGCTATTGGGCTCTATTGAATAGTGAATGTTTTGAATTTTCTCCAAAAGTAAAGTAGTTGCAAACTCATGCTTTTAGAGACTAGTTTGGGCTCATGAGAGGAGTAGAAAAACATCAAAAATTTCAGTCCTGCATGATTCTACCAAGAAATGTGTGTTCATTGAAACCGCTGGTTTTTGATAGTTTGGGCCCTATTGAATAATGAATGTTTTGAATTTTCTCCAAAAGTAAAGTAGTTGCAAACTCATCCTTTTAGAAACTTGTTTGGGCTGTTGAGAGGAGTAAAAAACCATCAAAAATTTCAATCCTGCATGATTTTACCAAGAAATGTGATTCTTCATTCAAAACCTGATTTTTGCTATTGGGCTCTATTGAATAGTGAATGTTTTGAATTTTCTCCAAAAGTAAAGTAGTTGCAAACTCATGCTTTTAGAGACTTGTTTGGGCTCATGAGATGAGTAGAAAAACATCAAAAATTTCAGTCCTGCATGATTCTACCAAGACATGTGTGTTCATTGAAACGGCTGGTTTTTGATAGTTTGGGCCCTATTGAATAATGAATGTTTTGAATTTTCTCCAAAAGTAAAGTAGTTGCAAACTCATCCTTTTAGAAACTTGTTTGGGCTGTTGAGAGGAGTAAAAAACCATCAAAAATTTCAATCCTGCATGATTCTACCAAGAAATGTGATTCTTCATTCAAAACGCTGGTTTTTGCTATTGGGCTCTATTGAATAATGAATGTTTTGAATTTTCTCCAAAAGTAAAGTAGTTGCAAACTCATGCTTTTAGAGACTTGTTTGGGCTCATGAGAGGAGTAGAAAAACATCAAAAATTTCAGTCCTGCATGATTCTACCAAGAAATGTGTGTTCATTCAAACCGCTGGTTTTTGATAGTTTGGGCCCTATTGAATAATGAATGTTTTGAATTTTCTCCATTTTCAATAAACTTTATTAAGTTTTTCTACTTAACAGTTATATTGTTCATCATCATATTTCAATGTGGTTTACAAAATAACAGTAGTATAATAACATGACTTTCAAGTAGCAGATACATTCATAAGTGTCAAGGGAAGAAAGGGGTAGGGGTTTCGGAATGGGTTTAAAGTTGCTTTAATGAAACACACAAAGGAAAAAAAAAAAACAAAAGGAGGGGTAAGGAAGGAACAAAGGGAAACATAACAGTAAGTTACGTGTAGAAATAAGATGCTATAAAGTCGTCTAATTATAAATCTAAAAGGGTCATGTCTCCTCAATATGAATGGGCATGAACATACCCCATAAGGAAGAGACAGGACAGACTAACAGTTATCTATTGAGTATTGAATTGGGGGTTATAAGCCCCTAAAGTATTTTGGACAGGCATACATACATTAATATGCCCCAAAAAAAAAGTAAATAACGCTTTAAGTCTGCTTTCAAATGCCTCTAGCTATAGTAAGCCTCTGCACCTGTCACATGACACTTATAAAAGGTATTAATAACACTTAATAAACCTAAACCTGTCATATGACACCTGTAATCAAAATATTAATAACACTTAAATATTTAAACGTAATTGTAAGTAAACCCGTCGTTATTGGTCCGAGTAATCAATACCCAAGGACCATATGGGGGGGAAAGTTCAGCTTTTTTCTCAAATCAGCTCATGGAACATAAACCACAGATCATAATTTTAATCCGACATATATGTAAAAAGCTTTTGAGAGGTCCAAGTGAGTCCAAAGTTTCCCGATAATAAAATCCAAGTAAGATCCAAAGTTCAAGTATGGTGTAAGCGGAGGTCTTGTACAGATGGGTGTAAAGTTTTGGGAAGACAATTGTTAGAAATAAGTCGAGCATTTCTAAGGAAGTCCATACCATCCCGCGGAGACAGAATATGAATTATGTTTGAAGCATATCTCACGATTAATGTAGAAGTTTGGGACCAATTATAATCAATATTAGCCCGACGAAGCACAGTTGTTATTTGTAAAAATGACCTGCGTTTTTGTATGGTGTTCTTACACAAATCCTTAAAGAAAACTAAGTTTTGATAGGGAGATGAAAGAAAGCTAGAATTTTTTGATAAACCAAGGAGGGTGTTTCTGACCCAGTTAGGATAAAATGTGACAATGACATCTCTAGTTAAGTCAGACAGTAGGGAGGAAGGTCTACGAATCCTAAATATCCTCTCAATTAGATTTTTTCCTTTAGTTTCCGGAAATAAATAAGAAATCATTGAGGAAACGTATTCCCTCAATCGAGTTGGTTGAACTGACTCGGGAATACCCCTGATTTTTACATTATTTTTCCTCTTCAAATCCTCAAAATTGGACAAAGAACATCTGAATGAGGCAATCTCCTTCTGTAAATCCCTCAAAGAATCCGAGAGCTCATGAAATTTTGATGCTTCAATAGAGGAGAATTCAAATTGTTTAAACGTAGGTTTTACTGTAGAGAGGGAAATGTCAAGTGTGGTGTTAGGTTTTATTACATTCTCGCTGACTATAATTGAAAAAATATTTTTCATAAGTTGCTTAATCGAGTTTCCTAATAGTTTAATTTTGTCTATTCCCGGGTCTCCCACATTGCCAATCCCCAGATCATTCAACGAAGTCAAAAAAGTTTTGCATGATTTAACTAGGAAATCCTCAACGGGGCAGCTCCCAGGAACCCATATATTATATAGCGAGGATGGATCAATAAATACCTCCTTAACATCAGTCTGCGTCTTCTCTTGAGCTATATTAGTTTTATCATCCTGAGAAGAGTCACCACTTCCGGATTCTCCATAGCTGATAGAGTTCTCAGAAATAAAGGAACGCAACGAAGATGCCTCATCCGTATTGCTTATATCAGTTGAATCAATCAAATCGTTTTTTGAGTCTCCAAGAGAGGCTACCTCCTCCCCAAAGACCTCCGAATCTACATTTTCTGATTCCTCCCCACCGTCGGACGAAGTTTCTGACTTTTTATAATTTAAACCTGACTGGTCATTAGAAGAGGACTCCCCATTAGTGTATAAAGTGAGGAGGGTGCTTTCGAATCGAGCAATCAAAGCCCATATCTCTTCTTTCATAGACTTGAAAAGATCATCCCCCCCAAACTCTTCCTGTCTAGAGGAAACACAGACTGATTTTTCATGAAAGCCATTTTTTTGTAGCCCCTTGTCAACACCAGAATCTACTAATAATCGCTTGTCCCCAACACTTTTTTGAAATCCCATATTGAGATCTATCCCACGGGATGACCGGGCCCCCCCATAGTACGGTGATTTTATCTCCCCATCTAATAATTGTTTAGGTGTGTTTAATGGTGAAAATTCCGCTGCATCATGTCGCAAAAAGCTATTAAAATGTTTGATAGAAGGTGTTAATGATGTAACAGGTGTACATAATGATAAATCTGCGGTAGATTTAAGTAGCGGTAATGCAATCGTTTCGGCTCTGCTACATCTCTCCTGGAGCATTACTACAACGTCAGACTCTTTTCCCCCACTTTCCTCCTCCGCCGATAGTGCTGTGCGGACACCAGAATCCAACAAAGGCGCAGGAACCTCAGCACTGCTATATTCCAATGGCCGCGCTGTTGCAGCACCAGATGTAGTCATCTGACCAAAGTTCTCCCCTGAAGCCTGTGTGGCCCTGACTTCAGAAGCCCTCAGCGGCCCTATGCATGCCGCTGATCGGACTCCCGACTGTCCCTTAATATCCCCAGATCCACCACAGATGGGCGACCCCCCGGATCCGCTCACCGGAGAAGAAGGAAAGGAAGGAGATCCCCCGTCGCGGCTCCTCCACTGTCGCGCGGCCGCGGCTTTCACCGCGATCTCCCCGCTATGATCCTTCAAAGCGGGGATTTCTCCAGGTGCCGGGGACCTCACCGCTGATGTCACAGTAGATCTGCGTGGATCTCCCGCTGCAGAAGACCCATCGGGGGGTGGCACACCTGATCTCAGCAGCGGCGCCGCAACGTCTCCACCGCCGCTCCTCTGCAGCAACGCGGTTTCAGCCTTCACCGCGGTCTCCCCGCTTTGATTTTGTGAAGCAGGGACCGCTGCAGCTGTCAAAGACCACGCTGCCACAGTCCCCACACGTCCACTCGGTCTTCCAGGTGTAGAAGATCTGTCTGGAGATGTCCCAACTGGTTCCACCCGCGATGCCACAGAGACTCCACCGCCGCTTCTCTCCTGCCGCATCACAGCTCCAACAGTCAGCGCGGTCTGCCGATCTCCTCTCAAAACACTGTCAGCTAGTGTCGGGGCCTCTCTGCACCCAAGGGAGCTCACCATTAAAGTCTGATCTGCCCTCTGAGTCTCGCTGGCTCCTTGTTTTTTCTTCCCGCTGCGTTGATCAGTCACATGGCTGGGTTGTTTACATCCAGCGTGGAGGCTTGGGCCCGACAGACTCCCCAGGCTTCTTGGACCCGTTAAACGGTCTTTTCTCACTGGGACCCTTCTGTTTTTCTTGCTGCACCTCTTAGGCATCTTCTTATTAATCCGTGGCTGGATTATTCCACAAGTTAGCAATCTTTTTGTAAGCTTAGAGTAGGGGAAAGCAGGAGCTCCTAGAAAACACGTCTGCTCTGCTCCCCTGCAAGCCACGCCCCCCTTGAATTTTCTCCAAAAGTAAAGTAGTTGCAAACTCATGCTTTTAGAGACTTGTTTGGGCTCATGAGAGGAGTAGAAAAACATCAAAAATTTCAGTCTTGCATGATTCTACCAAGAAATGTGTGTTCATTGAAACCGCTGGTTTTTGATAGTTTGGGCCCTATTGAATAATGAATGTTTTGAATTTTCTTCAAAAGTAAAGTAGTTGCAAACTCATCCTTTTAGAAACTTGTTTGGGCTGTTGAGAGGAGTAAAAAACCATCAAAAATTTCAATCCTGCATGATTCTACCAAGAAATGTGATTCTTCATTCAAAACGCTGGTTTTTGCTATTGGGCTCTATTGAATAATGAATGTTTTGAATTTTCTCCAAAAGTAAAGTAGTTGCAAACTCATGCTTTTAGAGACTTGTTTGGGCTCATGAGAGGAGTAGAAAAACATCAAAAATTTCAGTCCTGCATGATTCTACCAAGAAATGTGTGTTCATTGAAACCGCTGGTTTTTGATAGTTTGGGCCCTATTGAATAATGAATGTTTTGAATTTTCTCCAAAAGTAAAGTAGTTGCAAACTCATCCTTTTAGAAACTTGTTTGGGCTGTTGAGAGGAGTAAAAAACCATCAAAAATTTCAATCCTGCATGATTCTACCAAGAAATGTGATTCTTCATTCAAAACGCTGGTTTTTGCTATTGGGCTCTATTGAATAATGAATGTTTTGAATTTTCTCCAAAAGTAAAGTAGTTGCAAACTCATGCTTTTAGAGATTTGTTTGGGCTCATGAGAGGAGTAGAAAAACATCAAAAATTTCAGTCCTGCATGATTCTACCAAGAAATGTGTGTTCATTGAAACCGCTGGTTTTTGATAGTTTGGGCCCTATTGAATAATGAATGTTTTAAATTTTCTCCAAAAGTAAAGTAGTTGCAAACTCATCCTTTTAGAAACTTGTTTGGGCTGTTGAGAGGAGTAAAAAACCATCAAAAATTTCAATCCTGCATGATTTTACCAAGAAATGTGATTCTTCATTCAAAACCTGATTTTTGCTATTGGGCTCTATTGAATAGTGAATGTTTTGAATTTTCTCCAAAAGTAAAGTAGTTGCAAACTCATGCTTTTAGAGACTTGTTTGGGCTCATGAGAGGAGTAGAAAAACATCAAAAATTTCAGTCCTGCATGATTCTACCAAGAAATGTGTGTTCATTCAAACCGCTGGTTTTTGATAGTTTGGGCCCTATTGAATAATGAATGTTTTGAATTTTCTCCAAAAGTAAAGTAGTTGCAAACTCATGCTTTTAGAGACTTGTTTGGGCTCATGAGAGGAGTAGAAAAACATCAAAAATTTCAGTCCTGCATGATTCTACCAAGAAATGTGTGTTCATTGAAACCGCTGGTTTTTGATAGTTTGGGCCCTATTGAATAATGAATGTTTTGAATTTTCTCCAAAAGTAAAGTAGTTGCAAACTCATCCTTTTAGAAACTTGTTTGGGCTGTTGAGAGGAGTAAAAAACCATCAAAAATTTCAATCCTGCATGATTCTACCAAGAAATGTGATTCTTCATTCAAAACGCTGGTTTTTGCTATTGGGCTCTATTGAATAATGAATGTTTTGAATTTTCTCCAAAAGTAAAGTAGTTGCAAACTCATGCTTTTAGAGACTTGTTTGGGCTCATGAGAGGAGTAGAAAAACATCAAAAATTTCAGTCCTGCATGATTCTACCAAGAAATGTGTGTTCATTGAAACCGCTGGTTTTTGATAGTTTGGGCCCTATTGAATAATGAATGTTTTGAATTTTCTCCAAAAGTAAAGTAGTTGCAAACTCATCCTTTTAGAAACTTGTTTGGGCTGTTGAGAGGAGTAAAAAACCATCAAAAATTTCAATCCTGCATGATTCTACCAAGAAATGTGATACTTCATTCAAAACGCTGCTTTTTGCTATTGGGCTCTATTGAATAATGAATGTTTTGAATTTTCTCCAAAAGTAAAGTAGTTGCAAACTCATGCTTTTAGAGACTTGTTTGGGCTCATGAGAGGAGTAGAAAAACATCAAAAATTTCAGTCCTGCATGATTCTACCAAGAAATGTGTGTTCATTGAAACCGCTGGTTTTTGATAGTTTGGGCCCTATTGAATAATGAATGTTTTGAATTTTCTCCAAAAGTAAAGTAGTTGCAAACTCATCCTTTTAGAAACTTGTTTGGGCTGTTGAGAGGAGTAAAAAACCATCAAAAATTTCAATCCTGCATGATTCTACCAAGAAATGTGATTCTTCATTCAAAACGCTGGTTTTTGCTATTGGGCTCTATTGAATAATGAATGTTTTGAATTTTCTCCAAAAGTAAAGTAGTTGCAAACTCATGCTTTTAGAGACTTGTTTGGGCTCATGAGAGGAGTAGAAAAACAACAAAAATTTCAGTCCTGCATGATTCTACCAAGAAATGTGTGTTCATTGAAACCGCTGGTTTTTGATAGTTTGGGCCCTATTGAATAATGAATGTTTTGAATTTTCTCCAAAAGTAAAGTAGTTGCAAACTCATCCTTTTAGAAACTTGTTTGGGCTGTTGAGAGGAGTAAAAAACCATCAAAAATTTCAATCCTGCATGATTCTACCAAGAAATGTGATTCTTCATTCAAAACGCTGGTTTTTGCTATTGGGCTCTATTGAATAATGAATGTTTTGAATTTTCTCCAAAAGTAAAGTAGTTGCAAACTCATGCTTTTAGAGACTTGTTTGGGCTCACGAGAGGAGTAGAAAAACATCAAAAATTTCAGTCCTGCATGATTCTACCAAGAAATGTGTGTTCATTGAAACCGCTGGTTTTTGATAGTTTGGGCCCTATTGAATAATGAATGTTTTGAATTTTCTCCAAAAGTAAAGTAGTTGCAAACTCATCCTTTTAGAAACTTGTTTGGGCTGTTGAGAGGAGTAAAAAACCATCAAAAATTTCAATCCTGCATGATTCTACCAAGAAATGTGATTCTTCATTCAAAACGCTGGTTTTTGCTATTGGGCTCTATTGAATAATGAATGTTTTGAATTTTCTCCAAAAGTAAAGTAGTTGCAAACTCATGCTTTTAGAGACTTGTTTGGGCTCATGAGAGGAGTAGAAAAACATCAAAAATTTCAGTCCTGCATGATTCTACCAAGAAATGTGTGTTCATTGAAACCGCTGGTTTTTGATAGTTTGGGCCCTATTGAATAATGAATGTTTTGAATTTTCTCCAAAAGTAAAGTAGTTGCAAACTCATCCTTTTAGAAACTTGTTTGGGCTGTTGAGAGGAGTAAAAAACCATCAAAAATTTCAATCCTGCATGATTTTACCAAGAAATGTGATTCTTCATTCAAAACCTGATTTTTGCTATTGGGCTCTATTGAATAGTAAATGTTTTGAATTTTCTCCAAAAGTAAAGTAGTTGCAAACTCATGCTTTTAGAGACTTGTTTGGGCTCATGAGAGGAGTAGAAAAACATCAAAAATTTCAGTCCTGCATGATTCTACCAAGAAATGTGTGTTCATTGAAACCGCTGGTTTTTGATAGTTTGGGCCCTATTGAATAATGAATGTTTTGAATTTTCTCCAAAAGTAAAGTAGTTGCAAACTCATCCTTTTAGAAACTTGTTTGGGCTGTTGAGAGGAGTAAAAAACCATCAAAAATTTCAATCCTGCATGATTTTACCAAGAAATGTGATTCTTCATTCAAAACCTGATTTTTGCTATTGGGCTCTATTGAATAGTGAATGTTTTGAATTTTCTCCAAAAGTAAAGTTGTTGCAAACTCATGCTTTTAGAAACTTGTTTGGGCTCATGAGAGGAGTAGAAAAACATCAAAAATTTCAGTCCTGCATGATTCTACCAAGAAATGTGTGTTCATTCAAACCGCTGGTTTTTGATAGTTTGGGCCCTATTGAATAATGAATGTTTTGAATTTTCTCCAAAAGTAAAGTAGTTGCAAACTCATGCTTTTAGAGACTTGTTTGGGCTCATGAGAGGAGTAGAAAAACATCAAAAATTTCAGTCCTGCATGATTCTACCAAGAAATGTGTGGTCATTGAAACCGCTGGTTTTTGATAGTTTGGGCCCTATTGAATAATGAATGTTTTGAATTTTCTCCAAAAGTAAAGTAGTTGCAAACTCATCCTTTTAGAAACTTGTTTGGGCTGTTGAGAGGAGTAAAAAACCATCAAAAATTTCAATCCTGCATGATTCTACCAAGAAATGTGATTCTTCATTCAAAACGCTGGTTTTTGCTATTGGGCTCTATTGAATAATGAATGTTTTGAATTTTCTCCAAAAGTAAAGTAGTTGCAAACTCATGCTTTTAGAGACTTGTTTGGGCTCATGAGAGGAGTAGAAAAACATCAAAAATTTCAGTCCTGCATGATTCTACCAAGAAATGTGTGTTCATTGAAACCGCTGGTTTTTGATAGTTTGGGCCCTATTGAATAATGAATGTTTTGAATTTTCTCCAAAAGTAAAGTAGTTGCAAACTCATCCTTTTAGAAACTTGTTTGGGCTGTTGAGAGGAGTAAAAAACCATCAAAAATTTCAATCCTGCATGATTTTACCAAGAAATGTGATTCTTCATTCAAAACCTGATTTTTGCTATTGGGCTCTATTGAATAGTGAATGTTTTGAATTTTCTCCAAAAGTAAAGTAGTTGCAAACTCATGCTTTTAGAGACTTGTTTGGGCTCATGAGAGGAGTAGAAAAACATCAAAAATTTCAGTCCTGCATGATTCTACCAAGAAATGTGTTCATTCAAACCGCTGGTTTTTGATAGTTTGGGCCCTATTGAATAATGAATGTTTTGAATTTTCTCCAAAAGTAAAGTAGTTGCAAACTCATCCTTTTAGAAACTTGTTTGGGCTGTTGAGAGGAGTAAAAAACCATCAAAAATTTCAATCCTGCATGATTCTACCAAGTAATGTGATTCTTCATTCAAAACGCTGGTTTTTGCTATTGGGCTCTATTGAATAATGAATGTTTTGAATTTTCTCCAAAAGTAAAGTAGTTGCAAACTCATGCTTTTAGAGACTTTTTTGGGCTCATGAGAGGAGTAGAAAAACATCAAAAATTTCAGTCCTGCATGATTCTACCAAGAAATGTGTTCATTCAAACCGCTGGTTTTTGATAGTTTGGGCCCTATTGAATAATGAATGTTTTGAATTTTCTCCAAAAGTAAAGTAGTTGCAAACTCATCCTTTTAGAAACTTGTTTGGGCTGTTGAGAGGAGTAAAAAACCATCAAAAATTTCAATCCTGCATGATTCTACCAAGAAATGTGATTCTTCATTCAAAACGCTGGTTTTTGCTATTGGGCTCTATTGAATAATGAATGTTTTGAATTTTCTCCAAAAGTAAAGTAGTTGCAAACTCATGCTTTTAGAGACTTGTTTGGGCTCATGAGAGGAGTAGAAAAACATCAAAAATTTCAGTCCTGCATGATTCTACCAAGAAATGTGTTCATTCAAACCGCTGGTTTTTGATAGTTTGGGCCCTATTGAATAATGAATGTTTTGAATTTTCTCCAAAAGTAAAGTAGTTGCAAACTCATCCTTTTAGAAACTTGTTTGGGCTGTTGAGAGGAGTAAAAAACCATCAAAAATTTCAATCCTGCATGATTCTACCAAGAAATGTGATTCTTCATTTAAAACGCTGGTTTTTGCTATTGGGCTCTATTGAATAATGAATGTTTTGAATTTTCTCCAAAAGTAAAGTAGTTGCAAACTCATGCTTTTAGAGACTTGTTTGGGCTCATGAGAGGAGTAGAAAAACATCAAAAATTTCAGTCCTGCATGATTCTACCAAGAAATGTGTGTTCATTGAAACCGCTGGTTTTTGATAGTTTGGGCCCTATTGAATAATGAATGTTTTGAATTTTCTCCAAAAGTAAAGTAGTTGCAAACTCATCCTTTTAGAAACTTGTTTGGGCTGTTGAGAGGAGTAAAAAACCATCAAAAATTTCAATCCTGCATGATTTTACCAAGAAATGTGATTCTTCATTCAAAACCTGATTTTTGCTATTGGGCTCTATTGAATAGTGAATGTTTTGAATTTTCTCCAAAAGTAAAGTAGTTGCAAACTCATGCTTTTAGAGACTAGTTTGGGCTCATGAGAGGAGTAGAAAAACATCAAAAATTTCAGTCCTGCATGATTCTACCAAGAAATGTGTGTTCATTGAAACCGCTGGTTTTTGATAGTTTGGGCCCTATTGAATAATGAATGTTTTGAATTTTCTCCAAAAGTAAAGTAGTTGCAAACTCATCCTTTTAGAAACTTGTTTGGGCTGTTGAGAGGAGTAAAAAACCATCAAAAATTTCAATCCTGCATGATTTTACCAAGAAATGTGATTCTTCATTCAAAACCTGATTTTTGCTATTGGGCTCTATTGAATAGTGAATGTTTTGAATTTTCTCCAAAAGTAAAGTAGTTGCAAACTCATGCTTTTAGAGACTTGTTTGGGCTCATGAGATGAGTAGAAAAACATCAAAAATTTCAGTCCTGCATGATTCTACCAAGACATGTGTGTTCATTGAAACGGCTGGTTTTTGATAGTTTGGGCCCTATTGAATAATGAATGTTTTGAATTTTCTCCAAAAGTAAAGTAGTTGCAAACTCATCCTTTTAGAAACTTGTTTGGGCTGTTGAGAGGAGTAAAAAACCATCAAAAATTTCAATCCTGCATGATTCTACCAAGAAATGTGATTCTTCATTCAAAACGCTGGTTTTTGCTATTGGGCTCTATTGAATAATGAATGTTTTGAATTTTCTCCAAAAGTAAAGTAGTTGCAAACTCATGCTTTTAGAGACTTGTTTGGGCTCATGAGAGGAGTAGAAAAACATCAAAAATTTCAGTCCTGCATGATTCTACCAAGAAATGTGTGTTCATTCAAACCGCTGGTTTTTGATAGTTTGGGCCCTATTGAATAATGAATGTTTTGAATTTTCTCCAAAAGTAAAGTAGTTGCAAACTCATGCTTTTAGAGACTTGTTTGGGCTCATGAGAGGAGTAGAAAAACATCAAAAATTTCAGTCCTGCATGATTCTACCAAGAAATGTGTGTTCATTGAAACCGCTGGTTTTTGATAGTTTGGGCCCTATTGAATAATGAATGTTTTGAATTTTCTCCAAAAGTAAAGTAGTTGCAAACTCATCCTTTTAGAAACTTGTTTGGACTGTTGAGAGGAGTAAAAAACCATCAAAATTTCAATCCTGCATGATTCTACCAAGAAATGTGATTCTTCATTCAAAACGCTGGTTTTTGCTATTGGGCTCTATTGAATAATGAATGTTTTGAATTTTCTCCAAAAGTAAAGTAGTTGCAAACTCATGCTTTTAGAGACTTGTTTGGGCTCATGAGAGGAGTAGAAAAACATCAAAAATTTCAGTCCTGCATGATTCTACCAAGAAATGTGTGTTCATTGAAACCGCTGGTTTTTGATAGTTTGGGCCCTATTGAATAATGAATGTTTTGAAGTTTCTCCAAAAGTAAAGTAGTTGCAAACTCATCCTTTTAGAAACTTGTTTGGGCTGTTGAGAGGAGTAAAAAACCATCAAAAATTTCAATCCTGCATGATTCTACCAAGAAATGTGATTCTTCATTCAAAACGCTGGTTTTTGCTATTGGGCTCTATTGAATAATGAATGTTTTGAATTTTCTCCAAAAGTAAAGTAGTTGCAAACTCATGCTTTTAGAGACTTGTTTGGGCTCATGAGAGGAGTAGAAAAACATCAAAAATTTCAGTCCTGCATGATTCTACCAAGAAATGTGTGTTCATTGAAACCGCTGGTTTTTGATAGTTTGGGCCCTATTGAATAATGAATGTTTTGAATTTTCTCCAAAAGTAAAGTAGTTGCAAACTCATCCTTTTAGAAACTTGTTTGGGCTGTTGAGAGGAGTAAAAAACCATCAAAAATTTCAATCCTGCATGATTCTACCAAGAAATGTGATTCTTCATTCAAAACGCTGGTTTTTGCTATTGGGCTCTATTGAATAATGAATGTTTTGAATTTTCTCCAAAAGTAAAGTAGTTGCAAACTCATGCTTTTAGAGACTTGTTTGGGCTCATGAGAGGAGTAGAAAAACATCAAAAATTTCAGTCCTGCATGATTCTACCAAGAAATGTGTGTTCATTGAAACCGCTGGTTTTTGATAGTTTGGGCCCTATTGAATAATGAATGTTTTGAATTTTCTCCAAAAGTAAAGTAGTTGCAAACTCATCCTTTTAGAAACTTGTTTGGGCTGTTGAGAGGAGTAAAAAACCATCAAAAATTTCAATCCTGCATGATTTTACCAAGAAATGTGATTCTTCATTCAAAACCTGATTTTTGCTATTGGGCTCTATTGAATAGTGAATGTTTTGAATTTTCTCCAAAAGTAAAGTAGTTGCAAACTCATGCTTTTAGAGACTTGTTTGGGCTCATGAGAGGAGTAGAAAAACATCAAAAATTTCAGTCCTGCATGATTCTACCAAGAAATGTGTTCATTCAAACCGCTGGTTTTTGATAGTTTGGGCCCTATTGAATAATGAATGTTTTGAATTTTCTCCAAAAGTAAAGTAGTTGCAAACTCATCCTTTTAGAAACTTGTTTGGGCTGTTGAGAGGAGTAAAAAACCATCAAAAATTTCAATCCTGCATGATTCTACCAAGAAATGTGATTCTTCATTCAAAACGCTGGTTTTTGCTATTGGGCTCTATTGAATAATGAATGTTTTGAATTTTCTCCAAAAGTAAAGTAGTTGCAAACTCATGCTTTTAGAGACTTGTTTGGGCTCATGAGAGGAGTAGAAAAACATCAAAAATTTCAGTCCTGCATGATTCTACCAAGAAATGTGTGTTCATTGAAACCGCTGGTTTTTGATAGTTTGGGCCCTATTGAATAATGAATGTTTTGAATTTTCTCCAAAAGTAAAGTAGTTGCAAACTCATCCTTTTAGAAACTTGTTTGGGCTGTTGAGAGGAGTAAAAAACCATCAAAAATTTCAATCCTGCATGATTTTACCAAGAAATGTGATTCTTCATTCAAAACCTGATTTTTGCTATTGGGCTCTATTGAATAGTGAATGTTTTGAATTTTCTCCAAAAGTAAAGTAGTTGCAAACTCATGCTTTTAGAGACTTGTTTGGGCTCATGAGAGGAGTAGAAAAACATCAAAAATTTCAGTCCTGCATGATTCTACCAAGAAATGTGTTCATTCAAACCGCTGGTTTTTGATAGTTTGGGCCCTATTGAATAATTAATGTTTTGAATTTTCTCCAAAAGTAAAGTAGTTGCAAACTCATCCTTTTAGAAACTTGTTTGGGCTGTTGAGAGGAGTAAAAAACCATCAAAAATTTCAATCCTGCATGATTCTACCAAGAAATGTGATTCTTCATTCAAAACGCTGGTTTTTGCTATTGGGCTCTATTGAATAATGAATGTTTTGAATTTTCTCCAAAAGTAAAGTAGTTGCAAACTCATGCTTTTAGAGACTTGTTTGGGATCATGAGAGGAGTAGAAAAACATCAAAAATTTCAGTCCTGCATGATTCTACCAAGAAATGTGTGTTCATTGAAACCGCTGGTTTTTGATAGTTTGGGCCCTATTGAATAATGAATGTTTTGAATTTTCTCCAAAAGTAAAGTAGTTGCAAACTCATCCTTTTAGAAACTTGTTTGGGCTGTTGAGAGGAGTAAAAAGCCATCAAAAATTTCAATCCTGCATGATTTTACCAAGAAATGTGATTCTTCATTCAAAACCTGATTTTTGCTATTGGGCTCTATTGAATAGTGAATGTTTTGAATTTTCTCCAAAAGTAAAGTAGTTGCAAACTAATGCTTTTAGAGACTTGTTTGGGCTCATGAGAGGAGTAGAAAAACATCAAAAATTTCAGTCCTGCATGATTCTACCAAGAAATGTGTTCATTCAAACCGCTGGTTTTTGATAGTTTGGGCCCTATTGAATAATGAATGTTTTGAATTTTCTCCAAAAGTAAAGTAGTTGCAAACTCATCCTTTTAGAAACTTGTTTGGGCTGTTGAGAGGAGTAAAAAACCATCAAAAATTTCAATCCTGCATGATTTTACCAAGAAATGTGATTCTTCATTCAAAACCTGATTTTTGCTATTGGGCTCTATTGAATAGTGAATGTTTTGAATTTTCTCCAAAAGTAAAGTAGTTGCAAACTCATGCTTTTAGAGACTTGTTTGGGCTCATGAGATGAGTAGAAAAACATCAAAAATTTCAGTCCTGCATGATTCTACCAAGACATGTGTGTTCATTGAAACGGCTGGTTTTTGATAGTTTGGGCCCTATTGAATAATGAATGTTTTGAATTTTCTCCAAAAGTAAAGTAGTTGCAAACTCATCCTTTTAGAAACTTGTTTGGGCTGTTGAGAGGAGTAAAAAACCATCAAAAATTTCAATCCTGCATGATTCTACCAAGAAATGTGATTCTTCATTCAAAACGCTGGTTTTTGCTATTGGGCTCTATTGAATAATGAATGTTTTGAATTTTCTCCAAAAGTAAAGTAGTTGCAAACTCATGCTTTTAGAGACTTGTTTGGGCTCATGAGAGGAGTAGAAAAACATCAAAAATTTCAGTCCTGCATGATTCTACCAAGAAATGTGTGTTCATTCAAACCGCTGGTTTTTGATAGTTTGGGCCCTATTGAATAATGAATGTTTTGAATTTTCTCCAAAAGTAAAGTAGTTGCAAACTCATGCTTTTAGAGACTTGTTTGGGCTCATGAGAGGAGTAGAAAAACATCAAAAATTTCAGTCCTGCATGATTCTACCAAGAAATGTGTGTTCATTGAAACCGCTGGTTTTTGATAGTTTGGGCCCTATTGAATAATGAATGTTTTGAATTTTCTTCAAAAGTAAAGTAGTTGCAAACTCATCCTTTTAGAAACTTGTTTGGGCTGTTGAGAGGAGTAAAAAACCATCAAAAATTTCAATCCTGCATGATTCTACCAAGAAATGTGATTCTTCATTCAAAACGCTGGTTTTTGCTATTGGGCTCTATTGAATAATGAATGTTTTGAATTTTCTCCAAAAGTAAAGTAGTTGCAAACTCATGCTTTTAGAGACTTGTTTGGGCTCATGAGAGGAGTAGAAAAACATCAAAAATTTCAGTCCTGCATGATTCTACCAAGAAATGTGTGTTCATTGAAACCGCTGGTTTTTGATAGTTTGGGCCCTATTGAATAATGAATGTTTTGAATTTTCTCCAAAAGTAAAGTAGTTGCAAACTCATCCTTTTAGAAACTTGTTTGGGCTGTTGAGAGGAGTAAAAAACCATCAAAAATTTCAATCCTGCATGATTCTACCAAGAAATGTGATTCTTCATTCAAAACGCTGGTTTTTGCTATTGGGCTCTATTGAATAATGAATGTTTTGAATTTTCTCCAAAAGTAAAGTAGTTGCAAACTCATGCTTTTAGAGACTTGTTTGGGCTCATGAGAGGAGTAGAAAAACATCAAAAATTTCAGTCCTGCATGATTCTACCAAGAAATGTGTGTTCATTCAAACCGCTGGTTTTTGATAGTTTGGGCCCTATTGAATAATGAATGTTTTGAATTTTCTCCAAAAGTAAAGTAGTTGCAAACTCATCCTTTTAGAAACTTGTTTGGGCTGTTGAGAGGAGTAAAAAACCATCAAAAATTTCAATCCTGCATGATTCTACCAAGAAATGTGATTCTTCATTCAAAACGCTGGTTTTTGCTATTTGGCTCTATTGAATAATGAATGTTTTGAATTTTCTCCAAAAGTAAAGTAGTTGCAAACTCATGCTTTTAGAGACTTGTTTGGGCTCATGAGAGGAGTAGAAAAACATCAAAAATTTCAGTCCTGCATGATTCTACCAAGAAATGTGTGTTCATTGAAACCGCTGGTTTTTGATAGTTTGGGCCCTATTGAATAATGAATGTTTTGAATTTTCTCCAAAAGTAAAGTAGTTGCAAACTCATCCTTTTAGAAACTTGTTTGGGCTGTTGAGAGGAGTAAAAAACCATCAAAAATTTCAATCCTGCATGATTCTACCAAGAAATGTGATTCTTCATTCAAAACGCTGGTTTTTGCTATTGGGCTCTATTGAATAATGAATGTTTTGAATTTTCTCCAAAAGTAAAGTAGTTGCAAACTCATGCTTTTAGAGACTTGTTTGGGCTCATGAGAGGAGTAGAAAAACATCAAAAATTTCAGTCCTGCATGATTCTACCAAGAAATGTGTGTTCATTGAAACCGCTGGTTTTTGATAGTTTGGGCCCTATTGAATAATGAATGTTTTGAATTTTCTCCAAAAGTAAAGTAGTTGCAAACTCATCCTTTTAGAAACTTGTTTGGGCTGTTGAGAGGAGTAAAAAACCATCAAAAATTTCAATCCTGCATGATTCTACCAAGAAATGTGATTCTTCATTCAAAACGCTGGTTTTTGCTATTGGGCTCTATTGAATAATGAATGTTTTGAATTTTCTCCAAAAGTAAAGTAGTTGCAAACTCATGCTTTTAGAGACTTGTTTGGGCTCATGAGAGGAGTAGAAAAACATCAAAAATTTCAGTCCTGCATGATTCTACCAAGAAATGTGTGTTCATTGAAACCGCTGGTTTTTGATAGTTTGGGCCCTATTGAATAATGAATGTTTTGAATTTTCTCCAAAAGTAAAGTAGTTGCAAACTCATCCTTTTAGAAACTTGTTTGGGCTGTTGAGAGGAGTAAAAAACCATCAAAAATTTCAATCCTGCATGATTCTACCAAGAAATGTGATTCTTCATTCAAAACGCTGGTTTTTGCTATTGGGCTCTATTGAATAATGAATGTTTTGAATTTTCTCCACAAGTAAAGTAGTTGCAAACTCATGCTTTTAGAGACTTGTTTGGGCTCACGAGAGGAGTAGAAAAACATCAAAAATTTCAGTCCTGCATGATTCTACCAAGAAATGTGTGTTCATTGAAACCGCTGGTTTTTGATAGTTTGGGCCCTATTGAATAATGAATGTTTTGAATTTTCTCCAAAAGTAAAGTAGTTGCAAACTCATCCTTTTAGAAACTTGTTTGGGCTGTTGAGAGGAGTAAAAAACCATCAAAAATTTCAATCCTGCATGATTCTACCAAGAAATGTGATTCTTCATTCAAAACGCTGGTTTTTGCTATTGGGCTCTATTGAATAATGAATGTTTTGAATTTTCTCCAAAAGTAAAGTAGTTGCAAACTCATGCTTTTAGAGACTTGTTTGGGCTCATGAGAGGAGTAGAAAAACATCAAAAATTTCAGTCCTGCATGATTCTACCAAGAAATGTGTGTTCATTGAAACCGCTGGTTTTTGATAGTTTGGGCCCTATTGAATAATGAATGTTTTGAATTTTCTCCAAAAGTAAAGTAGTTGCAAACTCATCCTTTTAGAAACTTGTTTGGGCTGTTGAGAGGAGTAAAAAACCATCAAAAATTTCAATCCTGCATGATTCTACCAAGAAATGTGATTCTTCATTCAAAACGCTGGTTTTTGCTATTGGGCTCTATTGAATAATGAATGTTTTGAATTTTCTCCAAAAGTAAAGTAGTTGCAAACTCATGCTTTTAGAGACTTGTTTGGGCTCATGAGAGGAGTAGAAAAACATCAAAAATTTCAGTCCTGCATGATTCTACCAAGAAATGTGTGTTCATTGAAACCGCTGGTTTTTGATAGTTTGGGCCCTATTGAATAATGAATGTTTTGAATTTTCTCCAAAAGTAAAGTAGTTGCAAACTCATCCTTTTAGAAACTTGTTTGGGCTGTTGAGAGGAGTAAAAAACCATCAAAAATTTCAATCCTGCATGATTTTACCAAGAAATGTGATTCTTCATTCAAAACCTGATTTTTGCTATTGGGCTCTATTGAATAGTGAATGTTTTGAATTTTCTCCAAAAGTAAAGTAGTTGCAAACTCATGCTTTTAGAGACTAGTTTGGGCTCATGAGAGGAGTAGAAAAACATCAAAAATTTCAGTCCTGCATGATTCTACCAAGAAATGTGTGTTCATTGAAACCGCTGGTTTTTGATAGTTTGGGCCCTATTGAATAATGAATGTTTTGAATTTTCTCCAAAAGTAAAGTAGTTGCAAACTCATCCTTTTAGAAACTTGTTTGGGCTGTTGAGAGGAGTAAAAAACCATCAAAAATTTCAATCCTGCATGATTTTACCAAGAAATGTGATTCTTCATTCAAAACCTGATTTTTGCTATTGGGCTCTATTGAATAGTGAATGTTTTGAATTTTCTCCAAAAGTAAAGTAGTTGCAAACTCATGCTTTTAGAGACTTGTTTGGGCTCATGAGATGAGTAGAAAAACATCAAAAATTTCAGTCCTGCATGATTCTACCAAGACATGTGTGTTCATTGAAACGGCTGGTTTTTGATAGTTTGGGCCCTATTGAATAATGAATGTTTTGAATTTTCTCCAAAAGTAAAGTAGTTGCAAACTCATCCTTTTAGAAACTTGTTTGGGCTGTTGAGAGGAGTAAAAAACTATCAAAAATTTCAATCCTGCATGATTCTACCAAGAAATGTGATTCTTCATTCAAAACGCTGGTTTTTGCTATTGGGCTCTATTGAATAATGAATGTTTTGAATTTTCTCCAAAAGTAAAGTAGTTGCAAACTCATGCTTTTAGAGACTTGTTTGGGCTCATGAGAGGAGTAGAAAAACATCAAAAATTTCAGTCCTGCATGATTCTACCAAGAAATGTGTGTTCATTCAAACCGCTGGTTTTTGATAGTTTGGGCCCTATTGAATAATGAATGTTTTGAATTTTCTCCAAAAGTAAAGTAGTTGCAAACTCATGCTTTTAGAGACTTGTTTGGGCTCATGAGAGGAGTAGAAAAACATCAAAAATTTCAGTCCTGCATGATTCTACCAAGAAATGTGTGTTCATTGAAACCGCTGGTTTTTGATAGTTTGGGCCCTATTGAATAATGAATGTTTTGAATTTTCTCCAAAAGTAAAGTAGTTGCAAACTCATCCTTTTAGAAACTTGTTTGGGCTGTTGAGAGGAGTAAAAAACCATCAAAAATTTCAATCCTGCATGATTCTACCAAGAAATGTGATTCTTCATTCAAAACGCTGGTTTTTGCTATTGGGCTCTATTGAATAATGAATGTTTTGAATTTTCTCCAAAAGTAAAGTAGTTGCAAACTCATGCTTTTAGAGACTTGTTTGGGCTCATGAGAGGAGTAGAAAAACATCAAAAATTTCAGTCCTGCATGATTCTACCAAGAAATGTGTGTTCATTGAAACCGCTGGTTTTTGATAGTTTGGGCCCTATTGAATAATGAATGTTTTGAATTTTCTCCAAAAGTAAAGTAGTTGCAAACTCATCCTTTTAGAAACTTGTTTGGGCTGTTGAGAGGAGTAAAAAACCATCAAAAATTTCAATCCTGCATGATTCTACCAAGAAATGTGATTCTTCATTCAAAACGCTGGTTTTTGCTATTGGGCTCTATTGAATAATGAATGTTTTGAATTTTCTCCAAAAGTAAAGTAGTTGCAAACTCATGCTTTTAGAGACTTGTTTGGGCTCATGAGAGGAGTAGAAAAACATCAAAAATTTCAGTCCTGCATTATTCTACCAAGAAATGTGTGTTCATTGAAACGGCTGGTTTTTGATAGTTTGGGCCCTATTGAATAATGAATGTTTTGAATTTTCTCCAAAAGTAAAGTAGTTGCAAACTCATCCTTTTAGAAACTTGTTTGGGCTGTTGAGAGGAGTAAAAAACCATCAAAAATTTCAATCCTGCATGATTCTACCAAGAAATGTGATTCTTCATTCAAAACGCTGGTGTTTGCTATTGGGCTCTATTGAATAATGAATGTTTTGAATTTTCTCCAAAAGTAAAGTAGTTGCAAACTCATGCTTTTAGAGACTTGTTTGGGCTCACGAGAGGAGTAGAAAAACATCAAAAATTTCAGTCCTGCATGATTCTACCAAGAAATGTGTGTTCATTGAAACCGCTGGTTTTTGATAGTTTGGGCCCTATTGAATAATGAATGTTTTGAATTTTCTCCAAAAGTAAAGTAGTTGCAAACTCATCCTTTTAGAAACTTGTTTGGGCTGTTGAGAGGAGTAAAAAACCATCAAAAATTTCAATCCTGCATGATTCTACCAAGAAATGTGATTCTTCATTCAAAACGCTGGTTTTTGCTATTGGGCTCTATTGAATAATGAATGTTTTGAATTTTCTCCAAAAGTAAAGTAGTTGCAAACTCATGCTTTTAGAGACTTGTTTGGGCTCATGAGAGGAGTAGAAAAACATCAAAAATTTCAGTCCTGCATGATTCTACCAAGAAATGTGTGTTCATTGAAACCGCTGGTTTTTGATAGTTTGGGCCCTATTGAATAATGAATGTTTTGAATTTTCTCCAAAAGTAAAGTAGTTGCAAACTCATCCTTTTAGAAACTTGTTTGGGCTGTTGAGAGGAGTAAAAAGCCATCAAAAATTTCAATCCTGCATGATTTTACCAAGAAATGTGATTCTTCATTCAAAACCTGATTTTTGCTATTGGGCTCTATTGAATAGTGAATGTTTTGAATTTTCTCCAAAAGTAAAGTAGTTGCAAACTCATGCTTTTAGAGACTTGTTTGGGCTCATGAGAGGAGTAGAAAAACATCAAAAATTTCAGTCCTGCATGATTCTACCAAGAAATGTGTTCATTCAAACCGCTGGTTTTTGATAGTTTGGGCCCTATTGAATAATGAATGTTTTGAATTTTCTCCAAAAGTAAAGTAGTTGCAAACTCATCCTTTTAGAAACTTGTTTGGGCTGTTGAGAGGAGTAAAAAACCATCAAAAATTTCAATCCTGCATGATTCTACCAAGAAATGTGATTCTTCATTCAAAACGCTGGTTTTTGCTATTGGGCTCTATTGAATAATGAATGTTTTGAATTTTCTCCAAAAGTAAAGTAGTTGCAAACTCATGCTTTTAGAGACTTGTTTGGGCTCATGAGAGGAGTAGAAAAACATCAAAAATTTCAGTCCTGCATGATTCTACCAAGAAATGTGTGTTCATTCAAACCGCTGGTTTTTGATAGTTTGGGCCCTATTGAATAATGAATGTTTTGAATTTTCTCCAAAAGTAAAGTAGTTGCAAACTCATCCTTTTAGAAACTTGTTTGGGCTGTTGAGAGGAGTAAAAAACCATCAAAAATTTCAATCCTGCATGATTCTACCAAGAAATGTGATTCTTCATTCAAAACGCTGGTTTTTGCTATTGGGCTCTATTGAATAATGAATGTTTTGAATTTTCTCCAAAAGTAAAGTAGTTGCAAACTCATGCTTTTAGAGACTTGTTTGGGCTCACGAGAGTAGTAGAAAAACATCAAAAATTTCAGTCCTGCATGATTCTACCAAGAAATGTGTGTTCATTGAAACCGCTGGTTTTTGATAGTTTGGGCCCTATTGAATAATGAATGTTTTGAATTTTCTCCAAAAGTAAAGTAGTTGCAAACTCATCCTTTTAGAAACTTGTTTGGGCTGTTGAGAGGAGTAAAAAACCATCAAAAATTTCAATCCTGCATGATTCTACCAAGAAATGTGATTCTTCATTCAAAACGCTGGTTTTTGCTATTGGGCTCTATTGAATAATGAATGTTTTGAATTTTCTCCAAAAGTAAAGTAGTTGCAAACTCATGCTTTTAGAGACTTGTTTGGGCTCATGAGAGGAGTAGAAAAACATCAAAAATTTCAGTCCTGCATGATTCTACCAAGAAATGTGTGTTCATTGAAACCGCTGGTTTTTGATAGTTTGGGCCCTATTGAATAATGAATGTTTTGAATTTTCTCCAAAAGTAAAGTAGTTGCAAACTCATCCTTTTAGAAACTTGTTTGGGCTGTTGAGAGGAGTAAAAAACCATCAAAAATTTCAATCCTGCATGATTTTACCAAGAAATGTGATTCTTCATTCAAAACCTGATTTTTGCTATTGGGCTCTATTGAATAGTGAATGGTTTGAATTTTCTCCAAAAGTAAAGTAGTTGCAAACTCATGCTTTTAGAGACTTGTTTGGGCTCATGAGAGGAGTAGAAAAACATCAAAAATTTCAGTCCTGCATGATTCTACCAAGAAATGTGTGTTCATTGAAACCGCTGGTTTTTGATAGTTTGGGCCCTATTGAATAATGAATGTTTTGAATTTTCTCCAAAAGTAAAGTAGTTGCAAACTCATCCTTTTAGAAACTTGTTTGGGCTGTTGAGAGGAGTAAAAAACCATCAAAAATTTCAATCCTGCATGATTCTACCAAGAAATGTGATTCTTCATTCAAAACGCTGGTTTTTGCTATTGGGCTCTATTGAATAATGAATGTTTTGAATTTTCTCCAAAAGTAAAGTAGTTGCAAACTCATGCTTTTAGAGACTTGTTTGGGCTCATGAGAGGAGTAGAAAAACATCAAAAATTTCAGTCCTGCATGATTCTACCAAGAAATGTGTGTTCATTGAAACCGCTGGTTTTTGATAGTTTGGGCCCTATTGAATAATGAATGTTTTGAATTTTCTCCAAAAGTAAAGTAGTTGCAAACTCATCCTTTTAGAAACTTGTTTGGGCTGTTGAGAGGAGTAAAAAACCATCAAAAATTTCAATCCTGCATGATTTTACCAAGAAATGTGATTCTTCATTCAAAACCTGATTTTTGCTATTGGGCTCTATTGAATAGTGAATGTTTTGAATTTTCTCCAAAAGTAAAGTAGTTGCAAACTCATGCTTTTAGAGACTTGTTTGGGCTCATGAGAGGAGTAGAAAAACATCAAAAATTTCAGTCCTGCATGATTCTACCAAGAAATGTGTTCATTCAAACCGCTGGTTTTTGATAGTTTGGGCCCTATTGAATAATGAATGTTTTGAATTTTCTCCAAAAGTAAAGTAGTTGCAAACTCATCCTTTTAGAAACTTGTTTGGGCTGTTGAGAGGAGTAAAAAACCATCAAAAATTTCAATCCTGCATGATTTTACCAAGAAATGTGATTCTTCATTCAAAACCTGATTTTTGCTATTGGGCTCTATTGAATAGTGAATGTTTTGAATTTTCTCCAAAAGTAAAGTAGTTGCAAACTCATGCTTTTAGAGACTTGTTTGGGCTCATGAGAGGAGTAGAAAAACATCAAAAATTTCAGTCCTGCATGATTCTACCAAGAAATGTGTTCATTCAAACCGCTGGTTTTTGATAGTTTGGGCCCTATTGAATAATGAATGTTTTGAATTTTCTCCAAAAGTAAAGTAGTTGCAAACTCATCCTTTTAGAAACTTGTTTGGGCTGTTGAGAGGAGTAAAAAACCATCAAAAATTTCAATCCTGCATGATTCTACCAAGAAATGTGATTCTTCATTCAAAACGCTGGTTTTTGCTATTGGGCTCTATTGAATAATGAATGTTTTGAATTTTCTCCAAAAGTAAAGTAGTTGCAAACTCATGCTTTTAGAGACTTGTTTGGGCTCATGAGAGGAGTAGAAAAACATCAAAAATTTCAGTCCTGCATGATTCTACCAAGAAATGTGTGTTCATTGAAACCGCTGGTTTTTGATAGTTTGGGCCCTATTGAATAATGAATGTTTTGAAATTTCTCCAAAAGTAAAGTAGTTGCAAACTCATCCTTTTAGAAACTTGTTTGGGCTGTTGAGAGGAGTAAAAAACCATCAAAAATTTCAATCCTGCATGATTTTACCAAGAAATGTGATTCTTCATTCAAAACCTGATTTTTGCTATTGGGCTCTATTGAATAGTGAATGTTTTGAATTTTCTCCAAAAGTAAAGTAGTTGCAAACTCATGCTTTTAGAGACTTGTTTGGGCTCATGAGAGGAGTAGAAAAACATCAAAAATTTCAGTCCTGCATGATTCTACCAAGAAATGTGTTCATTCAAACCGCTGGTTTTTGATAGTTTGGGCCCTATTGAATAATGAATGTTTTGAATTTTCTCCAAAAGTAAAGTAGTTGCAAACTCATCCTTTTAGAAACTTGTTTGGGCTGTTGAGAGGAGTAAAAAACCATCAAAAATTTCAATCCTGCATGATTCTACCAAGAAATGTGATTCTTCATTCAAAACGCTGGTTTTTGCTATTGGGCTCTATTGAATAATGAATGTTTTGAATTTTCTCCAAAAGTAAAGTAGTTGCAAACTCATGCTTTTAGAGACTTGTTTGGGCTCATGAGAGGAGTAGAAAAACATCAAAAATTTCAGTCCTGCATGATTCTACCAAGAAATGTGTTCATTCAAACCGCTGGTTTTTGATAGTTTGGGCCCTATTGAATAATGAATGTTTTGAATTTTCTCCAAAAGTAAAGTAGTTGCAAACTCATCCTTTTAGAAACTTGTTTGGGCTGTTGAGAGGAGTAAAAAACCATCAAAAATTTCAATCCTGCATGATTCTACCAAGAAATGTGATTCTTCATTTAAAACGCTGGTTTTTGCTATTGGGCTCTATTGAATAATGAATGTTTTGAATTTTCTCCAAAAGTAAAGTAGTTGCAAACTCATGCTTTTAGAGACTTGTTTGGGCTCATGAGAGGAGTAGAAAAACATCAAAAATTTCAGTCCTGAATGATTCTACCAAGAAATGTGTGTTCATTGAAACCGCTGGTTTTTGATAGTTTGGGCCCTATTGAATAATGAATGTTTTGAATTTTCTCCAAAAGTAAAGTAGTTGCAAACTCATCCTTTTAGAAACTTGTTTGGGCTGTTGAGAGGAGTAAAAAACCATCAAAAATTTCAATCCTGCATGATTTTACCAAGAAATGTGATTCTTCATTCAAAACCTGATTTTTGCTATTGGGCTCTATTGAATAGTGAATGTTTTGAATTTTCTCCAAAAGTAAAGTAGTTGCAAACTCATGCTTTTAGAGACTAGTTTGGGCTCATGAGAGGAGTAGAAAAACATCAAAAATTTCAGTCCTGCATGATTCTACCAAGAAATGTGTGTTCATTGAAACCGCTGGTTTTTGATAGTTTGGGCCCTATTGAATAATGAATGTTTTGAATTTTCTCCAAAAGTAAAGTAGTTGCAAACTCATCCTTTTAGAAACTTGTTTGGGCTGTTGAGAGGAGTAAAAAACCATCAAAAATTTCAATCCTGCATGATTTTACCAAGAAATGTGATTCTTCATTCAAAACCTGATTTTTGCTATTGGGCTCTATTGAATAGTGAATGTTTTGAATTTTCTCCAAAAGTAAAGTAGTTGCAAACTCATGCTTTTAGAGACTTGTTTGGGCTCATGAGATGAGTAGAAAAACATCAAAAATTTCAGTCCTGCATGATTCTACCAAGACATGTGTGTTCATTGAAACGGCTGGTTTTTGATAGTTTGGGCCCTATTGAATAATGAATGTTTTGAATTTTCTCCAAAAGTAAAGTAGTTGCAAACTCATCCTTTTAGAAACTTGTTTGGGCTGTTGAGAGGAGTAAAAAACCATCAAAAATTTCAATCCTGCATGATTCTACCAAGAAATGTGATTCTTCATTCAAAACGCTGGTTTTTGCTATTGGGCTGTATTGAATAATGAATGTTTTGAATTTTCTCCAAAAGTAAAGTAGTTGCAAACTCATGCTTTTAGAGACTTGTTTGGGCTCATGAGAGGAGTAGAAAAACATCAAAAATTTCAGTCCTGCATGATTCTACCAAGAAATGTGTGTTCATTGAAACCGCTGGTTTTTGATAGTTTGGGCCCTATTGAATAATGAATGTTTTGAATTTTCTCCAAAAGTAAAGTAGTTGCAAACTCATGCTTTTAGAGACTTGTTTGGGCTGTTGAGAGGAGTAAAAAACCATCAAAAATTTCAATCCTGCATGATTCTACCAAGAAATGTGATTCTTCATTCAAAACGCTGGTTTTTGCTATTGGGCTCTATTGAATAATGAATGTTTTGAATTTTCTCCAAAAGTAAAGTAGTTGCAAACTCATGCTTTTAGAGATTTGTTTGGGCTCATGAGAGGAGTAGAAAAACATCAAAAATTTCAGTCCTGCATGATTCTACCAAGAAATGTGTGTTCATTGAAACCGCTGGTTTTTGATAGTTTGGGCCCTATTGAATAATGAATGTTTTAAATTTTCTCCAAAAGTAAAGTAGTTGCAAACTCATCCTTTTAGAAACTTGTTTGGGCTGTTGAGAGGAGTAAAAAACCATCAAAAATTTCAATCCTGCATGATTTTACCAAGAAATGTGATTCTTCATTCAAAACCTGATTTTTGCTATTGGGCTCTATTGAATAGTGAATGTTTTGAATTTTCTCCAAAAGTAAAGTAGTTGCAAACTCATGCTTTTAGAGACTTGTTTGGGCTCATGAGAGGAGTAGAAAAACATCAAAAATTTCAGTCCTGCATGATTCTACCAAGAAATGTGTGTTCATTCAAACCGCTGGTTTTTGATAGTTTGGGCCCTATTGAATAATGAATGTTTTGAATTTTCTCCAAAAGTAAAGTAGTTGCAAACTCATGCTTTTAGAGACTTGTTTGGGCTCATGAGAGGAGTAGAAAAACATCAAAAATTTCAGTCCTGCATGATTCTACCAAGAAATGTGTGTTCATTGAAACCGCTGGTTTTTGATAGTTTGGGCCCTATTGAATAATGAATGTTTTGAATTTTCTCCAAAAGTAAAGTAGTTGCAAACTCATCCTTTTAGAAACTTGTTTGGGCTGTTGAGAGGAGTAAAAAACCATCAAAAATGTAAATCCTGCATGATTCTACCAAGAAATGTGATTCTTCATTCAAAACGCTGGTTTTTGCTATTGGGCTCTATTGAATAATGAATGTTTTGAATTTTCTCCAAAAGTAAAGTAGTTGCAAACTCATGCTTTTAGAGACTTGTTTGGGCTCATGAGAGGAGTAGAAAAACATCAAAAATTTCAGTCCTGCATGATTCTACCAAGAAATGTGTGTTCATTGAAACCGCTGGTTTTTGATAGTTTGGGCCCTATTGAATAATGAATGTTTTGAATTTTCTCCAAAAGTAAAGTAGTTGCAAACTCATCCTTTTAGAAACTTGTTTGGGCTGTTGAGAGGAGTAAAAAACCATCAAAAATTTCAATCCTGCATGATTCTACCAAGAAATGTGATTCTTCATTCAAAACGCTGGTTTTTGCTATTGGGCTCTATTGAATAATGAATGTTTTGAATTTTCTCCAAAAGTAAAGTAGTTGCAAACTCATGCTTTTAGAGACTTGTTTGGGCTCATGAGAGGAGTAGAAAAACATCAAAAATTTCAGTCCTGCATGATTCTACCAAGAAATGTGTGTTCATTGAAACCGCTGGTTTTTGATAGTTTGGGCCCTATTGAATAATGAATGTTTTGAATTTTCTCCAAAAGTAAAGTAGTTGCAAACTCATCCTTTTAGAAACTTGTTTGGGCTGTTGAGAGGAGTAAAAAACCATCAAAAATTTCAATCCTGCATGATTTTACCAAGAAATGTGATTCTTCATTCAAAACCTGATTTTTGCTATTGGGCTCTATTGAATAGTGAATGGTTTGAATTTTCTCCAAAAGTAAAGTAGTTGCAAACTCATGCTTTTAGAGACTTGTTTGGGCTCATGAGAGGAGTAGAAAAACATCAAAAATTTCAGTCCTGCATGATTCTACCAAGAAATGTGTGTTCATTGAAACCGCTGGTTTTTGATAGTTTGGGCCCTATTGAATAATGAATGTTTTGAATTTTCTCCAAAAGTAAAGTAGTTGCAAACTCATCCTTTTAGAAACTTGTTTGGGCTGTTGAGAGGAGTAAAAAACCATCAAAAATTTCAATCCTGCATGATTCTACCAAGAAATGTGATTCTTCATTCAAAACGCTGGTTTTTGCTATTGGGCTCTATTGAATAATGAATGTTTTGAATTTTCTCCAAAAGTAAAGTAGTTGCAAACTCATGCTTTTAGAGACTTGTTTGGGCTCACGAGAGGAGTAGAAAAACATCAAAAATTTCAGTCCTGCATGATTCTACCAAGAAATGTGTGTTCATTGAAACCGCTGGTTTTTGATAGTTTGGGCCCTATTGAATAATGAATGTTTTGAATTTTCTCCAAAAGTAAAGTAGTTGCAAACTCATCCTTTTAGAAACTTGTTTGGGCTGTTGAGAGGAGTAAAAAACCATCAAAAATTTCAATCCTGCATGATTTTACCAAGAAATGTGATTCTTCATTCAAAACCTGATTTTTGCTATTGGGCTCTATTGAATAGTGAATGTTTTGAATTTTCTCCAAAAGTAAAGTAGTTGCAAACTCATGCTTTTAGAGACTTGTTTGGGCTCATGAGAGGAGTAGAAAAACATCAAAAATTTCAGTCCTGCATGATTCTACCAAGAAATGTGTTCATTCAAACCGCTGGTTTTTGATAGTTTGGGCCCTATTGAATAATGAATGTTTTGAATTTTCTCCAAAAGTAAAGTAGTTGCAAACTCATCCTTTTAGAAACTTGTTTGGGCTGTTGAGAGGTGTAAAAAACCATCAAAAATTTCAATCCTGCATGATTCTACCAAGAAATGTGATTCTTCATTCAAAACGCTGGTTTTTGCTATTGGGCTCTATTGAATAATGAATGTTTTGAATTTTCTCCAAAAGTAAAGTAGTTGCAAACTCATGCTTTTAGAGACTTGTTTGGGCTCATGAGAGGAGTAGAAAAACATCAAAAATTTCAGTCCTGCATGATTCTACCAAGAAATGTGTGTTCATTGAAACCGCTGGTTTTTGATAGTTTGGGCCCTATTGAATAATGAATGTTTTGAATTTTCTCCAAAAGTAAAGTAGTTGCAAACTCATCCTTTTAGAAACTTGTTTGGGCTGTTGAGAGGAGTAAAAAACCATCAAAAATTTCAATCCTGCATGATTTTACCAAGAAATGTGATTCTTCATTCAAAACCTGATTTTTGCTATTGGGCTCTATTGAATAGTGAATGTTTTGAATTTTCTCCAAAAGTAAAGTAGTTGCAAACTCATGCTTTTAGAGACTTGTTTGGGCTCATGAGAGGAGTAGAAAAACATCAAAAATTTCAGTCCTGCATGATTCTACCAAGAAATGTGTTCATTCAAACCGCTGGTTTTTGATAGTTTGGGCCCTATTGAATAATGAATGTTTTGAATTTTCTCCAAAAGTAAAGTAGTTGCAAACTCATCCTTTTAGAAACTTGTTTGGGCTGTTGAGAGGAGTAAAAAACCATCAAAAATTTCAATCCTGCATGATTCTACCAAGAAATGTGATTCTTCATTCAAAACGCTGGTTTTTGCTATTGGGCTCTATTGAATAATGAATGTTTTGAATTTTCTCCAAAAGTAAAGTAGTTGCAAACTCATGCTTTTAGAGACTAGTTTGGGCTCATGAGAGGAGTAGAAAAACATCAAAAATTTCAGTCCTGCATGATTCTACCAAGAAATGTGTGTTCATTGAAACCGCTGGTTTTTGATAGTTTGGGCCCTATTGAATAATGAATGTTTTGAATTTTCTCCAAAAGTAAAGTAGTTGCAAACTCATCCTTTTAGAAACTTGTTTGGGCTGTTGAGAGGAGTAAAAAACCATCAAAAATTTCAATCCTGCATGATTTTACCAAGAAATGTGATTCTTCATTCAAAACCTGATTTTTGCTATTGGGCTCTATTGAATAGTGAATGTTTTGAATTTTCTCCAAAAGTAAAGTAGTTGCAAACTCATGCTTTTAGAGACTTGTTTGGGCTCATGAGATGAGTAGAAAAACATCAAAAATTTCAGTCCTGCATGATTCTACCAAGACATGTGTGTTCATTGAAACGGCTGGTTTTTGATAGTTTGGGCCCTATTGAATAATGAATGTTTTGAATTTTCTCCAAAAGTAAAGTAGTTGCAAACTCATCCTTTTAGAAACTTGTTTGGGCTGTTGAGAGGAGTAAAAAACCATCAAAAATTTCAATCCTGCATGATTCTACCAAGAAATGTGATTCTTCATTCAAAACGCTGGTTTTTGCTATTGGGCTCTATTGAATAATGAATGTTTTGAATTTTCTCCAAAAGTAAAGTAGTTGCAAACTCTTGCTTTTAGAGACTTGTTTGGGCTCATGAGAGGAGTAGAAAAACATCAAAAATTTCAGTCCTGCATGATTCTACCAAGAAATGTGTGTTCATTCAAACCGCTGGTTTTTGATAGTTTGGGCCCTATTGAATAATGAATGTTTTGAATTTTCTCCAAAAGTAAAGTAGTTGCAAACTCATGCTTTTAGAGACTTGTTTGGGCTCATGAGAGGAGTAGAAAAACATCAAAAATTTCAGTCCTGCATGATTCTACCAAGAAATGTGTGTTCATTGAAACCGCTGGTTTTTGATAGTTTGGGCCCTATTGAATAATGAATGTTTTGAATTTTCTTCAAAAGTAAAGTAGTTGCAAACTCATCCTTTTAGAAACTTGTTTGGGCTGTTGAGAGGAGTAAAAAACCATCAAAAATTTCAATCCTGCATGATTCTACCAAGAAATGTGATTCTTCATTCAAAACGCTGGTTTTTGCTATTGGGCTCTATTGAATAATGAATGTTTTGAATTTTCTCCAAAAGTAAAGTAGTTGCAAACTCATGCTTTTAGAGACTTGTTTGGGCTCATGAGAGGAGTAGAAAAACATCAAAAATTTCAGTCCTGCATGATTCTACCAAGAAATGTGTGTTCATTGAAACCGCTGGTTTTTGATAGTTTGGGCCCTATTGAATAATGAATGTTTTGAATTTTCTCCAAAAGTAAAGTAGTTGCAAACTCATCCTTTTAGAAACTTGTTTGGGCTGTTGAGAGGAGTAAAAAACCATCAAAAATTTCAATCCTGCATGATTCTACCAAGAAATGTGATTCTTCATTCAAAACGCTGGTTTTTGCTATTGGGCTCTATTGAATAATGAATGTTTTGAATTTTCTCCAAAAGTAAAGTAGTTGCAAACTCATGCTTTTAGTGATTTGTTTGGGCTCATGAGAGGAGTAGAAAAACATCAAAAATTTCAGTCCTGCATGATTCTACCAAGAAATGTGTGTTCATTGAAACCGCTGGTTTTTGATAGTTTGGGCCCTATTGAATAATGAATGTTTTAAATTTTCTCCAAAAGTAAAGTAGTTGCAAACTCATCCTTTTAGAAACTTGTTTGGGCTGTTGAGAGGAGTAAAAAACCATCAAAAATTTCAATCCTGCATGATTCTACCAAGAAATGTGATTCTTCATTCAAAACGCTGGTTTTTGCTATTGGGCTCTATTGAATAATGAATGTTTTGAATTTTCTCCAAAAGTAAAGTAGTTGCAAACTCATGCTTTTAGAGACTTGTTTGGGCTCATGAGAGGAGTAGAAAAACATCAAAAATTTCAGTCCTGCATGATTCTACCAAGAAATGTGTGTTCATTGAAACCGCTGGTTTTTGATAGTTTGGGCCCTATTGAATAATGAATGTTTTGAATTTTCTCCAAAAGTAAAGTAGTTGCAAACTCATCCTTTTAGAAACTTGTTTGGGCTGTTGAGAGGAGTAAAAAACCATCAAAAATTTCAATCCTGCATGATTTTACCAAGAAATGTGATTCTTCATTCAAAACCTGATTTTTGCTATTGGGCTCTATTGAATAGTGAATGGTTTGAATTTTCTCCAAAAGTAAAGTAGTTGCAAACTCATGCTTTTAGAGACTTGTTTGGGCTCATGAGAGGAGTAGAAAAACATCAAAAATTTCAGTCCTGCATGATTCTACCAAGAAATGTGTGTTCATTGAAACCGCTGGTTTTTGATAGTTTGGGCCCTATTGAATAATGAATGTTTTGAATTTTCTCCAAAAGTAAAGTAGTTGCAAACTCATGCTTTTAGAGACTTGTTTGGGCTCATGAGAGGAGTAGAAAAACATCAAAAATTTCAGTCCTGCATGATTCTACCAAGAAATGTGTGTTCATTGAAACCGCTGGTTTTTGATAGTTTGGGCCCTATTGAATAATGAATGTTTTGAATTTTCTTCAAAAGTAAAGTAGTTGCAAACTCATCCTTTTAGAAACTTGTTTGGGCTGTTGAGAGGAGTAAAAAACCATCAAAAATTTCAATCCTGCATGATTCTACCAAGAAATGTGATTCTTCATTCAAAACGCTGGTTTTTGCTATTGGGCTCTATTGAATAATGAATGTTTTGAATTTTCTCCAAAAGTAAAGTAGTTGCAAACTCATGCTTTTAGAGACTTGTTTGGGCTCATGAGAGGAGTAGAAAAACATCAAAAATTTCAGTCCTGCATGATTCTACCAAGAAATGTGTGTTCATTGAAACCGCTGGTTTTTGATAGTTTGGGCCCTATTGAATAATGAATGTTTTGAATTTTCTCCAAAAGTAAAGTAGTTGCAAACTCATCCTTTTAGAAACTTGTTTGGGCTGTTGAGAGGAGTAAAAAACCATCAAAAATTTCAATCCTGCATGATTCTACCAAGAAATGTGATTCTTCATTCAAAACGCTGGTTTTTGCTATTGGGCTCTATTGAATAATGAATGTTTTGAATTTTCTCCAAAAGTAAAGTAGTTGCAAACTCATGCTTTTAGTGATTTGTTTGGGCTCATGAGAGGAGTAGAAAAACATCAAAAATTTCAGTCCTGCATGATTCTACCAAGAAATGTGTGTTCATTGAAACCGCTGGTTTTTGATAGTTTGGGCCCTATTGAATAATGAATGTTTTAAATTTTCTCCAAAAGTAAAGTAGTTGCAAACTCATCCTTTTAGAAACTTGTTTGGGCTGTTGAGAGGAGTAAAAAACCATCAAAAATTTCAATCCTGCATGATTCTACCAAGAAATGTGATTCTTCATTCAAAACGCTGGTTTTTGCTATTGGGCTCTATTGAATAATGAATGTTTTGAATTTTCTCCAAAAGTAAAGTAGTTGCAAACTCATGCTTTTAGAGACTTGTTTGGGCTCATGAGAGGAGTAGAAAAACATCAAAAATTTCAGTCCTGCATGATTCTACCAAGAAATGTGTGTTCATTGAAACCGCTGGTTTTTGATAGTTTGGGCCCTATTGAATAATGAATGTTTTGAATTTTCTCCAAAAGTAAAGTAGTTGCAAACTCATCCTTTTAGAAACTTGTTTGGGCTGTTGAGAGGAGTAAAAAACCATCAAAAATTTCAATCCTGCATGATTTTACCAAGAAATGTGATTCTTCATTCAAAACCTGATTTTTGCTATTGGGCTCTATTGAATAGTGAATGGTTTGAATTTTCTCCAAAAGTAAAGTAGTTGCAAACTCATGCTTTTAGAGACTTGTTTGGGCTCATGAGAGGAGTAGAAAAACATCAAAAATTTCAGTCCTGCATGATTCTACCAAGAAATGTGTGTTCATTGAAACCGCTGGTTTTTGATAGTTTGGGCCCTATTGAATAATGAATGTTTTGAATTTTCTCCAAAAGTAAAGTAGTTGCAAACTCATCCTTTTAGAAACTTGTTTGGGCTGTTGAGAGGAGTAAAAAACCATCAAAAATTTCAATCCTGCATGATTCTACCAAGAAATGTGATTCTTCATTCAAAACGCTGGTTTTTGCTATTGGGCTCTATTGAATAATGAATGTTTTGAATTTTCTCCAAAAGTAAAGTAGTTGCAAACTCATGCTTTTAGAGACTTGTTTGGGCTCATGAGAGGAGTAGAAAAACATCAAAAATTTCAGTCCTGCATGATTCTACCAAGAAATGTGTGTTCATTGAAACCGCTGGTTTTTGATAGTTTGGGCCCTATTGAATAATGAATGTTTTGAATTTTCTCCAAAAGTAAAGTAGTTGCAAACTCATCCTTTTAGAAACTTGTTTGGGCTGTTGAGAGGAGTAAAAAACCATCAAAAATTTCAATCCTGCATGATTTTACCAAGAAATGTGATTCTTCATTCAAAACCTGATTTTTGCTATTGGGCTCTATTGAATAGTGAATGTTTTGAATTTTCTCCAAAAGTAAAGTAGTTGCAAACTCATGCTTTTAGAGACTTGTTTGGGCTCATGAGAGGAGTAGAAAAACATCAAAAATTTCAGTCCTGCATGATTCTACCAAGAAATGTGTTCATTCAAACCGCTGGTTTTTGATAGTTTGGGCCCTATTGAATAATGAATGTTTTGAATTTTCTCCAAAAGTAAAGTAGTTGCAAACTCATCCTTTTAGAAACTTGTTTGGGCTGTTGAGAGGAGTAAAAAACCATCAAAAATTTCAATCCTGCATGATTCTACCAAGAAATGTGATTCTTCATTCAAAACGCTGGTTTTTGCTATTGGGCTCTATTGAATAATGAATGTTTTGAATTTTCTCCAAAAGTAAAGTAGTTGCAAACTCATGCTTTTAGAGACTTGTTTGGGCTCATGAGAGGAGTAGAAAAACATCAAAAATTTCAGTCCTGCATGATTCTACCAAGAAATGTGTGTTCATTGAAACCGCTGGTTTTTGATAGTTTGGGCCCTATTGAATAATGAATGTTTTGAATTTTCTCCAAAAGTAAAGTAGTTGCAAACTCATCCTTTTAGAAACTTGTTTGGGCTGTTGAGAGGAGTAAAAAACCATCAAAAATTTCAATCCTGCATGATTCTACCAAGAAATGTGATTCTTCATTCAAAACGCTGGTTTTTGCTATTGGGCTCTATTGAATAATGAATGTTTTGAATTTTCTCCAAAAGTAAAGTAGTTGCAAACTCATGCTTTTAGTGATTTGTTTGGGCTCATGAGAGGAGTAGAAAAACATCAAAAATTTCAGTCCTGCATGATTCTACCAAGAAATGTGTGTTCATTGAAACCGCTGGTTTTTGATAGTTTGGGCCCTATTGAATAATGAATGTTTTAAATTTTCTCCAAAAGTAAAGTAGTTGCAAACTCATCCTTTTAGAAACTTGTTTGGGCTGTTGAGAGGAGTAAAAAACCATCAAAAATTTCAATCCTGCATGATTCTACCAAGAAATGTGATTCTTCATTCAAAACGCTGGTTTTTGCTATTGGGCTCTATTGAATAATGAATGTTTTGAATTTTCTCCAAAAGTAAAGTAGTTGCAAACTCATGCTTTTAGAGACTTGTTTGGGCTCATGAGAGGAGTAGAAAAACATCAAAAATTTCAGTCCTGCATGATTCTACCAAGAAATGTGTGTTCATTGAAACCGCTGGTTTTTGATAGTTTGGGCCCTATTGAATAATGAATGTTTTGAATTTTCTCCAAAAGTAAAGTAGTTGCAAACTCATCCTTTTAGAAACTTGTTTGGGCTGTTGAGAGGAGTAAAAAACCATCAAAAATTTCAATCCTGCATGATTTTACCAAGAAATGTGATTCTTCATTCAAAACCTGATTTTTGCTATTGGGCTCTATTGAATAGTGAATGGTTTGAATTTTCTCCAAAAGTAAAGTAGTTGCAAACTCATGCTTTTAGAGACTTGTTTGGGCTCATGAGAGGAGTAGAAAAACATCAAAAATTTCAGTCCTGCATGATTCTACCAAGAAATGTGTGTTCATTGAAACCGCTGGTTTTTGATAGTTTGGGCCCTATTGAATAATGAATGTTTTGAATTTTCTCCAAAAGTAAAGTAGTTGCAAACTCATGCTTTTAGAGACTTGTTTGGGCTCATGAGAGGAGTAGAAAAACATCAAAAATTTCAGTCCTGCATGATTCTACCAAGAAATGTGTGTTCATTGAAACCGCTGGTTTTTGATAGTTTGGGCCCTATTGAATAATGAATGTTTTGAATTTTCTTCAAAAGTAAAGTAGTTGCAAACTCATCCTTTTAGAAACTTGTTTGGGCTGTTGAGAGGAGTAAAAAACCATCAAAAATTTCAATCCTGCATGATTCTACCAAGAAATGTGATTCTTCATTCAAAACGCTGGTTTTTGCTATTGGGCTCTATTGAATAATGAATGTTTTGAATTTTCTCCAAAAGTAAAGTAGTTGCAAACTCATGCTTTTAGAGACTTGTTTGGGCTCATGAGAGGAGTAGAAAAACATCAAAAATTTCAGTCCTGCATGATTCTACCAAGAAATGTGTGTTCATTGAAACCGCTGGTTTTTGATAGTTTGGGCCCTATTGAATAATGAATGTTTTGAATTTTCTCCAAAAGTAAAGTAGTTGCAAACTCATCCTTTTAGAAACTTGTTTGGGCTGTTGAGAGGAGTAAAAAACCATCAAAAATTTCAATCCTGCATGATTCTACCAAGAAATGTGATTCTTCATTCAAAACGCTGGTTTTTGCTATTGGGCTCTATTGAATAATGAATGTTTTGAATTTTCTCCAAAAGTAAAGTAGTTGCAAACTCATGCTTTTAGTGATTTGTTTGGGCTCATGAGAGGAGTAGAAAAACATCAAAAATTTCAGTCCTGCATGATTCTACCAAGAAATGTGTGTTCATTGAAACCGCTGGTTTTTGATAGTTTGGGCCCTATTGAATAATGAATGTTTTAAATTTTCTCCAAAAGTAAAGTAGTTGCAAACTCATCCTTTTAGAAACTTGTTTGGGCTGTTGAGAGGAGTAAAAAACCATCAAAAATTTCAATCCTGCATGATTCTACCAAGAAATGTGATTCTTCATTCAAAACGCTGGTTTTTGCTATTGGGCTCTATTGAATAATGAATGTTTTGAATTTTCTCCAAAAGTAAAGTAGTTGCAAACTCATGCTTTTAGAGACTTGTTTGGGCTCATGAGAGGAGTAGAAAAACATCAAAAATTTCAGTCCTGCATGATTCTACCAAGAAATGTGTGTTCATTGAAACCGCTGGTTTTTGATAGTTTGGGCCCTATTGAATAATGAATGTTTTGAATTTTCTCCAAAAGTAAAGTAGTTGCAAACTCATCCTTTTAGAAACTTGTTTGGGCTGTTGAGAGGAGTAAAAAACCATCAAAAATTTCAATCCTGCATGATTTTACCAAGAAATGTGATTCTTCATTCAAAACCTGATTTTTGCTATTGGGCTCTATTGAATAGTGAATGGTTTGAATTTTCTCCAAAAGTAAAGTAGTTGCAAACTCATGCTTTTAGAGACTTGTTTGGGCTCATGAGAGGAGTAGAAAAACATCAAAAATTTCAGTCCTGCATGATTCTACCAAGAAATGTGTGTTCATTGAAACCGCTGGTTTTTGATAGTTTGGGCCCTATTGAATAATGAATGTTTTGAATTTTCTCCAAAAGTAAAGTAGTTGCAAACTCATCCTTTTAGAAACTTGTTTGGGCTGTTGAGAGGAGTAAAAAACCATCAAAAATTTCAATCCTGCATGATTCTACCAAGAAATGTGATTCTTCATTCAAAACGCTGGTTTTTGCTATTGGGCTCTATTGAATAATGAATGTTTTGAATTTTCTCCAAAAGTAAAGTAGTTGCAAACTCATGCTTTTAGAGACTTGTTTGGGCTCATGAGAGGAGTAGAAAAACATCAAAAATTTCAGTCCTGCATGATTCTACCAAGAAATGTGTGTTCATTGAAACCGCTGGTTTTTGATAGTTTGGGCCCTATTGAATAATGAATGTTTTGAATTTTCTCCAAAAGTAAAGTAGTTGCAAACTCATCCTTTTAGAAACTTGTTTGGGCTGTTGAGAGGAGTAAAAAACCATCAAAAATTTCAATCCTGCATGATTTTACCAAGAAATGTGATTCTTCATTCAAAACCTGATTTTTGCTATTGGGCTCTATTGAATAGTGAATGTTTTGAATTTTCTCCAAAAGTAAAGTAGTTGCAAACTCATGCTTTTAGAGACTTGTTTGGGCTCATGAGAGGAGTAGAAAAACATCAAAAATTTCAGTCCTGCATGATTCTACCAAGAAATGTGTTCATTCAAACCGCTGGTTTTTGATAGTTTGGGCCCTATTGAATAATGAATGTTTTGAATTTTCTCCAAAAGTAAAGTAGTTGCAAACTCATCCTTTTAGAAACTTGTTTGGGCTGTTGAGAGGAGTAAAAAACCATCAAAAATTTCAATCCTGCATGATTCTACCAAGAAATGTGATTCTTCATTCAAAACGCTGGTTTTTGCTATTGGGCTCTATTGAATAATGAATGTTTTGAATTTTCTCCAAAAGTAAAGTAGTTGCAAACTCATGCTTTTAGAGACTTGTTTGGGCTCATGAGAGGAGTAGAAAAACATCAAAAATTTCAGTCCTGCATGATTCTACCAAGAAATGTGTGTTCATTGAAACCGCTGGTTTTTGATAGTTTGGGCCCTATTGAATAATGAATGTTTTGAATTTTCTCCAAAAGTAAAGTAGTTGCAAACTCATCCTTTTAGAAACTTGTTTGGGCTGTTGAGAGGAGTAAAAAACCATCAAAAATTTCAATCCTGCATGATTTTACCAAGAAATGTGATTCTTCATTCAAAACCTGATTTTTGCTATTGGGCTCTATTGAATAGTGAATGTTTTGAATTTTCTCCAAAAGTAAAGTAGTTGCAAACTCATGCTTTTAGAGACTTGTTTGGGCTCATGAGAGGAGTAGAAAAACATCAAAAATTTCAGTCCTGCATGATTCTACCAAGAAATGTGTTCATTCAAACCGCTGGTTTTTGATAGTTTGGGCCCTATTGAATAATGAATGTTTTGAATTTTCTCCAAAAGTAAAGTAGTTGCAAACTCATCCTTTTAGAAACTTGTTTGGGCTGTTGAGAGGAGTAAAAAACCATCAAAAATTTCAATCCTGCATGATTCTACCAAGAAATGTGATTCTTCATTCAAAACGCTGGTTTTTGCTATTGGGCTCTATTGAATAATGAATGTTTTGAATTTTCTCCAAAAGTAAAGTAGTTGCAAACTCATGCTTTTAGAGATTTGTTTGGGCTCATGAGAGGAGTAGAAAAACATCAAAAATTTCAGTCCTGCATGATTCTACCAAGAAATGTGTGTTCATTGAAACCGCTGGTTTTTGATAGTTTGGGCCCTATTGAATAATGAATGTTTTGAATTTTCTCCAAAAGTAAAGTAGTTGCAAACTCATCCTTTTAGAAACTTGTTTGGGCTGTAGAGAGGAGTAAAAAACCATCAAAAATTTCAATCCTGCATGATTTTACCAAGAAATGTGATTCTTCATTCAAAACCTGATTTTTGCTATTGGGCTCTATTGAATAGTGAATGTTTTGAATTTTCTCCAAAAGTAAAGTAGTTGCAAACTCATGCTTTTAGAGACTTGTTTGGGCTCATGAGAGGAGTAGAAAAACATCAAAAATTTCAGTCCTGCATGATTCTACCAAGAAATGTGTGTTCATTCAAACCGCTGGTTTTTGATAGTTTGGGCCCTATTGAATAATGAATGTTTTGAATTTTCTCCAAAAGTAAAGTAGTTGCAAACTCATGCTTTTAGAGACTTGTTTGGGCTCATGAGAGGAGTAGAAAAACATCAAAAATTTCAGTCCTGCATGATTCTACCAAGAAATGTGTGTTCATTGAAACCGCTGGTTTTTGATAGTTTGGGCCCTATTGAATAATGAATGTTTTGAATTTTCTCCAAAAGTAAAGTAGTTGCAAACTCATCCTTTTAGAAACTTGTTTGGGCTGTTGAGAGGAGTAAAAAACCATCAAAAATTTCAATCCTGCATGATTCTACCAAGAAATGTGATTCTTCATTCAAAACGCTGGTTTTTGCTATTGGGCTCTATTGAATAATGAATGTTTTGAATTTTCTCCAAAAGTAAAGTAGTTGCAAACTCATGCTTTTAGAGATTTGTTTGGGCTCATGAGAGGAGTAGAAAAACATCAAAAATTTCAGTCCTGCATGATTCTACCAAGAAATGTGTGTTCATTGAAACCGCTGGTTTTTGATAGTTTGGGCCCTATTGAATAATGAATGTTTTGAATTTTCTCCAAAAGTAAAGTAGTTGCAAACTCATCCTTTTAGAAACTTGTTTGGGCTGTTGAGAGGAGTAAAAAACCATCAAAAATTTCAATCCTGCATGATTTTACCAAGAAATGTGATTCTTCATTCAAAACCTGATTTTTGCTATTGGGCTCTATTGAATAGTGAATGTTTTGAATTTTCTCCAAAAGTAAAGTAGTTGCAAACTCATGCTTTTAGAGACTAGTTTGGGCTCATGAGAGGAGTAGAAAAACATCAAAAATTTCAGTCCTGCATGATTCTACCAAGAAATGTGTGTTCATTGAAACCGCTGGTTTTTGATAGTTTGGGCCCTATTGAATAATGAATGTTTTGAATTTTCTCCAAAAGTAAAGTAGTTGCAAACTCATCCTTTTAGAAACTTGTTTGGGCTGTTGAGAGGAGTAAAAAACCATCAAAAATTTCAATCCTGCATGATTTTACCAAGAAATGTGATTCTTCATTCAAAACCTGATTTTTGCTATTGGGCTCTATTGAATAGTGAATGTTTTGAATTTTCTCCAAAAGTAAAGTAGTTGCAAACTCATGCTTTTAGAGACTTGTTTGGGCTCATGAGATGAGTAGAAAAACATCAAAAATTTCAGTCCTGCATGATTCTACCAAGACATGTGTGTTCATTGAAACGGCTGGTTTTTGATAGTTTGGGCCCTATTGAATAATGAATGTTTTGAATTTTCTCCAAAAGTAAAGTAGTTGCAAACTCATCCTTTTAGAAACTTGTTTGGGCTGTTGAGAGGAGTAAAAAACCATCAAAAATTTCAATCCTGCATGATTCTACCAAGAAATGTGATTCTTCATTCAAAACGCTGGTTTTTGCTATTGGGCTCTATTGAATAATGAATGTTTTGAATTTTCTCCAAAAGTAAAGTAGTTGCAAACTCATGCTTTTAGAGACTTGTTTGGGCTCATGAGAGGAGTAGAAAAACATCAAAAATTTCAGTCCTGCATGATTCTACCAAGAAATGTGTGTTCATTCAAACCGCTGGTTTTTGATAGTTTGGGCCCTATTGAATAATGAATGTTTTGAATTTTCTCCAAAAGTAAAGTAGTTGCAAACTCATGCTTTTAGAGACTTGTTTGGGCTCATGAGAGGAGTAGAAAAACATCAAAAATTTCAGTCCTGCATGATTCTACCAAGAAATGTGTGTTCATTGAAACCGCTGGTTTTTGATAGTTTGGGCCCTATTGAATAATGAATGTTTTGAATTTTCTCCAAAAGTAAAGTAGTTGCAAACTCATCCTTTTAGAAACTTGTTTGGGCTGTTGAGAGGAGTAAAAAACCATCAAAAATTTCAATCCTGCATGATTCTACCAAGAAATGTGATTCTTCATTCAAAACGCTGGTTTTTGCTATTGGGCTCTATTGAATAATGAATGTTTTGAATTTTCTCCAAAAGTAAAGTAGTTGCAAACTCATGCTTTTAGTGATTTGTTTGGGCTCATGAGAGGAGTAGAAAAACATCAAAAATTTCAGTCCTGCATGATTCTACCAAGAAATGTGTGTTCATTGAAACCGCTGGTTTTTGATAGTTTGGGCCCTATTGAATAATGAATGTTTTAAATTTTCTCCAAAAGTAAAGTAGTTGCAAACTCATCCTTTTAGAAACTTGTTTGGGCTGTTGAGAGGAGTAAAAAACCATCAAAAATTTCAATCCTGCATGATTCTACCAAGAAATGTGATTCTTCATTCAAAACGCTGGTTTTTGCTATTGGGCTCTATTGAATAATGAATGTTTTGAATTTTCTCCAAAAGTAAAGTAGTTGCAAACTCATGCTTTTAGAGACTTGTTTGGGCTCATGAGAGGAGTAGAAAAACATCAAAAATTTCAGTCCTGCATGATTCTACCAAGAAATGTGTGTTCATTGAAACCGCTGGTTTTTGATAGTTTGGGCCCTATTGAATAATGAATGTTTTGAATTTTCTCCAAAAGTAAAGTAGTTGCAAACTCATCCTTTTAGAAACTTGTTTGGGCTGTTGAGAGGAGTAAAAAACCATCAAAAATTTCAATCCTGCATGATTTTACCAAGAAATGTGATTCTTCATTCAAAACCTGATTTTTGCTATTGGGCTCTATTGAATAGTGAATGGTTTGAATTTTCTCCAAAAGTAAAGTAGTTGCAAACTCATGCTTTTAGAGACTTGTTTGGGCTCATGAGAGGAGTAGAAAAACATCAAAAATTTCAGTCCTGCATGATTCTACCAAGAAATGTGTGTTCATTGAAACCGCTGGTTTTTGATAGTTTGGGCCCTATTGAATAATGAATGTTTTGAATTTTCTCCAAAAGTAAAGTAGTTGCAAACTCATCCTTTTAGAAACTTGTTTGGGCTGTTGAGAGGAGTAAAAAACCATCAAAAATTTCAATCCTGCATGATTCTACCAAGAAATGTGATTCTTCATTCAAAACGCTGGTTTTTGCTATTGGGCTCTATTGAATAATGAATGTTTTGAATTTTCTCCAAAAGTAAAGTAGTTGCAAACTCATGCTTTTAGAGACTTGTTTGGGCTCATGAGAGGAGTAGAAAAACATCAAAAATTTCAGTCCTGCATGATTCTACCAAGAAATGTGTGTTCATTGAAACCGCTGGTTTTTGATAGTTTGGGCCCTATTGAATAATGAATGTTTTGAATTTTCTCCAAAAGTAAAGTAGTTGCAAACTCATCCTTTTAGAAACTTGTTTGGGCTGTTGAGAGGAGTAAAAAACCATCAAAAATTTCAATCCTGCATGATTTTACCAAGAAATGTGATTCTTCATTCAAAACCTGATTTTTGCTATTGGGCTCTATTGAATAGTGAATGTTTTGAATTTTCTCCAAAAGTAAAGTAGTTGCAAACTCATGCTTTTAGAGACTTGTTTGGGCTCATGAGAGGAGTAGAAAAACATCAAAAATTTCAGTCCTGCATGATTCTACCAAGAAATGTGTTCATTCAAACCGCTGGTTTTTGATAGTTTGGGCCCTATTGAATAATGAATGTTTTGAATTTTCTCCAAAAGTAAAGTAGTTGCAAACTCATCCTTTTAGAAACTTGTTTGGGCTGTTGAGAGGAGTAAAAAACCATCAAAAATTTCAATCCTGCATGATTCTACCAAGAAATGTGATTCTTCATTCAAAACGCTGGTTTTTGCTATTGGGCTCTATTGAATAATGAATGTTTTGAATTTTCTCCAAAAGTAAAGTAGTTGCAAACTCATGCTTTTAGAGATTTGTTTGGGCTCATGAGAGGAGTAGAAAAACATCAAAAATTTCAGTCCTGCATGATTCTACCAAGAAATGTGTGTTCATTGAAACCGCTGGTTTTTGATAGTTTGGGCCCTATTGAATAATGAATGTTTTGAATTTTCTCCAAAAGTAAAGTAGTTGCAAACTCATCCTTTTAGAAACTTGTTTGGGCTGTTGAGAGGAGTAAAAAACCATCAAAAATTTCAATCCTGCATGATTTTACCAAGAAATGTGATTCTTCATTCAAAACCTGATTTTTGCTATTGGGCTCTATTGAATAGTGAATGTTTTGAATTTTCTCCAAAAGTAAAGTAGTTGCAAACTCATGCTTTTAGAGACTTGTTTGGGCTCATGAGAGGAGTAGAAAAACATCAAAAATTTCAGTCCTGCATGATTCTACCAAGAAATGTGTTCATTCAAACCGCTGGTTTTTGATAGTTTGGGCCCTATTGAATAATGAATGTTTTGAATTTTCTCCAAAAGTAAAGTAGTTGCAAACTCATCCTTTTAGAAACTTGTTTGGGCTGTTGAGAGGAGTAAAAAACCATCAAAAATTTCAATCCTGCATGATTCTACCAAGAAATGTGATTCTTCATTCAAAACGCTGGTTTTTGCTATTGGGCTCTATTGAATAATGAATGTTTTGAATTTTCTCCAAAAGTAAAGTAGTTGCAAACTCATGCTTTTAGAGACTTGTTTGGGCTCATGAGAGGAGTAGAAAAACATCAAAAATTTCAGTCCTGCATGATTCTACCAAGAAATGTGTTCATTCAAACCGCTGGTTTTTGATAGTTTGGGCCCTATTGAATAATGAATGTTTTGAATTTTCTCCAAAAGTAAAGTAGTTGCAAACTCATCCTTTTAGAAACTTGTTTGGGCTGTTGAGAGGAGTAAAAAACCATCAAAAATTTCAATCCTGCATGATTCTACCAAGAAATGTGATTCTTCATTTAAAACGCTGGTTTTTGCTATTGGGCTCTATTGAATAATGAATGTTTTGAATTTTCTCCAAAAGTAAAGTAGTTGCAAACTCATGCTTTTAGAGACTTGTTTGGGCTCATGAGAGGAGTAGAAAAACATCAAAAATTTCAGTCCTGCATGATTCTACCAAGAAATGTGTGTTCATTGAAACCGCTGGTTTTTGATAGTTTGGGCCCTATTGAATAATGAATGTTTTGAATTTTCTCCAAAAGTAAAGTAGTTGCAAACTCATCCTTTTAGAAACTTGTTTGGGCTGTTGAGAGGAGTAAAAAACCATCAAAAATTTCAATCCTGCATGATTTTACCAAGAAATGTGATTCTTCATTCAAAACCTGATTTTTGCTATTGGGCTCTATTGAATAGTGAATGTTTTGAATTTTCTCCAAAAGTAAAGTAGTTGCAAACTCATGCTTTTAGAGACTAGTTTGGGCTCATGAGAGGAGTAGAAAAACATCAAAAATTTCAGTCCTGCATGATTCTACCAAGAAATGTGTGTTCATTGAAACCGCTGGTTTTTGATAGTTTGGGCCCTATTGAATAATGAATGTTTTGAATTTTCTCCAAAAGTAAAGTAGTTGCAAACTCATCCTTTTAGAAACTTGTTTGGGCTGTTGAGAGGAGTAAAAAACCATCAAAAATTTCAATCCTGCATGATTTTACCAAGAAATGTGATTCTTCATTCAAAACCTGATTTTTGCTATTGGGCTCTATTGAATAGTGAATGTTTTGAATTTTCTCCAAAAGTAAAGTAGTTGCAAACTCATGCTTTTAGAGACTTGTTTGGGCTCATGAGATGAGTAGAAAAACATCAAAAATTTCAGTCCTGCATGATTCTACCAAGACATGTGTGTTCATTGAAACGGCTGGTTTTTGATAGTTTGGGCCCTATTGAATAATGAATGTTTTGAATTTTCTCCAAAAGTAAAGTAGTTGCAAACTCATCCTTTTAGAAACTTGTTTGGGCTGTTGAGAGGAGTAAAAAACCATCAAAAATTTCAATCCTGCATGATTCTACCAAGAAATGTGATTCTTCATTCAAAACGCTGGTTTTTGCTATTGGGCTCTATTGAATAATGAATGTTTTGAATTTTCTCCAAAAGTAAAGTAGTTGCAAACTCATGCTTTTAGAGACTTGTTTGGGCTCATGAGAGGAGTAGAAAAACATCAAAAATTTCAGTCCTGCATGATTCTACCAAGAAATGTGTGTTCATTCAAACCGCTGGTTTTTGATAGTTTGGGCCCTATTGAATAATGAATGTTTTGAATTTTCTCCAAAAGTAAAGTAGTTGCAAACTCATGCTTTTAGAGACTTGTTTGGGCTCATGAGAGGAGTAGAAAAACATCAAAAATTTCAGTCCTGCATGATTCTACCAAGAAATGTGTGCTCATTGAAACCGCTGGTTTTTGATAGTTTGGGCCCTATTGAATAATGAATGTTTTGAATTTTCTTCAAAAGTAAAGTAGTTGCAAACTCATCCTTTTAGAAACTTGTTTGGGCTGTTGAGAGGAGTAAAAAACCATCAAAAATTTCAATCCTGCATGATTCTACCAAGAAATGTGATTCTTCATTCAAAACGCTGGTTTTTGCTATTGGGCTCTATTGAATAATGAATGTTTTGAATTTTCTCCAAAAGTAAAGTAGTTGCAAACTCATGCTTTTAGTGATTTGTTTGGGCTCATGAGAGGAGTAGAAAAACATCAAAAATTTCAGTCCTGCATGATTCTACCAAGAAATGTGTGTTCATTGAAACCGCTGGTTTTTGATAGTTTGGGCCCTATTGAATAATGAATGTTTTAAATTTTCTCCAAAAGTAAAGTAGTTGCAAACTCATCCTTTTAGAAACTTGTTTGGGCTGTTGAGAGGAGTAAAAAACCATCAAAAATTTCAATCCTGCATGATTTTACCAAGAAATGTGATTCTTCATTCAAAACCTGATTTTTGCTATTGGGCTCTATTGAATAGTGAATGTTTTGAATTTTCTCCAAAAGTAAAGTAGTTGCAAACTCATGCTTTTAGAGACTTGTTTGGGCTCATGAGAGGAGTAGAAAAACATCAAAAATTTCAGTCCTGCATGATTCTACCAAGAAATGTGTGTTCATTCAAACCGCTGGTTTTTGATAGTTTGGGCCCTATTGAATAATGAATGTTTTGAATTTTCTCCAAAAGTAAAGTAGTTGCAAACTCATGCTTTTAGAGACTTGTTTGGGCTCATGAGAGGAGTAGAAAAACATCAAAAATTTCAGTCCTGCATGATTCTACCAAGAAATGTGTGTTCATTCAAACCGCTGGTTTTTGATAGTTTGGGCCCTATTGAATAATGAATGTTTTGAATTTTCTCCAAAAGTAAAGTAGTTGCAAACTCATCCTTTTAGAAACTTGTTTGGGCTGTTGAGAGGAGTAAAAAACCATCAAAAATTTCAATCCTGCATGATTCTACCAAGAAATGTGATTCTTCATTCAAAACGCTGGTTTTTGCTATTGGGCTCTATTGAATAATGAATGTTTTGAATTTTCTCCAAAAGTAAAGTAGTTGCAAACTCATGCTTTTAGAGACTTGTTTGGGCTCATGAGAGGAGTAGAAAAACATCAAAAATTTCAGTCCTGCATGATTCTACCAAGAAATGTGTGTTCATTGAAACCGCTGGTTTTTGATAGTTTGGGCCCTATTGAATAATGAATGTTTTGAATTTTCTCCAAAAGTAAAGTAGTTGCAAACTCATCCTTTTAGAAACTTGTTTGGGCTGTTGAGAGGAGTAAAAAACCATCAAAAATTTCAATCCTGCATGATTCTACCAAGAAATGTGATTCTTCATTCAAAACGCTGGTTTTTGCTATTGGGCTCTATTGAATAATGAATGTTTTGAATTTTCTCCAAAAGTAAAGTAGTTGCAAACTCATGCTTTTAGAGACTTGTTTGGGCTCATGAGAGGAGTAGAAAAACATCAAAAATTTCAGTCCTGCATGATTCTACCAAGAAATGTGTGTTCATTGAAACCGCTGGTTTTTGATAGTTTGGGCCCTATTGAATAATGAATGTTTTGAATTTTCTCCAAAAGTAAAGTAGTTGCAAACTCATCCTTTTAGAAACTTGTTTGGGCTGTTGAGAGGAGTAAAAAACCATCAAAAATTTCAATCCTGCATGATTCTACCAAGAAATGTGATTCTTCATTCAAAACGCTGGTTTTTGCTATTGGGCTCTATTGAATAATGAATGTTTTGAATTTTCTCCAAAAGTAAAGTAGTTGCAAACTCATGCTTTTAGAGACTTGTTTGGGCTCATGAGAGGAGTAGAAAAACATCAAAAATTTCAGTCCTGCATGATTCTACCAAGAAATGTGTGTTCATTGAAACCGCTGGTTTTTGATAGTTTGGGCCCTATTGAATAATGAATGTTTTGAATTTTCTCCAAAAGTAAAGTAGTTGCAAACTCATCCTTTTAGAAACTTGTTTGGGCTGTTGAGAGGAGTAAAAAACCATCAAAAATTTCAATCCTGCATGATTTTACCAAGAAATGTGATTCTTCATTCAAAACCTGATTTTTGCTATTGGGCTCTATTGAATAGTGAATGTTTTGAATTTTCTCCAAAAGTAAAGTAGTTGCAAACTCATGCTTTTAGAGACTAGTTTGGGCTCATGAGAGGAGTAGAAAAACATCAAAAATTTCAGTCCTGCATGATTCTACCAAGACATGTGTGTTCATTGAAACGGCTGGTTTTTGATAGTTTGGGCCCTATTGAATAATGAATGTTTTGAATTTTCTCCAAAAGTAAAGTAGTTGCAAACTCATCCTTTTAGAAACTTGTTTGGGCTGTTGAGAGGAGTAAAAAACCATCAAAAATTTCAATCCTGCATGATTCTACCAAGAAATGTGATTCTTCATTCAAAACGCTGGTTTTTGCTATTGGGCTCTATTGAATAATGAATGTTTTGAATTTTCTCCAAAAGTAAAGTAGTTGCAAACTCATGCTTTTAGAGACTTGTTTGGGCTCATGAGAGGAGTAGAAAAACATCAAAAATTTCAGTCCTGCATGATTCTACCAAGAAATGTGTGTTCATTCAAACCGCTGGTTTTTGATAGTTTGGGCCCTATTGAATAATGAATGTTTTGAATTTTCTCCAAAAGTAAAGTAGTTGCAAACTCATGCTTTTAGAGACTTGTTTGGGCTCATGAGAGGAGTAGAAAAACATCAAAAATTTCAGTCCTGCATGATTCTACCAAGAAATGTGTGTTCATTGAAACCGCTGGTTTTTGATAGTTTGGGCCCTATTGAATAATGAATGTTTTGAATTTTCTTCAAAAGTAAAGTAGTTGCAAACTCATCCTTTTAGAAACTTGTTTGGGCTGTTGAGAGGAGTAAAAAACCATCAAAAATTTCAATCCTGCATGATTCTACCAAGAAATGTGATTCTTCATTCAAAACGCTGGTTTTTGCTATTGGGCTCTATTGAATAATGAATGTTTTGAATTTTCTCCAAAAGTAAAGTAGTTGCAAACTCATGCTTTTAGAGACTTGTTTGGGCTCATGAGAGGAGTAGAAAAACATCAAAAATTTCAGTCCTGCATGATTCTACCAAGAAATGTGTGTTCATTGAAACCGCTGGTTTTTGATAGTTTGGGCCCTATTGAATAATGAATGTTTTGAATTTTCTCCAAAAGTAAAGTAGTTGCAAACTCATCCTTTTAGAAACTTGTTTGGGCTGTTGAGAGGAGTAAAAAACCATCAAAAATTTCAATCCTGCATGATTCTACCAAGAAATGTGATTCTTCATTCAAAACGCTGGTTTTTGCTATTGGGCTCTATTGAATAATGAATGTTTTGAATTTTCTCCAAAAGTAAAGTAGTTGCAAACTCATGCCTTTAGTGATTTGTTTGGGCTCATGAGAGGAGTAGAAAAACATCAAAAATTTCAGTCCTGCATGATTCTCCCAAGAAATGTGTGTTCATTGAAACCGCTGGTTTTTGATAGTTTGGGCCCTATTGAATAATGAATGTTTTAAATTTTCTCCAAAAGTAAAGTAGTTGCAAACTCATCCTTTTAGAAACTTGTTTGGGCTGTTGAGAGGAGTAAAAAACCATCAAAAATTTCAATCCTGCATGATTCTACCAAGAAATGTGATTCTTCATTCAAAACGCTGGTTTTTGCTATTGGGCTCTATTGAATAATGAATGTTTTGAATTTTCTCCAAAAGTAAAGTAGTTGCAAACTCATGCTTTTAGAGACTTGTTTGGGCTCATGAGAGGAGTAGAAAAACATCAAAAATTTCAGTCCTGCATGATTCTACCAAGAAATGTGTGTTCATTGAAACCGCTGGTTTTTGATAGTTTGGGCCCTATTGAATAATGAATGTTTTGAATTTTCTCCAAAAGTAAAGTAGTTGCAAACTCATCCTTTTAGAAACTTGTTTGGGCTGTTGAGAGGAGTAAAAAACCATCAAAAATTTCAATCCTGCATGATTTTACCAAGAAATGTGATTCTTCATTCAAAACCTGATTTTTGCTATTGGGCTCTATTGAATAGTGAATGTTTTGAATTTTCTCCAAAAGTAAAGTAGTTGCAAACTCATGCTTTTAGAGACTTGTTTGGGCTCATGAGATGAGTAGAAAAACATCAAAAATTTCAGTCCTGCATGATTCTACCAAGACATGTGTGTTCATTGAAACGGCTGGTTTTTGATAGTTTGGGCCCTATTGAATAATGAATGTTTTGAATTTTCTCCAAAAGTAAAGTAGTTGCAAACTCATGCTTTTAGAGACTTGTTTGGGCTCATGAGAGGAGTAGAAAAACATCAAAAATTTCAGTCCTGCATGATTCTACCAAGAAATGTGTGTTCATTGAAACCGCTGGTTTTTGATAGTTTGGGCCCTATTGAATAATGAATGTTTTGAATTTTCTTCAAAAGTAAAGTAGTTGCAAACTCATCCTTTTAGAAACTTGTTTGGGCTGTTGAGAGGAGTAAAAAACCATCAAAAATTTCAATCCTGCATGATTCTACCAAGAAATGTGATTCTTCATTCAAAACGCTGGTTTTTGCTATTGGGCTCTATTGAATAATGAATGTTTTGAATTTTCTCCAAAAGTAAAGTAGTTGCAAACTCATACTTTTAGAGACTTGTTTGGGCTCATGAGAGGAGTAGAAAAACATCAAAAATTTCAGTCCTGCATGATTCTACCAAGAAATGTGTGTTCATTGAAACCGCTGGTTTTTGATAGTTTGGGCCCTATTGAATAATGAATGTTTTGAATTTCCTCCAAAAGTAAAGTAGTTGCAAACTCATCCTTTTAGAAACTTGTTTGGGCTGTTGAGAGGAGTAAAAAACCATCAAAAATTTCAATCCTGCATGATTCTACCAAGAAATGTGATTCTTCATTCAAAACGCTGGTTTTTGCTATTGGGCTCTATTGAATAATGAATGTTTTGAATTTTCTCCAAAAGTAAAGTAGTTGCAAACTCATGCTTTTAGAGACTTGTTTGGGCTCATGAGAGGAGTAGAAAAACATCAAAAATTTCAGTCCTGCATGATTCTACCAAGAAATGTGTGTTCATTGAAACCGCTGGTTTTTGATAGTTTGGGCCCTATTGAATAATGAATGTTTTGAATTTTCTCCAAAAGTAAAGTAGTTGCAAACTCATCCTTTTAGAAACTTGTTTGGGCTGTTGAGAGGAGTAAAAAACCATCAAAAATTTCAATCCTGCATGATTCTACCAAGAAATGTGATTCTTCATTCAAAACGCTGGTTTTTGCTATTGGGCTCTATTGAATAATGAATGTTTTGAATTTTCTCCAAAAGTAAAGTAGTTGCAAACTCATGCTTTTAGAGACTTGTTTGGGCTCATGAGAGGAGTAGAAAAACATCAAAAATTTCAGTCCTGCATGATTCTACCAAGAAATGTGATTCTTCATTCAAAACGCTGGTTTTTGCTATTGGGCTCTATTGAATAATGAATGTTTTGAATTTTCTCCAAAAGTAAAGTAGTTGCAAACTCATGCTTTTAGAGACTTGTTTGGGCTCATGAGAGGAGTAGAAAAACATCAAAAATTTCAGTCCTGCATGATTCTACCAAGAAATGTGTGTTCATTGAAACCGCTGGTTTTTGATAGTTTGGGCCCTATTGAATAATGAATGTTTTGAATTTTCTCCAAAAGTAAAGTAGTTGCAAACTCATCCTTTTAGAAACTTGTTTGGGCTGTTGAGAGGAGTAAAAAACCATCAAAAATTTCAATCCTGCATGATTCTACCAAGAAATGTGATTCTTCATTCAAAACGCTGGTTTTTGCTATTGGGCTCTATTGAATAATGAATGTTTTGAATTTTCTCCAAAAGTAAAGTAGTTGCAAACTCATGCTTTTAGAGACTTGTTTGGGCTCATGAGAGGAGTAGAAAAACATCAAAAATTTCAGTCCTGCATGATTCTACCAAGAAATGTGTGTTCATTGAAACCGCTGGTTTTTGATAGTTTGGGCCCTATTGAATAATGAATGTTTTGAATTTTCTCCAAAAGTAAAGTAGTTGCAAACTCATCCTTTTAGAAACTTGTTTGGGCTGTTGAGAGGAGTAAAAAACCATCAAAAATTTCAATCCTGCATGATTTTACCAAGAAATGTGATTCTTCATTCAAAACCTGATTTTTGCTATTGGGCTCTATTGAATAGTGAATGTTTTGAATTTTCTCCAAAAGTAAAGTAGTTGCAAACTCATGCTTTTAGAGACTTGTTTGGGCTCATGAGATGAGTAGAAAAACATCAAAAATTTCAGTCCTGCATGATTCTACCAAGACATGTGTGTTCATTGAAACGGCTGGTTTTTGATAGTTTGGGCCCTATTGAATAATGAATGTTTTGAATTTTCTCCAAAAGTAAAGTAGTTGCAAACTCATCCTTTTAGAAACTTGTTTGGGCTGTTGAGAGGAGTAAAAAACCATCAAAAATTTCAATCCTGCATGATTCTACCAAGAAATGTGATTCTTCATTCAAAACGCTGGTTTTTGCTATTGGGCTCTATTGAATAATGAATGTTTTGAATTTTCTCCAAAAGTAAAGTAGTTGCAAACTCATGCTTTTAGAGACTTGTTTGGGCTCATGAGAGGAGTAGAAAAACATCAAAAATTTCAGTCCTGCATGATTCTACCAAGAAATGTGTGTTCATTCAAACCGCTGGTTTTTGATAGTTTGGGCCCTATTGAATAATGAATGTTTTGAATTTTCTCCAAAAGTAAAGTAGTTGCAAACTCATGCTTTTAGAGACTTGTTTGTGCTCATGAGAGGAGTAGAAAAACATCAAAAATTTCAGTCCTGCATGATTCTACCAAGAAATGTGTGTTCATTGAAACCGCTGGTTTTTGATAGTTTGGGCCCTATTGAATAATGAATGTTTTGAATTTTCTTCAAAAGTAAAGTAGTTGCAAACTCATCCTTTTAGAAACTTGTTTGGGCTGTTGAGAGGAGTAAAAAACCATCAAAAATTTCAATCCTGCATGATTCTACCAAGAAATGTGATTCTTCATTCAAAACGCTGGTTTTTGCTATTGGGCTCTATTGAATAATGAATGTTTTGAATTTTCTCCAAAAGTAAAGTAGTTGCAAACTCATGCTTTTAGAGACTTGTTTGGGCTCATGAGAGGAGTAGAAAAACATCAAAAATTTCAGTCCTGCATGATTCTACCAAGAAATGTGTGTTCATTGAAACCGCTGGTTTTTGATAGTTTGGGCCCTATTGAATAATGAATGTTTTGAATTTTCTCCAAAAGTAAAGTAGTTGCAAACTCATCCTTTTAGAAACTTGTTTGGGCTGTTGAGAGGAGTAAAAAACCATCAAAAATTTCAATCCTGCATGATTCTACCAAGAAATGTGATTCTTCATTCAAAACGCTGGTTTTTGCTATTGGGCTCTATTGAATAATGAATGTTTTGAATTTTCTCCAAAAGTAAAGTAGTTGCAAACTCATGCTTTTAGTGATTTGTTTGGGCTCATGAGAGGAGTAGAAAAACATCAAAAATTTCAGTCCTGCATGATTCTACCAAGAAATGTGTGTTCATTGAAACCGCTGGTTTTTGATAGTTTGGGCCCTATTGAATAATGAATGTTTTAAATTTTCTCCAAAAGTAAAGTAGTTGCAAACTCATCCTTTTAGAAACTTGTTTGGGCTGTTGAGAGGAGTAAAAAACCATCAAAAATTTCAATCCTGCATGATTTTACCAAGAAATGTGATTCTTCATTCAAAACCTGATTTTTGCTATTGGGCTCTATTGAATAGTGAATGTTTTGAATTTTCTCCAAAAGTAAAGTAGTTGCAAACTCATGCTTTTAGAGACTTGTTTGGGCTCATGAGAGGAGTAGAAAAACATCAAAAATTTCAGTCCTGCATGATTCTACCAAGAAATGTGTGTTCATTCAAACCGCTGGTTTTTGATAGTTTGGGCCCTATTGAATAATGAATGTTTTGAATTTTCTCCAAAAGTAAAGTAGTTGCAAACTCATGCTTTTAGAGACTTGTTTGGGCTCATGAGAGGAGTAGAAAAACATCAAAAATTTCAGTCCTGCATGATTCTACCAAGAAATGTGTGTTCATTGAAACCGCTGGTTTTTGATAGTTTGGGCCCTATTGAATAATGAATGTTTTGAATTTTCTCCAAAAGTAAAGTAGTTGCAAACTCATCCTTTTAGAAACTTGTTTGGGCTGTTGAGAGGAGTAAAAAACCATCAAAAATTTCAATCCTGCATGATTCTACCAAGAAATGTGATTCTTCATTCAAAACGCTGGTTTTTGCTATTGGGCTCTATTGAATAATGAATGTTTTGAATTTTCTCCAAAAGTAAAGTAGTTGCAAACTCATGCTTTTAGAGACTTGTTTGGGCTCATGAGAGGAGTAGAAAAACATCAAAAATTTCAGTCCTGCATGATTCTACCAAGAAATGTGTGTTCATTGAAACCGCTGGTTTTTGATAGTTTGGGCCCTATTGAATAATGAATGTTTTGAATTTTCTCCAAAAGTAAAGTAGTTGCAAACTCATCCTTTTAGAAACTTGTTTGGGCTGTTGAGAGGAGTAAAAAACCATCAAAAATTTCAATCCTGCATGATTCTACCAAGAAATGTGATTCTTCATTCAAAACGCTGGTTTTTGCTATTGGGCTCTATTGAATAATGAATGTTTTGAATTTTCTCCAAAAGTAAAGTAGTTGCAAACTCATGCTTTTAGAGACTTGTTTGGGCTCATGAGAGGAGTAGAAAAACATCAAAAATTTCAGTCCTGCATGATTCTACCAAGAAATGTGTGTTCATTGAAACCGCTGGTTTTTGATAGTTTGGGCCCTATTGAATAATGAATGTTTTGAATTTTCTCCAAAAGTAAAGTAGTTGCAAACTCATCCTTTTAGAAACTTGTTTGGGCTGTTGAGAGGAGTAAAAAACCATCAAAAATTTCAATCCTGCATGATTCTACCAAGAAATGTGATTCTTCATTCAAAACGCTGGTTTTTGCTATTGGGCTCTATTGAATAATGAATGTTTTGAATTTTCTCCAAAAGTAAAGTAGTTGCAAACTCATGCTTTTAGAGACTTGTTTGGGCTCATGAGAGGAGTAGAAAAACATCAAAAATTTCAGTCCTGCATGATTCTACCAAGAAATGTGTGTTCATTGAAACGGCTGGTTTTTGATAGTTTGGGCCCTATTGAATAATGAATGTTTTGAATTTTCTCCAAAAGTAAAGTAGTTGCAAACTCATCCTTTTAGAAACTTGTTTGGGCTGTTGAGAGGAGTAAAAAACCATCAAAAATTTCAATCCTGCATGATTCTACCAAGAAATGTGATTCTTCATTCAAAACGCTGGTTTTTGCTATTGGGCTCTATTGAATAATGAATGTTTTGAATTTTCTCCAAAAGTAAAGTAGTTGCAAACTCATGCTTTTAGAGACTTGTTTGGGCTCACGAGAGGAGTAGAAAAACATCAAAAATTTCAGTCCTGCATGATTCTACCAAGAAATGTGTGTTCATTGAAACCGCTGGTTTTTGATAGTTTGGGCCCTGTTGAATAATGAATGTTTTGAATTTTCTCCAAAAGTAAAGTAGTTGCAAACTCATCCTTTTAGAAACTTGTTTGGGCTGTTGAGAGGAGTAAAAAACCATCAAAAATTTCAATCCTGCATGATTCTACCAAGAAATGTGATTCTTCATTCAAAACGCTGGTTTTTGCTATTGGGCTCTATTGAATAATGAATGTTTTGAATTTTCTCCAAAAGTAAAGTAGTTGCAAACTCATGCTTTTAGAGACTTGTTTGGGCTCATGAGAGGAGTAGAAAAACATCAAAAATTTCAGTCCTGCATGATTCTACCAAGAAATGTGTGTTCATTGAAACCGCTGGTTTTTGATAGTTTGGGCCCTATTGAATAATGAATGTTTTGAATTTTCTCCAAAAGTAAAGTAGTTGCAAACTCATCCTTTTTGAAACTTGTTTGGGCTGTTGAGAGGAGTAAAAAACCATCAAAAATTTCAATCCTGCATGATTTTACCAAGAAATGTGATTCTTCATTCAAAACCTGATTTTTGCTATTGGGCTCTATTGAATAGTGAATGTTTTGAATTTTCTCCAAAAGTAAAGTAGTTGCAAACTCATGCTTTTAGAGACTTGTTTGGGCTCATGAGAGGAGTAGAAAAACATCAAAAATTTCAGTCCTGCATGATTCTACCAAGAAATGTGTTTATTCAAACCGCTGGTTTTTGATAGTTTGGGCCCTATTGAATAATTAATGTTTTGAATTTTCTCCAAAAGTAAAGTAGTTGCAAACTCATCCTTTTAGAAACTTGTTTGGGCTGTTGAGAGGAGTAAAAAACCATCAAAAATTTCAATCCTGCATGATTCTACCAAGTAATGTGATTCTTCATTCAAAACGCTGGTTTTTGCTATTGGGCTCTATTGAATAATGAATGTTTTGAATTTTCTCCAAAAGTAAAGTAGTTGCAAACTCATGCTTTTAGAGACTTGTTTGGGCTCATGAGAGGAGTAGAAAAACATCAAAAATTTCAGTCCTGCATGATTCTACCAAGAAATGTGTTCATTCAAACCGCTGGTTTTTGATAGTTTGGGCCCTATTGAATAATGAATGTTTTGAATTTTCTCCAAAAGTAAAGTAGTTGCAAACTCATCCTTTTAGAAACTTGTTTGGGCTGTTGAGAGGAGTAAAAAACCATCAAAAATTTCAATCCTGCATGATTCTACCAAGAAATGTGATTCTTCATTCAAAACGCTGGTTTTTGCTATTGGGCTCTATTGAATAATGAATGTTTTGAATTTTCTCCAAAAGTAAAGTAGTTGCAAACTCATGCTTTTAGAGACTTGTTTGGGCTCATGAGAGGAGTAGAAAAACATCAAAAATTTCAGTCCTGCATGATTCTACCAAGAAATGTGTGTTCATTGAAACCGCTGGTTTTTGATAGTTTGGGCCCTATTGAATAATGAATGTTTTGAATTTTCTCCAAAAGTAAAGTAGTTGCAAACTCATCCTTTTAGAAACTTGTTTGGGCTGTTGAGAGGAGTAAAAAACCATCAAAAATTTCAATCCTGCATGATTTCACCAAGAAATGTGATTCTTCATTCAAAACCTGATTTTTGCTATTGGGCTATATTGAATAGTGAATGTTTCGAATTTTCTCCAAAAGTAAAGTAGTTGCAAACTCATGCTTTTAGAGACTAGTTTGGGCTCATGAGAGGAGTAGAAAAACATCAAAAATTTCAGTCCTGCATGATTCTACCAAGAAATGTGTGTTCATTGAAACCGCTGGTTTTTGATAGTTTGGGCCCTATTGAATAATGAATGTTTTGAATTTTCTCCAAAAGTAAAGTAGTTGCAAACTCATGCTTTTAGAGACTTGTTTGGGCTCATGAGAGGAGTAGAAAAACATCAAAAATTTCAGTCTTGCATGATTCTACCAAGAAATGTGTGTTCATTGAAACCGCTGGTTTTTGATAGTTTGGGCCCTATTGAATAATGAATGTTTTGAATTTTCTTCAAAAGTAAAGTAGTTGCAAACTCATCCTTTTAGAAACTTGTTTGGGCTGTTGAGAGGAGTAAAAAACCATCAAAAATTTCAATCCTGCATGATTCTACCAAGAAATGTGATTCTTCATTCAAAACGCTGGTTTTTGCTATTGGGCTCTATTGAATAATGAATGTTTTGAATTTTCTCCAAAAGTAAAGTAGTTGCAAACTCATGCTTTTAGAGACTTGTTTGGGCTCATGAGAGGAGTAGAAAAACATCAAAAATTTCAGTCCTGCATGATTCTACCAAGAAATGTGTGTTCATTGAAACCGCTGGTTTTTGATAGTTTGGGCCCTATTGAATAATGAATGTTTTGAATTTTCTCCAAAAGTAAAGTAGTTGCAAACTCATCCTTTTAGAAACTTGTTTGGGCTGTTGAGAGGAGTAAAAAACCATCAAAAATTTCAATCCTGCATGATTCTACCAAGAAATGTGATTCTTCATTCAAAACGCTGGTTTTTGCTATTGGGCTCTATTGAATAATGAATGTTTTGAATTTTCTCCAAAAGTAAAGTAGTTGCAAACTCATGCTTTTAGAGATTTGTTTGGGCTCATGAGAGGAGTAGAAAAACATCAAAAATTTCAGTCCTGCATGATTCTACCAAGAAATGTGTGTTCATTGAAACCGCTGGTTTTTGATAGTTTGGGCCCTATTGAATAATGAATGTTTTAAATTTTCTCCAAAAGTAAAGTAGTTGCAAACTCATCCTTTTAGAAACTTGTTTGGGCTGTTGAGAGGAGTAAAAAACCATCAAAAATTTCAATCCTGCATGATTTTACCAAGAAATGTGATTCTTCATTCAAAACCTGATTTTTGCTATTGGGCTCTATTGAATAGTGAATGTTTTGAATTTTCTCCAAAAGTAAAGTAGTTGCAAACTCATGCTTTTAGAGACTTGTTTGGGCTCATGAGAGGAGTAGAAAAACATCAAAAATTTCAGTCCTGCATGATTCTACCAAGAAATGTGTGTTCATTCAAACCGCTGGTTTTTGATAGTTTGGGCCCTATTGAATAATGAATGTTTTGAATTTTCTCCAAAAGTAAAGTAGTTGCAAACTCATGCTTTTAGAGACTTGTTTGGGCTCATGAGAGGAGTAGAAAAACATCAAAAATTTCAGTCCTGCATGATTCTACCAAGAAATGTGTGTTCATTGAAACCGCTGGTTTTTGATAGTTTGGGCCCTATTGAATAATGAATGTTTTGAATTTTCTCCAAAAGTAAAGTAGTTGCAAACTCATCCTTTTAGAAACTTGTTTGGGCTGTTGAGAGGAGTAAAAAACCATCAAAAATTTCAATCCTGCATGATTCTACCAAGAAATGTGATTCTTCATTCAAAACGCTGGTTTTTGCTATTGGGCTCTATTGAATAATGAATGTTTTGAATTTTCTCCAAAAGTAAAGTAGTTGCAAACTCATGCTTTTAGAGACTTGTTTGGGCTCATGAGAGGAGTAGAAAAACATCAAAAATTTCAGTCCTGCATGATTCTACCAAGAAATGTGTGTTCATTGAAACCGCTGGTTTTTGATAGTTTGGGCCCTATTGAATAATGAATGTTTTGAATTTTCTCCAAAAGTAAAGTAGTTGCAAACTCATCCTTTTAGAAACTTGTTTGGGCTGTTGAGAGGAGTAAAAAACCATCAAAAATTTCAATCCTGCATGATTCTACCAAGAAATGTGATTCTTCATTCAAAACGCTGCTTTTTGCTATTGGGCTCTATTGAATAATGAATGTTTTGAATTTTCTCCAAAAGTAAAGTAGTTGCAAACTCATGCTTTTAGAGACTTGTTTGGGCTCATGAGAGGAGTAGAAAAACATCAAAAATTTCAGTCCTGCATGATTCTACCAAGAAATGTGTGTTCATTCAAACCGCTGGTTTTTGATAGTTTGGGCCCTATTGAATAATGAATGTTTTGAATTTTCTCCAAAAGTAAAGTAGTTGCAAACTCATGCTTTTAGAGACTTGTTTGGGCTCATGAGAGGAGTAGAAAAACATCAAAAATTTCAGTCCTGCATGATTCTACCAAGAAATGTGTGGTCATTGAAACCGCTGGTTTTTGATAGTTTGGGCCCTATTGAATAATGAATGTTTTGAATTTTCTCCAAAAGTAAAGTAGTTGCAAACTCATCCTTTTAGAAACTTGTTTGGGCTGTTGAGAGGAGTAAAAAACCATCAAAAATTTCAATCCTGCATGATTTTACCAAGAAATGTGATTCTTCATTCAAAACCTGATTTTTGCTATTGGGCTCTATTGAATAGTGAATGTTTTGAATTTTCTCCAAAAGTAAAGTAGTTGCAAACTCATGCTTTTAGAGACTTGTTTGGGCTCATGAGAGGAGTAGAAAAACATCAAAAATTTCAGTCCTGCATGATTCTACCAAGAAATGTGTTCATTCAAACCGCTGGTTTTTGATAGTTTGGGCCCTATTGAATAATGAATGTTTTGAATTTTCTCCAAAAGTAAAGTAGTTGCAAACTCATCCTTTTAGAAACTTGTTTGGGCTGTTGAGAGGAGTAAAAAACCATCAAAAATTTCAATCCTGCATGATTCTACCAAGTAATGTGATTCTTCATTCAAAACGCTGGTTTTTGCTATTGGGCTCTATTGAATAATGAATGTTTTGAATTTTCTCCAAAAGTAAAGTAGTTGCAAACTCATGCTTTTAGAGACTTGTTTGGGCTCATGAGAGGAGTAGAAAAACATCAAAAATTTCAGTCCTGCATGATTCTACCAAGAAATGTGTTCATTCAAACCGCTGGTTTTTGATAGTTTGGGCCCTATTGAATAATGAATGTTTTGAATTTTCTCCAAAAGTAAAGTAGTTGCAAACTCATCCTTTTAGAAACTTGTTTGGGCTGTTGAGAGGAGTAAAAAACCATCAAAAATTTCAATCCTGCATGATTCTACCAAGAAATGTGATTCTTCATTCAAAACGCTGGTTTTTGCTATTGGGCTCTATTGAATAATGAATGTTTTGAATTTTCTCCAAAAGTAAAGTAGTTGCAAACTCATGCTTTTAGAGACTTGTTTGGGCTCATGAGAGGAGTAGAAAAACATCAAAAATTTCAGTCCTGCATGATTCTACCAAGAAATGTGTGTTCATTGAAACCGCTGGTTTTTGATAGTTTGGGCCCTATTGAATAATGAATGTTTTGAATTTTCTCCAAAAGTAAAGTAGTTGCAAACTCATCCTTTTAGAAACTTGTTTGGGCTGTTGAGAGGAGTAAAAAACCATCAAAAATTTCAATCCTGCATGATTTCACCAAGAAATGTGATTCTTCATTCAAAACCTGATTTTTGCTATTGGGCTCTATTGAATAGTGAATGTTTTGAATTTTCTCCAAAAGTAAAGTAGTTGCAAACTCATGCTTTTAGAGACTAGTTTGGGCTCATGAGAGGAGTAGAAAAACATCAAAAATTTCAGTCCTGCATGATTCTACCAAGAAATGTGTGTTCATTGAAACCGCTGGTTTTTGATAGTTTGGGCCCTATTGAATAATGAATGTTTTGAATTTTCTCCAAAAGTAAAGTAGTTGCAAACTCATCCTTTTAGAAACTTGTTTGGGCTGTTGAGAGGAGTAAAAAACCATCAAAAATTTCAATCCTGCATGATTTTACCAAGAAATGTGATTCTTCATTCAAAACCTGATTTTTGCTATTGGGCTCTATTGAATAGTGAATGTTTTGAATTTTCTCCAAAAGTAAAGTAGTTGCAAACTCATGCTTTTAGAGACTTGTTTGGGCTCATGAGATGAGTAGAAAAACATCAAAAATTTCAGTCCTGCATGATTCTACCAAGACATGTGTGTTCATTGAAACGGCTGGTTTTTGATAGTTTGGGCCCTATTGAATAATGAATGTTTTGAATTTTCTCCAAAAGTAAAGTAGTTGCAAACTCATCCTTTTAGAAACTTGTTTGGGCTGTTGAGAGGAGTAAAAAACCATCAAAAATTTCAATCCTGCATGATTCTACCAAGAAATGTGATTCTTCATTCAAAACGCTGGTTTTTGCTATTGGGCTCTATTGAATAATGAATGTTTTGAATTTTCTCCAAAAGTAAAGTAGTTGCAAACTCATGCTTTTAGAGACTTGTTTGGGCTCATGAGAGGAGTAGAAAAACATCAAAAATTTCAGTCCTGCATGATTCTACCAAGAAATGTGTGTTCATTGAAACCGCTGGTTTTTGATAGTTTGGGCCCTATTGAATAATGAATGTTTTGAATTTTCTCCAAAAGTAAAGTAGTTGCAAACTCATGCTTTTAGAGACTTGTTTGGGCTCATGAGAGGAGTAGAAAAACATCAAAAATTTCAGTCCTGCATGATTCTACCAAGAAATGTGTGTTCATTGAAACCGCTGGTTTTTGATAGTTTGGGCCCTATTGAATAATGAATGTTTTGAATTTTCTCCAAAAGTAAAGTAGTTGCAAACTCATCCTTTTAGAAACTTGTTTGGGCTGTTGAGAGGAGTAAAAAACCATCAAAAATTTCAGTCCTGCATGATTCTACCAAGAAATGTGTGTTCATTGAAACCGCTGGTTTTTGATAGTTTGGGCCCTATTGAATAATGAATGTTTTGAATTTTCTCCAAAAGTAAAGTAGTTGCAAACTCATCCTTTTAGAAACTTGTTTGGGCTGTTGAGAGGAGTAAAAAACCATCAAAAATTTCAATCCTGCATGATTCTACCAAGAAATGTGATTCTTCATTCAAAACGCTGGTTTTTGCTATTGGGCTCTATTGAATAATGAATGTTTTGAATTTTCTCCAAAAGTAAAGTAGTTGCAAACTCATGCTTTTAGAGACTTGTTTGGGCTCATGAGAGGAGTAGAAAAACATCAAAAATTTCAGTCCTGCATGATTCTACCAAGAAATGTGTGTTCATTGAAACCGCTGGTTTTTGATAGTTTGGGCCCTATTGAATAATGAATGTTTTGAATTTTCTCCAAAAGTAAAGTAGTTGCAAACTCATCCTTTTAGAAACTTGTTTGGGCTGTTGAGAGGAGTAAAAAACCATCAAAAATTTCAATCCTGCATGATTCTACCAAGAATTGTGATTCTTCATTCAAAACGCTGGTTTTTGCTATTGGGCTCTAATGAATAATGAATGTTTTGAATTTTCTCCAAAAGTAAAGTAGTTGCAAACTCATGCTTTTAGAGACTTGTTTGGGCTCATGAGAGGAGTAGAAAAACATCAAAAATTTCAGTCCTGCATGATTCTACCAAGAAATGTGTGTTCATTGAAACCGCTGGTTTTTGATAGTTTGGGCCCTATTGAATAATGAATGTTTTGAATTTTCTCCAAAAGTAAAGTAGTTGCAAACTCATCCTTTTAGAAACTTGTTTGGGCTGTTGAGAGGAGTAAAAAACCATCAAAAATTTCAATCCTGCATGATTCTACCAAGAAATGTGATTCTTCATTCAAAACGCTGGTTTTTGCTATTGGGCTCTATTGAATAATGAATGTTTTGAATTTTCTCCAAAAGTAAAGTAGTTGCAAACTCATGCTTTTAGAGACTTGTTTGGGCTCATGAGAGGAGTAGAAAAACAACAAAAATTTCAGTCCTGCATGATTCTACCAAGAAATGTGTGTTCATTGAAACCGCTGGTTTTTGATAGTTTGGGCCCTATTGAATAATGAATGTTTTGAATTTTCTCCAAAAGTAAAGTAGTTGCAAACTCATCCTTTTAGAAACTTGTTTGGGCTGTTGAGAGGAGTAAAAAACCATCAAAAATTTCAATCCTGCATGATTCTACCAAGAAATGTGATTCTTCATTCAAAACGCTGGTTTTTGCTATTGGGCTCTATTGAATAATGAATGTTTTGAATTTTCTCCAAAAGTAAAGTAGTTGCAAACTCATGCTTTTAGAGACTTGTTTGGGCTCACGAGAGGAGTAGAAAAACATCAAAAATTTCAGTCCTGCATGATTCTACCAAGAAATGTGTGTTCATTGAAACTGCTGGTTTTTGATAGTTTGGGCCCTATTGAATAATGAATGTTTTGAATTTTCTCCAAAAGTAAAGTAGTTGCAAACTCATCCTTTTAGAAACTTGTTTGGGCTGTTGAGAGGAGTAAAAAACCATCAAAAATTTCAATCCTGCATGATTCTACCAAGAAATGTGATTCTTCATTCAAAACGCTGGTTTTTGCTATTGGGCTCTATTGAATAATGAATGTTTTGAATTTTCTCCAAAAGTAAAGTAGTTGCAAACTCATGCTTTTAGAGACTTGTTTGGGCTCATGAGAGGAGTAGAAAAACATCAAAAATTTCAGTCCTGCATGATTCTACCAAGAAATGTGTGTTCATTGAAACCGCTGGTTTTTGATAGTTTGGGCCCTATTGAATAATGAATGTTTTGAATTTTCTCCAAAAGTAAAGTAGTTGCAAACTCATCCTTTTAGAAACTTGTTTGGGCTGTTGAGAGGAGTAAAAAACCATCAAAAATTTCAATCCTGCATGATTTTACCAAGAAATGTGATTCTTCATTCAAAACCTGATTTTTGCTATTGGGCTCTATTGAATAGTAAATGTTTTGAATTTTCTCCAAAAGTAAAGTAGTTGCAAACTCATGCTTTTAGAGACTTGTTTGGGCTCATGAGAGGAGTAGAAAAACATCAAAAATTTCAGTCCTGCATGATTCTACCAAGAAATGTGTGTTCATTGAAACCGCTGGTTTTTGATAGTTTGGGCCCTATTGAATAATGAATGTTTTGAATTTTCTCCAAAAGTAAAGTAGTTGCAAACTCATCCTTTTAGAAACTTGTTTGGGCTGTTGAGAGGAGTAAAAAACCATCAAAAATTTCAATCCTGCATGATTTTACCAAGAAATGTGATTCTTCATTCAAAACCTGATTTTTGCTATTGGGCTCTATTGAATAGTGAATGTTTTGAATTTTCTCCAAAAGTAAAGTTGTTGCAAACTCATGCTTTTAGAGACTTGTTTGGGCTCATGAGAGGAGTAGAAAAACATCAAAAATTTCAGTCCTGCATGATTCTACCAAGAAATGTGTGTTCATTCAAACCGCTGGTTTTTGATAGTTTGGGCCCTATTGAATAATGAATGTTTTGAATTTTCTCCAAAAGTAAAGTAGTTGCAAACTCATGCTTTTAGAGACTTGTTTGGGCTCATGAGAGGAGTAGAAAAACATCAAAAATTTCAGTCCTGCATGATTCTACCAAGAAATGTGTGGTCATTGAAACCGCTGGTTTTTGATAGTTTGGGCCCTATTGAATAATGAATGTTTTGAATTTTCTCCAAAAGTAAAGTAGTTGCAAACTCATCCTTTTAGAAACTTGTTTGGGCTGTTGAGAGGAGTAAAAAACCATCAAAAATTTCAATCCTGCATGATTCTACCAAGAAATGTGATTCTTCATTCAAAACGCTGGTTTTTGCTATTGGGCTCTATTGAATAATGAATGTTTTGAATTTTCTCCAAAAGTAAAGTAGTTGCAAACTCATGCTTTTAGAGACTTGTTTGGGCTCATGAGAGGAGTAGAAAAACATCAAAAATTTCAGTCCTGCATGATTCTACCAAGAAATGTGTGTTCATTGAAACCGCTGGTTTTTGATAGTTTGGGCCCTATTGAATAATGAATGTTTTGAATTTTCTCCAAAAGTAAAGTAGTTGCAAACTCATCCTTTTAGAAACTTGTTTGGGCTGTTGAGAGGAGTAAAAAACCATCAAAAATTTCAATCCTGCATGATTTTACCAAGAAATGTGATTCTTCATTCAAAACCTGATTTTTGCTATTGGGCTCTATTGAATAGTGAATGTTTTGAATTTTCTCCAAAAGTAAAGTAGTTGCAAACTCATGCTTTTAGAGACTTGTTTGGGCTCATGAGAGGAGTAGAAAAACATCAAAAATTTCAGTCCTGCATGATTCTACCAAGAAATGTGTTCATTCAAACCGCTGGTTTTTGATAGTTTGGGCCCTATTGAATAATGAATGTTTTGAATTTTCTCCAAAAGTAAAGTAGTTGCAAACTCATCCTTTTAGAAACTTGTTTGGGCTGTTGAGAGGAGTAAAAAACCATCAAAAATTTCAATCCTGCATGATTCTACCAAGTAATGTGATTCTTCATTCAAAACGCTGGTTTTTGCTATTGGGCTCTATTGAATAATGAATGTTTTGAATTTTCTCCAAAAGTAAAGTAGTTGCAAACTCATGCTTTTAGAGACTTGTTTGGGCTCATGAGAGGAGTAGAAAAACATCAAAAATTTCAGTCCTGCATGATTCTACCAAGAAATGTGTTCATTCAAACCGCTGGTTTTTGATAGTTTGGGCCCTATTGAATAATGAATGTTTTGAATTTTCTCCAAAAGTAAAGTAGTTGCAAACTCATCCTTTTAGAAACTTGTTTGGGCTGTTGAGAGGAGTAAAAAACCATCAAAAATTTCAATCCTGCATGATTCTACCAAGAAATGTGATTCTTCATTCAAAACGCTGGTTTTTGCTATTGGGCTCTATTGAATAATGAATGTTTTGAATTTTCTCCAAAAGTAAAGTAGTTGCAAACTCATGCTTTTAGAGACTTGTTTGGGCTCATGAGAGGAGTAGAAAAACATCAAAAATTTCAGTCCTGCATGATTCTACCAAGAAATGTGTGTTCATTGAAACCGCTGGTTTTTGATAGTTTGGGCCCTATTGAATAATGAATGTTTTAAATTTTCTCCAAAAGTAAAGTAGTTGCAAACTCATCCTTTTAGAAACTTGTTTGGGCTGTTGAGAGGAGTAAAAAACCATCAAAAATTTCAATCCTGCATGATTTTACCAAGAAATGTGATTCTTCATTCAAAACCTGATTTTTGCTATTGGGCTCTATTGAATAGTGAATGTTTTGAATTTTCTCCAAAAGTAAAGTAGTTGCAAACTCATGCTTTTAGAGACTTGTTTGGGCTCATGAGAGGAGTAGAAAAACATCAAAAATTTCAGTCCTGCATGATTCTACCAAGAAATGTGTGTTCATTCAAACCGCTGGTTTTTGATAGTTTGGGCCCTATTGAATAATGAATGTTTTGAATTTTCTCCAAAAGTAAAGTAGTTGCAAACTCATGCTTTTAGAGACTTGTTTGGGCTCATGAGAGGAGTAGAAAAACATCAAAAATTTCAGTCCTGCATGATTCTACCAAGAAATGTGTGTTCATTGAAACCGCTGGTTTTTGATAGTTTGGGCCCTATTGAATAATGAATGTTTTGAATTTTCTCCAAAAGCAAAGTAGTTGCAAACTCATCCTTTTAGAAACTTGTTTGGGCTGTTGAGAGGAGTAAAAAACCATCAAAAATTTCAATCCTGCATGATTCTACCAAGAAATGTGATTCTTCATTCAAAACGCTGGTTTTTGCTATTGGGCTCTATTGAATAATGAATGTTTTGAATTTTCTCCAAAAGTAAAGTAGTTGCAAACTCATGCTTTTAGAGACTTGTTTGGGCTCATGAGAGGAGTAGAAAAACATCAAAAATTTCAGTCCTGCATGATTCTACCAAGAAATGTGTGTTCATTGAAACAGCTGGTTTTTGATAGTTTGGGCCCTATTGAATAATGAATGTTTTGAATTTTCTCCAAAAGTAAAGTAGTTGCAAACTCATCCTTTTAGAAACTTGTTTGGGCTGTTGAGAGGAGTAAAAAACCATCAAAAATTTCAATCCTGCATGATTCTACCAAGAAATGTGTGTTCATTGAAACCGCTGGTTTTTGATAGTTTGGGCCCTATTGAATAATGAATGTTTTGAATTTTCTCCAAAAGTAAAGTAGTTGCAAACTCATCCTTTTAGAAACTTGTTTGGGCTGTTGAGAGGAGTAAAAAACCATCAAAAATTTCAATCCTGCATGATTCTACCAAGAAATGTGTGTTCATTGAAACCGCTGGTTTTTGATAGTTTGGGCCCTATTGAATAATGAATGTTTTGAATTTTCTCCAAAAGTAAAGTAGTTGCAAACTCATCCTTTTAGAAACTTGTTTGGGCTGTTGAGAGGAGTAAAAAACCATCAAAAATTTCAAAACTGCATGATTTTACCAAGAAATGTGATTCTTCATTCAAAACCTGATTTTTGCTATTGGGCTCTATTGAATAGTGAATGTTTTGAATTTTCTCCAAAAGTAAAGTAGTTGCAAACTCATGCTTTTAGAGACTTGTTTGGGCTCATGAGAGGAGTAGAAAAACATCAAAAATTTCAGTCCTGCATGATTCTACCAAGAAATGTGTGTTCATTCAAACCGCTGGTTTTTGATAGTTTGGGCCCTATTGAATAATGAATGTTTTGAATTTTCTCCAAAAGTAAAGTAGTTGCAAACTCATGCTTTTAGAGACTTGTTTGGGCTCATGAGAGGAGTAGAAAAACATCAAAAATTTCAGTCCTGCATGATTCTACCAAGAAATGTGTGTTCATTGAAACCGCTGGTTTTTGATAGTTTGGGCCCTATTGAATAATGAATGTTTTGAATTTTCTCCAAAAGTAAAGTAGTTGCAAACTCATCCTTTTAGAAACTTGTTTGGGCTGTTGAGAGGAGTAAAAAACCATCAAAAATTTCAATTCTGCATGATTCTACCAAGAAATGTGATTCTTCATTCAAAACGCTGGTTTTTGCTATTGGGCTCTATTGAATAATGAATGTTTTGAATTTTTTCCAAAAGTAAAGTAGTTGCAAACTCATGCTTTTAGAGACTTGTTTGGGCTCATGAGAGGAGTAGAAAAACATCAAAAATTTCAGTCCTGCATGATTCTACCAAGAAATGTGTGTTCATTCAAACCGCTGGTTTTTGATAGTTTGGGCCCTATTGAATAATGAATGTTTTGAATTTTCTCCAAAAGTAAAGTAGTTGCAAACTCATCCTTTTAGAACCTTGTTTGGGCTGTTGAGAGGAGTAAAAAACCATCAAAAATTTCAATCCTGCATGATTCTACCAAGAAATGTGATTCTTCATTCAAAACGCTGGTTTTTGCTATTGGGCTCTATTGAATAATGAATGTTTTGAATTTTCTCCAGAAGTAAAGTAGTTGCAAACTCATGCTTTTAGAGACTTGTTTGGGCTCATGAGAGGAGTAGAAAAACATCAAAAATTTCAGTCCTGCATGATTCTACCAAGAAATGTGTGTTCATTGAAACAGCTGGTTTTTGATAGTTTGGGCCCTATTGAATAATGAATGTTTTGAATTTTCTCCAAAAGTAAAGTAGTTGCAAACTCATCCTTTTAGAAACTTGTTTGGGCTGTTGAGAGGAGTAAAAAACCATCAAAAATTTCAATCCTGCATGATTCTACCAAGAAATGTGATTCTTCATTCAAAACCTGATTTTTGCTATTGGGCTCTATTGAATAGTGAATGTTTTGAATTTTCTCCAAAAGTAAAGTAGTTGCAAACTCATGCTTTTAGAGACTTGTTTGGGCTCATGAGATGAGTAGAAAAACATCAAAAATTTCAGTCCTGCATGATTCTACCAAGACATGTGTGTTCATTGAAACGGCTGGTTTTTGATCTTTTGGGCCCTATTGAATAATGAATGTTTTGAATTTTCTCCAAAAGTAAAGTAGTTGCAAACTCATCCTTTTAGAAACTTGTTTGGGCTGTTGAGAGGAGTAAAAAACCATCAAAAATTTCAATCCTGCATGATTCTACCAAGAAATGTGATTCTTCATTCAAAACGCTGGTTTTTGCTATTGGGCTCTATTGAATAATGAATGTTTTGAATTTTCTCCAAAAGTAAAGTAGTTGCAAACTCATGCTTTTAGAGACTTGTTTGGGCTCATGAGAGGAGTAGAAAAACATCAAAAATTTCAGTCCTGCATGATTCTACCAAGAAATGTGTGTTCATTCAAACCGCTGGTTTTTGATAGTTTGGGCCCTATTGAATAATGAATGTTTTGAATTTTCTCCAAAAGTAAAGTAGTTGCAAACTCATGCTTTTAGAGACTTGTTTGGGCTCATGAGAGGAGTAGAAAAACATCAAAAATTTCAGTCCTGCATGATTCTACCAAGAAATGTGTGTTCATTGAAACCGCTGGTTTTTGATAGTTTGGGCCCTATTGAATAATGAATGTTTTGAATTTTCTTCAAAAGTAAAGTAGTTGCAAACTCATCCTTTTAGAAACTTGTTTGGGCTGTTGAGAGGAGTAAAAAACCATCAAAAATTTCAATCCTGCATGATTCTACCAAGAAATGTGATTCTTCATTCAAAACCTGATTTTTGCTATTGGGCTCTATTGAATAGTGAATGTTTTGAATTTTCTCCAAAAGTAAAGTAGTTGCAAACTTATGCTTTTAGAGACTTGTTTGGGCTCATGAGATGAGTAGAAAAACATCAAAAATTTCAGTCCTGCATGATTCTACCAAGACATGTGTGTTCATTGAAACGGCTGGTTTTTGATAGTTTGGGCCCTATTGAATAATGAATGTTTTGAATTTTCTCCAAAAGTAAAGTAGTTGCAAACTCATCCTTTTAGAAACTTGTTTGGGCTGTTGAGAGGAGTAAAAAACCATCAAAAATTTCAATCCTGCATGATTCTACCAAGAAATGTGATTCTTCATTCAAAACGCTGGTTTTTGCTATTGGGCTCTATTGAATAATGAATGTTTTGAATTTTCTCCAAAAGTAAAGTAGTTGCAAACTCATGCTTTTAGAGACTTGTTTGGGCTCATGAGAGGAGTAGAAAAACATCACAAATTTCAGTCCTGCATGATTCTACCAAGAAATGTGTGTTCATTCAAACCGCTGGTTTTTGATAGTTTGGGCCCTATTGAATAATGAATGTTTTGAATTTTCTCCAAAAGTAAAGTATTTGCAAACTCATGCTTTTAGAGACTTGTTTGGGCTCATGAGAGGAGTAGAAAAACCATCAAAAATTTCAATCCTGCATGATTCTACCAAGAAATGTGATTCTTCATTCAAAACGCTGGTTTTTGCTATTGGGCTCTATTGAATAATGAATGTTTTGAATTTTCTCCAAAAGTAAAGTAGTTGCAAACTCATGCTTTTAGAGACTTGTTTGGGCTCATGAGAGGAGTAGAAAAACATCACAAATTTCAGTCCTGCATGATTCTACCAAGAAATGTGTGTTCATTCAAACCGCTGGTTTTTGATAGTTTGGGCCCTATTGAATAATGAATGTTTTGAATTTTCTCCAAAAGTAAAGTAGTTGCAAACTCATGCTTTTAGAGACTTGTTTGGGCTGTTGAGAGGAGTAAAAAACCATCAAAAATTTCAATCCTGCATGATTTTACCAAGAAATGTGATTCTTCATTCAAAACCTGATTTTTGCTATTGGGCTCTATTGAATAGTGAATGTTTTGAATTTTCTCCAAAAGTAAAGTAGTTGCAAACTCATGCTTTTAGAGACTTGTTTGGGCTCATGAGAGGAGTAGAAAAACATCAAAAATTTCAGTCCTGCATGATTCTACCAAGAAATGTGTGTTCATTCAAACCGCTGGTTTTTGATAGTTTGGGCCCTATTGAATAATGAATGTTTTGAATTTTCTCCAAAAGTAAAGTAGTTGCAAACTCATGCTTTTAGAGACTTGTTTGGGCTCATGAGAGGAGTAGAAAAACATCAAAAATTTCAGTCCTGCATGATTCTACCAAGAAATGTGTGTTCATTGAAACCGCTGGTTTTTGATAGTTTGGGCCCTATTGAATAATGAATGTTTTGAATTTTCTCCAAAAGTAAAGTAGTTGCAAACTCATCCTTTTAGAAACTTGTTTGGGCTGTTGAGAGGAGTAAAAAACCATCAAAAATTTCAATCCTGCATGATTCTACCAAGAAATGTGATTCTTCATTCAAAACCTGATTTTTGCTATTGGGCTCTATTGAATAGTGAATGTTTTGAATTTTCTCCAAAAGTAAAGTAGTTGCAAACTTATGCTTTTAGAGACTTGTTTGGGCTCATGAGATGAGTAGAAAAACATCAAAAATTTCAGTCCTGCATGATTCTACCAAGACATGTGTGTTCATTGAAACGGCTGGTTTTTGATAGTTTGGGCCCTATTGAATAATGAATGTTTTGAATTTTCTCCAAAAGTAAAGTAGTTGCAAACTCATCCTTTTAGAAACTTGTTTGGGCTGTTGAGAGGAGTAAAAAACCATCAAAAATTTCAATCCTGCATGATTCTACCAAGAAATGTGATTCTTCATTCAAAACGCTGGTTTTTGCTATTGGGCTCTATTGAATAATGAATGTTTTGAATTTTCTCCAAAAGTAAAGTAGTTGCAAACTCATGCTTTTAGAGACTTGTTTGGGCTCATGAGAGGAGTAGAAAAACATCACAAATTTCAGTCCTGCATGATTCTACCAAGAAATGTGTGTTCATTCAAACCGCTGGTTTTTGATAGTTTGGGCCCTATTGAATAATGAATGTTTTGAATTTTCTCCAAAAGTAAAGTAGTTGCAAACTCATGCTTTTAGAGACTTGTTTGGGCTCATGAGAGGAGTAGAAAAACATCAAAAATTTCAGTCCTGCATGATTCTACCAAGAAATGTGTGTTCATTGAAACCGCTGGTTTTTGATAGTTTGGGCCCTATTGAATAATGAATGTTTTGAATTTTCTTCAAAAGTAAAGTAGTTGCAAACTCATCCTTTTAGAAACTTGTTTGGGCTGTTGAGAGGAGTAAAAAACCATCAAAAATTTCAATCCTGCATGATTCTACCAAGAAATGTGATTCTTCATTCAAAACGCTGGTTTTTGCTATTGGGCTCTATTGAATAATGAATGTTTTGAATTTTCTCCAAAAGTAAAGTAGTTGCAAACTCATGCTTTTAGAGACTTGCTTGGGCTCATGAGAGGAGTAGAAAAACATCAAAAATTTCAGTCCTGCATGATTCTACCAAGAAATGTGTGTTCATTGAAACCGCTGGTTTTTGATAGTTTGGGCCCTATTGAATAATGAATGTTTTGAATTTTCTCCAAAAGTAAAGTAGTTGCAAACTCATCCTTTTAGAAACTTGTTTGGGCTGTTGAGAGGAGTAAAAAACCATCAAAAATTTCAATCCTGCATGATTCTACCAAGAAATGTGATTCTTCATTCAAAACGCTGGTTTTTGCTATTGGGCTCTATTGAATAATGAATGTTTTGAATTTTCTCCAAAAGTAAAGTAGTTGCAAACTCATGCTTTTAGAGATTTGTTTGGGCTCATGAGAGGAGTAGAAAAACATCAAAAATTTCAGTCCTGCATGATTCTACCAAGAAATGTGTGTTCATTGAAACCGCTGGTTTTTGATAGTTTGGGCCCTATTGAATAATGAATGTTTTAAATTTTCTCCAAAAGTAAAGTAGTTGCAAACTCATCCTTTTAGAAACTTGTTTGGGCTGTTGAGAGGAGTAAAAAACCATCAAAAATTTCAATCCTGCATGATTTTAGCAAGAAATGTGATTCTTCATTCAAAACCTGTTTTTTGCTATTGGGCTCTATTGAATAGTGAATGTTTTGAATTTTCTCCAAAAGTAAAGTAGTTGCAAACTCATGCTTTTAGAGACTTGTTTGGGCTCATGAGATGAGTAGAAAAACATCAAAAATTTCAGTCCTGCATGATTCTACCAAGACATGTGTGTTCATTGAAACGGCTGGTTTTTGATCTTTTGGGCCCTATTGAATAATGAATGTTTTGAATTTTCTCCAAAAGTAAAGTAGTTGCAAACTCATCCTTTTAGAAACTTGTTTGGGCTGTTGAGAGGAGTAAAAAACCATCAAAAATTTCAATCCTGCATGATTCTACCAAGAAATGTGATTCTTCATTCAAAACGCTGGTTTTTGCTATTGGGCTCTATTGAATAATGAATGTTTTGAATTTTCTCCAAAAGTAAAGTAGTTGCAAACTCATGCTTTTAGAGACTTGTTTGGGCTCATGAGAGGAGTAGAAAAACATCAAAAATTTCAGTCCTGCATGATTCTACCAAGAAATGTGTGTTCATTCAAACCGCTGGTTTTTGATAGTTTGGGCCCTATTGAATAATGAATGTTTTGAATTTTCTCCAAAAGTAAAGTAGTTGCAAACTCATGCTTTTAGAGACTTGTTTGGGCTCATGAGAGGAGTAGAAAAACATCAAAAATTTCAGTCCTGCATGATTCTACCAAGAAATGTGTGTTCATTGAAACCGCTGGTTTTTGATAGTTTGGGCCCTATTGAATAATGAATGTTTTGAATTTTCTTCAAAAGTAAAGTAGTTGCAAACTCATCCTTTTAGAAACTTGTTTGGGCTGTTGAGAGGAGTAAAAAACCATCAAAAATTTCAATCCTGCATGATTCTACCAAGAAATGTGATTCTTCATTCAAAACGCTGGTTTTTGCTATTGGGCTCTATTGAATAATGAATGTTTTGAATTTTCTCCAAAAGTAAAGTAGTTGCAAACTCATGCTTTTAGAGACTTGTTTGGGCTCATGAGAGGAGTAGAAAAACATCAAAATTTCAGTCCTGCATGATTCTACCAAGAAATGTGTGTTCATTGAAACCGCTGGTTTTTGATAGTTTGGGCCCTATTGAATAATGAATGTTTTGAATTTTCTCCAAAAGTAAAGTAGTTGCAAACTCATCCTTTTAGAAACTTGTTTGGGCTGTTGAGAGGAGTAAAAAACCATCAAAAATTCCAATCCTGCATGATTCTACCAAGAAATGTGATTCTTCATTCAAAACGCTGGTTTTTGCTATTGGGCTCTATTGAATAATGAATGTTTTGAATTTTCTCCAAAAGAAAAGTAGTTGCAAACTCATGCTTTTAGAGATTTGTTTGGGCTCATGAGAGGAGTAGAAAAACATCAAAAATTTCAGTCCTGCATGATTCTACCAAGAAATGTGTGTTCATTGAAACCGCTGGTTTTTGATAGTTTGGGCCCTATTGAATAATGAATGTTTTGAATTTTCTCCAAAAGTAAAGTAGTTGCAAACTCATCCTTTTAGAAACTTGTTTGGGCTGTTGAGAGGAGTAAAAAACCATCAAAAATTTCAATCCTGCATGATTCTACCAAGAAATGTGATTCTTCATTCAAAACGCTGGTTTTTGCTATTGGGCTCTATTGAATAATGAATGTTTTGAATTTTCTCCAAAAGTAAAGTAGTTGCAAACTCATGCTTTTAGAGACTTGTTTGGGCTCATGAGAGGAGTAGAAAAACATCACAAATTTCAGTCCTGCATGATTCTACCAAGAAATGTGTGTTCATTCAAACCGCTGGTTTTTGATAGTTTGGGCCCTATTGAATAATGAATGTTTTGAATTTTCTCCAAAAGTAAAGTATTTGCAAACTCATGCTTTTAGAGACTTGTTTGGGCTCATGAGAGGAGTAGAAAAACCATCAAAAATTTCAATCCTGCATGATTCTACCAAGAAATGTGATTCTTCATTCAAAACGCTGGTTTTTGCTATTGGGCTCTATTGAATAATGAATGTTTTGAATTTTCTCCAAAAGTAAAGTAGTTGCAAACTCATGCTTTTAGAGACTTGTTTGGGCTCATGAGAGGAGTAGAAAAACATCACAAATTTCAGTCCTGCATGATTCTACCAAGAAATGTGTGTTCATTCAAACCGCTGGTTTTTGATAGTTTGGGCCCTATTGAATAATGAATGTTTTGAATTTTCTCCAAAAGTAAAGTAGTTGCAAACTCATGCTTTTAGAGACTTGTTTGGGCTGTTGAGAGGAGTAAAAAACCATCAAAAATTTCAATCCTGCATGATTTTACCAAGAAATGTGATTCTTCATTCAAAACCTGATTTTTGCTATTGGGCTCTATTGAATAATGAATGTTTTGAATTTTCTCCAAAAGTAAAGTAGTTGCAAACTCATGCTTTTAGAGACTTGTTTGGGCTCATGAGAGGAGTAGAAAAACATCACAAATTTCAGTCCTGCATGATTCTACCAAGAAATGTGTGTTCATTCAAACCGCTGGTTTTTGATAGTTTGGGCCCTATTGAATAATGAATGTTTTGAATTTTCTCCAAAAGTAAAGTAGTTGCAAACTCATGCTTTTAGAGACTTGTTTGGGCTCATGAGAGGAGTAGAAAAACATCAAAAATTTCAGTCCTGCATGATTCTACCAAGAAATGTGTGTTCATTGAAACCGCTGGTTTTTGATAGTTTGGGCCCTATTGAATAATGAATGTTTTGAATTTTCTTCAAAAGTAAAGTAGTTGCAAACTCATCCTTTTAGAAACTTGTTTGGGCTGTTGAGAGGAGTAAAAAACCATCAAAAATTTCAATCCTGCATGATTCTACCAAGAAATGTGATTCTTCATTCAAAACGCTGGTTTTTGCTATTGGGCTCTATTGAATAATGAATGTTTTGAATTTTCTCCAAAAGTAAAGTAGTTGCAAACTCATGCTTTTAGAGACTTGCTTGGGCTCATGAGAGGAGTAGAAAAACATCAAAAATTTCAGTCCTGCATGATTCTACCAAGAAATGTGTGTTCATTGAAACCGCTGGTTTTTGATAGTTTGGGCCCTATTGAATAATGAATGTTTTGAATTTTCTCCAAAAGTAAAGTAGTTGCAAACTCATCCTTTTAGAAACTTGTTTGGGCTGTTGAGAGGAGTAAAAAACCATCAAAAATTTCAATCCTGCATGATTCTACCAAGAAATGTGATTCTTCATTCAAAACGCTGGTTTTTGCTATTGGGCTCTATTGAATAATGAATGTTTTGAATTTTCTCCAAAAGTAAAGTAGTTGCAAACTCATGCTTTTAGAGATTTGTTTGGGCTCATGAGAGGAGTAGAAAAACATCAAAAATTTCAGTCCTGCATGATTCTACCAAGAAATGTGTGTTCATTGAAACCGCTGGTTTTTGATAGTTTGGGCCCTATTGAATAATGAATGTTTTAAATTTTCTCCAAAAGTAAAGTAGTTGCAAACTCATCCTTTTAGAAACTTGTTTGGGCTGTTGAGAGGAGTAAAAAACCATCAAAAATTTCAATCCTGCATGATTTTAGCAAGAAATGTGATTCTTCATTCAAAACCTGATTTTTGCTATTGGGCTCTATTGAATAGTGAATGTTTTGAATTTTCTCCAAAAGTAAAGTAGTTGCAAACTCATGCTTTTAGAGACTTGTTTGGGCTCATGAGAGGAGTAGAAAAACATCAAAAATTTCAGTCCTGCATGATTCTACCAAGAAATGTGTGTTCATTCAAACCGCTGGTTTTTGATAGTTTGGGCCCTATTGAATAATGAATGTTTTGAATTTTCTCCAAAAGTAAAGTAGTTGCAAACTCATGCTTTTAGAGACTTGTTTGGGCTCATGAGAGGAGTAGAAAAACATCAAAAATTTCAGTCCTGCATGATTCTACCAAGAAATGTGTGTTCATTGAAACCGCTGGTTTTTGATAGTTTGGGCCCTATTGAATAATGAATGTTTTAAATTTTCTCCAAAAGTAAAGTAGTTGCAAACTCATCCTTTTAGAAACTTGTTTGGGCTGTTGAGAGGAGTAAAAAACCATCAAAAATTTCAATCCTGCATGATTTTAGCAAGAAATGTGATTCTTCATTCAAAACGCTGGTTTTTGCTATTGGGCTCTATTGAATAATGAATGTTTTGAATTTTCTCCAGAAGTAAAGTAGCTGCAAACTCATGCTTTTAGAGACTTGTTTGGGCTCATGAGAGGAGTAGAAAAACATCAAAAATTTCAGTCCTGCATGATTCTACCAAGAAATGTGTGTTCATTGAAACCGCTGGTTTTTGATAGTTTGGGCCCTATTGAATAATGAATGTTTTGAATTTTCTCCAAAAGTAAAGTAGTTGCAAACTCATCCTTTTAGAAACTTGTTTGGGCTGTTGAGAGGAGTAAAAAAACATCAAAAATTTCAATCCTGCATGATTCTACCAAGAAATGTGATTCTTCATTCAAAACGCTGGTTTTTGCTATTGGGCTCTATTGAATAATGAATGTTTTGAATTTTCTCCAAAAGTAAAGTAGTTGCAAACTCATGCTTTTAGAGACTTGTTTGGGCTCATGAGAGGAGTAGAAAAACATCAAAGATTTCAGTCCTGCATGATTCTACCAAGAAATGTGTGTTCATTGAAACCGCTGGTTTTTGATAGTTTGGGCCCTATTGAATAATGAATGTTTTGAATTTTCTCCAAAAGTAAAGTAGTTGCAAACTCATCCTTTTAGAAACTTGTTTGGGCTGTTGAGAGGAGTAAAAAACCATCAAAAATTTCAATGCTGCATGAATCTACCAAGAAATGTGATTCTTCATTCAAAACGCTGGTTTTTGCTATTGGGCTCTATTGAATAATGAATGTTTTGAATTTTCTCCAAAAGTAAAGTAGTTGCAAACTCATGCTTTTAGAGACTTGCTTGGGCTCATGAGAGGAGTAGAAAAACATCAAAAATTTCAGTCCTGCATGATTCTACCAAGAAATGTGTGTTCATTGAAACTGCTGGTTTTTGATAGTTTGGGCCCTATTGAATAATGAATGTTTTGAATTTTCTCCAAAAGTAAAGTAGTTGCAAACTCATCCTTTTAGAAACTTGTTTGGGCTGTTGAGAGGAGTAAAAAACCATCAAAAATTTCAATCCTGCATGATTCTACCAAGAAATGTGATTCTTCATTCAAAACGCTGGTTTTTGCTATTGGGCTCTATTGAATAATGAATGTTTTGAATTTTCTCCAAAAGTAAAGTAGTTGCAAACTCATGCTTTTAGAGATTTGTTTGGGCTCATGAGAGGAGTAGAAAAACATCAAAAATTTCAGTCCTGCATGATTCTACCAAGAAATGTGTGTTCATTGAAACCGCTGGTTTTTGATAGTTTGGGCCCTATTGAATAATGAATGTTTTAAATTTTCTCCAAAAGTAAAGTAGTTGCAAACTCATCCTTTTAGAAACTTGTTTGGGCTGTTGAGAGGAGTAAAAAACCATCAAAAATTTCAATCCTGCATGATTTTACCAAGAAATGTGATTCTTCATTCAAAACGCTGGTTTTTGCTATTGGGCTCTATTGAATAGTGAATGTTTTGAATTTTCTCCAGAAGTAAAGTAGCTGCAAACTCATGCTTTTAGAGACTTGTTTGGGCTCATGAGAGGAGTAGAAAAACATCAAAAATTTCAGTCCTGCATGATTCTACCAAGAAATGTGTGTTCATTGAAACCGCTGGTTTTTGATAGTTTGGGCCCTATTGAATAATGAATGTTTTGAATTTTCTCCAAAAGTAAAGTAGTTGCAAACTCATCCTTTTAGAAACTTGTTTGGGCTGTTGAGAGGAGTAAAAAACCATCAAAAATTTCAATCCTGCATGATTCTACCAAGAAATGTGATTCTTCATTCAAAACCTGATTTTTGCTATTGGGCTCTATTGAATAGTGAATGTTTTGAATTTTCTCCAAAAGTAAAGTAGTTGCAAACTTATGCTTTTAGAGACTTGTTTGGGCTCATGAGATGAGTAGAAAAACATCAAAAATTTCAGTCCTGCATGATTCTACCAAGACATGTGTGTTCATTGAAACGGCTGGTTTTTGATAGTTTGGGCCCTATTGAATAATGAATGTTTTGAATTTTCTCCAAAAGTAAAGTATTTGCAAACTCATGCTTTTAGAGACTTGTTTGGGCTCATGAGAGGAGTAGAAAAACCATCAAAAATTTCAATCCTGCTTGATTCTACCAAGAAATGTGATTCTTCATTCAAAACGCTGGTTTTTGCTATTGGGCTCTATAGAATAATGAATGTTTTGAATTTTCTCCAAAAGTAAAGTAGTTGCAAACTCATGCTTTTAGAGACTTGTTTGGGCTCATGAGAGGAGTAGAAAAACATCACAAATTTCAGTCCTGCATGATTCTACCAAGAAATGTGTGTTCATTCAAACCGCTGGTTTTTGATAGTTTGGGCCCTATTGAATAATGAATGTTTTGAATTTTCTCCAAAAGTAAAGTAGTTGCAAACTCATGCTTTTAGAGACTTGTTTGGGCTGTTGAGAGGAGTAAAAAACCATCAAAAATTTCAATCCTGCATGATTTTACCAAGAAATGTGATTCTTCATTCAAAACCTGATTTTTGCTATTGGGCTCTATTGAATAGTGAATGTTTTGAATTTTCTCCAAAAGTAAAGTAGTTGCAAACTCATGCTTTTAGAGACTTGTTTGGGCTCATGAGAGGAGTAGAAAAACATCAAAAATTTCAGTCCTGCATGATTCTACCAAGAAATGTGTGTTCATTCAAACCGCTGGTTTTTGATAGTTTGGGCCATATTGAATAATGAATGTTTTGAATTTTCTCCAAAAGTAAAGTAGTTGCAAACTCATGCTTTTAGAGACTTGTTTGGGCTCATGAGAGGAGTAGAAAAACATCAAAAATTTCAGTCCTGCATGATTCTACCAAGAAATGTGTGTTCATTGAAACCGCTGGTTTTTGATAGTTTGGGCCCTATTGAATAATGAATGTTTTGAATTTTCTCCAAAAGTAAAGTAGTTGCAAACTCATCCTTTTAGAAACTTGTTTGGGCTGTTGAGAGGAGTAAAAAACCATCAAAAATTTCAATCCTGCATGATTCTACCAAGAAATGTGATTCTTCATTCAAAACCTGATTTTTGCTATTGGGCTCTATTGAATAGTGAATGTTTTGAATTTTCTCCAAAAGTAAAGTAGTTGCAAACTTATGCTTTTAGAGACTTGTTTGGGCTCATGAGATGAGTAGAAAAACATCAAAAATTTCAGTCCTGCATGATTCTACCAAGACATGTGTGTTCATTGAAACGGCTGGTTTTTGATAGTTTGGGCCCTATTGAATAATGAATGTTTTGAATTTTCTCCAAAAGTAAAGTAGTTGCAAACTCATCCTTTTAGAAACTTGTTTGGGCTGTTGAGAGGAGTAAAAAACCATCAAAAATTTCAATCCTGCATGATTCTACCAAGAAATGTGATTCTTCATTCAAAACGCTGGTTTTTGCTATTGGGCTCTATTGAATAATGAATGTTTTGAATTTTCTCCAAAAGTAAAGTAGTTGCAAACTCATGCTTTTAGAGACTTGTTTGGGCTCATGAGAGGAGTAGAAAAACATCACAAATTTCAGTCCTGCATGATTCTACCAAGAAATGTGTGTTCATTGAAACCGCTGGTTTTTGATAGTTTGGGCCCTATTGAATAATGAATGTTTTGAATTTTCTCCAAAAGTAAAGTAGTTGCAAACTCATCCTTTTAGAAACTTGTTTGGGCTGTTGAGAGGAGTAAAAAACCATCAAAAATTTCAATCCTGCATGATTCTACCAAGAAATGTGATTCTTCATTCAAAACGCTGGTTTTTGCTATTGGGCTCTATTGAATAATGAATGTTTTGAATTTTCTCCAAAAGTAAAGTAGTTGCAAACTCATGCTTTTAGAGATTTGTTTGGGCTCATGAGAGGAGTAGAAAAACATCAAAAATTTCAGTCCTGCATGATTCTACCAAGAAATGTGTGTTCATTGAAACCGCTGGTTTTTGATAGTTTGGGCCCTATTGAATAATGAATGTTTTAAATTTTCTCCAAAAGTAAAGTAGTTGCAAACTCATCCTTTTAGAAACTTGTTTGGGCTGTTGAGAGGAGTAAAAAACCATCAAAAATTTCAATCCTGCATGATTTTAGCAAGAAATGTGATTCTTCATTCAAAACCTGTTTTTTGCTATTGGGCTCTATTGAATAGTGAATGTTTTGAATTTTCTCCAAAAGTAAAGTAGTTGCAAACTCATGCTTTTAGAGACTTGTTTGGGCTCATGAGATGAGTAGAAAAACATCAAAAATTTCAGTCCTGCATGATTCTACCAAGACATGTGTGTTCATTGAAACGGCTGGTTTTTGATCTTTTGGGCCCTATTGAATAATGAATGTTTTGAATTTTCTCCAAAAGTAAAGTAGTTGCAAACTCATCCTTTTAGAAACTTGTTTGGGCTGTTGAGAGGAGTAAAAAACCATCAAAAATTTCAATCCTGCATGATTCTACCAAGAAATGTGATTCTTCATTCAAAACGCTGGTTTTTGCTATTGGGCTCTATTGAATAATGAATGTTTTGAATTTTCTCCAAAAGTAAAGTAGTTCCAAACTCATGCTTTTAGAGACTTGTTTGGGCTCATGAGAGGAGTAGAAAAACATCAAAAATTTCAGTCCTGCATGATTCTACCAAGAAATGTGTGTTCATTCAAACCGCTGGTTTTTGATAGTTTGGGCCCTATTGAATAATGAATGTTTTGAATTTTCTCCAAAAGTAAAGTAGTTGCAAACTCATGCTTTTAGAGACTTGTTTGGGCTCATGAGAGGAGTAGAAAAACATCAAAAATTTCAGTCCTGCATGATTCTACCAAGAAATGTGTGTTCATTGAAACCGCTGGTTTTTGATAGTTTGGGCCCTATTGAATAATGAATGTTTTGAATTTTCTTCAAAAGTAAAGTAGTTGCAAACTCATCCTTTTAGAAACTTGTTTGGGCTGTTGAGAGGAGTAAAAAACCATCAAAAATTTCAATCCTGCATGATTCTACCAAGAAATGTGATTCTTCATTCAAAACGCTGGTTTTTGCTATTGGGCTCTATTGAATAATGAATGTTTTGAATTTTCTCCAAAAGTAAAGTAGTTGCAAACTCATGCTTTTAGAGACTTGTTTGGGCTCATGAGAGGAGTAGAAAAACATCAAAAATTTCAGTCCTGCATGATTCTACCAAGAAATGTGTGTTCATTGAAACCGCTGGTTTTTGATAGTTTGGGCCCTATTGAATAATGAATGTTTTGAATTTTCTCCAAAAGTAAAGTAGTTGCAAACTCATCCTTTTAGAAACTTGTTTGGGCTGTTGAGAGGAGTAAAAAACCATCAAAAATTCCAATCCTGCATGATTCTACCAAGAAATGTGATTCTTCATTCAAAACGCTGGTTTTTGCTATTGGGCTCTATTGAATAATGAATGTTTTGAATTTTCTCCAAAAGAAAAGTAGTTGCAAACTCATGCTTTTAGAGATTTGTTTGGGCTCATGAGAGGAGTAGAAAAACATCAAAAATTTCAGTCCTGCATGATTCTACCAAGAAATGTGTGTTCATTGAAACCGCTGGTTTTTGATAGTTTGGGCCCTATTGAATAATGAATGTTTTAAATTTTCTCCAAAAGTAAAGTAGTTGCAAACTCATCCTTTTAGAAACTTGTTTGGGCTGTTGAGAGGAGTAAAAAACCATCAAAAATTTCAATCCTGCATGATTTTACCAAGAAATGTGATTCTTCATTCAAAACCTGATTTTTGCTATTGGGCTCTATTGAATAGTGAATGTTTTGAATTTTCTCCAAAAGTAAAGTAGTTGCAAACTCATGCTTTTAGAGACTTGTTTGGGCTCATGAGAGGAGTAGAAAAACATCAAAAATTTCAGTCCTGCATGATTCTACCAAGAAATGTGTGTTCATTGAAACCGCTGGTTTTTGATAGTTTGGGCCCTATTGAATAATGAATGTTTTGAATTTTCTCCAAAAGTAAAGTAGTTGCAAACTCATCCTTTTAGAAACTTGTTTGGGCTGTTGAGAGGAGTAAAAAACCATCAAAAATTTCAATCCTGCATGATTCTACCAAGAAATGTGATTCTTCATTCAAAACCTGATTTTTGCTATTGGGCTCTATTGAATAGTGAATGTTTTGAATTTTCTCCAAAAGTAAAGTAGTTGCAAACTTATGCTTTTAGAGACTTGTTTGGGCTCATGAGATGAGTAGAAAAACATCAAAAATTTCAGTCCTGCATGATTCTACCAAGACATGTGTGTTCATTGAAACGGCTGGTTTTTGATAGTTTGGGCCCTATTGAATAATGAATGTTTTGAATTTTCTCCAAAAGTAAAGTAGTTGCAAACTCATCCTTTTAGAAACTTGTTTGGGCTGTTGAGAGGAGTAAAAAACCATCAAAAATTTCAATCCTGCATGATTCTACCAAGAAATGTGATTCTTCATTCAAAACGCTGGTTTTTGCTATTGGGCTCTATTGAATAATGAATGTTTTGAATTTTCTCCAAAAGTAAAGTAGTTGCAAACTCATGCTTTTAGAGACTTGTTTGGGCTCATGAGAGGAGTAGAAAAACATCACAAATTTCAGTCCTGCATGATTCTACCAAGAAATGTGTGTTCATTCAAACCGCTGGTTTTTGATAGTTTGGGCCCTATTGAATAATGAATGTTTTGAATTTTCTCCAAAAGTAAAGTATTTGCAAACTCATGCTTTTAGAGACTTGTTTGGGCTCATGAGAGGAGTAGAAAAACCATCAAAAATTTCAATCCTGCATGATTCTACCAAGAAATGTGATTCTTCATTCAAAACGCTGGTTTTTGCTATTGGGCTCTATTGAATAATGAATGTTTTGAATTTTCTCCAAAAGTAAAGTAGTTGCAAACTCATGCTTTTAGAGACTTGTTTGGGCTCATGAGAGGAGTAGAAAAACATCACAAATTTCAGTCCTGCATGATTCTACCAAGAAATGTGTGTTCATTCAAACCGCTGGTTTTTGATAGTTTGGGCCCTATTGAATAATGAATGTTTTGAATTTTCTCCAAAAGTAAAGTAGTTGCAAACTCATGCTTTTAGAGACTTGTTTGGGCTGTTGAGAGGAGTAAAAAACCATCAAAAATTTCAATCCTGCATGATTTTACCAAGAAATGTGATTCTTCATTCAAAACCTGATTTTTGCTATTGGGCTCTATTGAATAATGAATGTTTTGAATTTTCTCCAAAAGTAAAGTAGTTGCAAACTCATGCTTTTAGAGACTTGTTTGGGCTCATGAGAGGAGTAGAAAAACATCACAAATTTCAGTCCTGCATGATTCTACCAAGAAATGTGTGTTCATTGAAACCGCTGGTTTTTGATAGTTTGGGCCCTATTGAATAATGAATGTTTTGAATTTTCTCCAAAAGTAAAGTAGTTGCAAACTCATGCTTTTAGAGACTTGTTTGGGCTCATGAGAGGAGTAGAAAAACATCAAAAATTTCAGTCCTGCATGATTCTACCAAGAAATGTGTGTTCATTGAAACCGCTGGTTTTTGATAGTTTGGGCCCTATTGAATAATGAATGTTTTGAATTTTCTCCAAAAGTAAAGTAGTTGCAAACTCATCCTTTTAGAAACTTGTTTGGGCTGTTGAGAGGAGTAAAAAACCATCAAAAATTTCAATCCTGCATGATTCTACCAAGAAATGTGATTCTTCATTCAAAACGCTGGTTTTTGCTATTGGGCTCTATTGAATAATGAATGTTTTGAATTTTCTCCAAAAGTAAAGTAGTTGCAAACTCATGCTTTTAGAGATTTGTTTGGGCTCATGAGAGGAGTAGAAAAACATCAAAAATTTCAGTCCTGCATGATTCTACCAAGAAATGTGTGTTCATTGAAACCGCTGGTTTTTGATAGTTTGGGCCCTATTGAATAATGAATGTTTTAAATTTTCTCCAAAAGTAAAGTAGTTGCAAACTCATCCTTTTAGAAACTTGTTTGGGCTGTTGAGAGGAGTAAAAAACCATCAAAAATTTCAATCCTGCATGATTTTAGCAAGAAATGTGATTCTTCATTCAAAACCTGATTTTTGCTATTGGGCTCTATTGAATAGTGAATGTTTTGAATTTTCTCCAAAAGTAAAGTAGTTGCAAACTCATGCTTTTAGAGACTTGTTTGGGCTCATGAGAGGAGTAGAAAAACATCAAAAATTTCAGTCCTGCATGATTCTACCAAGAAATGTGTGTTCATTCAAACCGCTGGTTTTTGATAGTTTGGGCCCTATTGAATAATGAATGTTTTGAATTTTCTCCAAAAGTAAAGTAGTTGCAAACTCATGCTTTTAGAGACTTGTTTGGGCTCATGAGAGGAGTAGAAAAACATCAAAAATTTCAGTCCTGCATGATTCTACCAAGAAATGTGTGTTCATTCAAACCGCTGGTTTTTGATAGTTTGGGCCCTATTGAATAATGAATGTTTTGAATTTTCTCCAAAAGTAAAGTAGTTGCAAACTCATCCTTTTAGAAACTTGTTTGGGCTGTTGAGAGGAGTAAAAAAACATCAAAAATTTCAATCCTGCATGATTCTACCAAGAAATGTGATTCTTCATTCAAAACGCTGGTTTTTGCTATTGGGCTCTATTGAATAATGAATGTTTTGAATTTTCTCCAAAAGTAAAGTAGTTGCAAACTCATGCTTTTAGAGACTTGTTTGGGCTCATGAGAGGAGTAGAAAAACATCAAAGATTTCAGTCCTGCATGATTCTACCAAGAAATGTGTGTTCATTGAAACCGCTGGTTTTTGATAGTTTGGGCCCTATTGAATAATGAATGTTTTGAATTTTCTCCAAAAGTAAAGTAGTTGCAAACTCATCCTTTTAGAAACTTGTTTGGGCTGTTGAGAGGAGTAAAAAACCATCAAAAATTTCAATGCTGCATGAATCTACCAAGAAATGTGATTCTTCATTCAAAACGCTGGTTTTTGCTATTGGGCTCTATTGAATAATGAATGTTTTGAATTTTCTCCAAAAGTAAAGTAGTTGCAAACTCATGCTTTTAGAGACTTGCTTGGGCTCATGAGAGGAGTAGAAAAACATCAAAAATTTCAGTCCTGCATGATTCTACCAAGAAATGTGTGTTCATTGAAACTGCTGGTTTTTGATAGTTTGGGCCCTATTGAATAATGAATGTTTTGAATTTTCTCCAAAAGTAAAGTAGTTGCAAACTCATCCTTTTAGAAACTTGTTTGGGCTGTTGAGAGGAGTAAAAAACCATCAAAAATTTCAATCCTGCATGATTCTACCAAGAAATGTGATTCTTCATTCAAAACGCTGGTTTTTGCTATTGGGCTCTATTGAATAATGAATGTTTTGAATTTTCTCCAAAAGTAAAGTAGTTGCAAACTCATGCTTTTAGAGATTTGTTTGGGCTCATGAGAGGAGTAGAAAAACATCAAAAATTTCAGTCCTGCATGATTCTACCAAGAAATGTGTGTTCATTGAAACCGCTGGTTTTTGATAGTTTGGGCCCTATTGAATAATGAATGTTTTAAATTTTCTCCAAAAGTAAAGTAGTTGCAAACTCATCCTTTTAGAAACTTGTTTGGGCTGTTGAGAGGAGTAAAAAACCATCAAAAATTTCAATCCTGCATGATTTTACCAAGAAATGTGATTCTTCATTCAAAACGCTGGTTTTTGCTATTGGGCTCTATTGAATAGTGAATGTTTTGAATTTTCTCCAGAAGTAAAGTAGCTGCAAACTCATGCTTTTAGAGACTTGTTTGGGCTCATGAGAGGAGTAGAAAAACATCAAAAATTTCAGTCCTGCATGATTCTACCAAGAAATGTGTGTTCATTGAAACCGCTGGTTTTTGATAGTTTGGGCCCTATTGAATAATGAATGTTTTGAATTTTCTCCAAAAGTAAAGTAGTTGCAAACTCATCCTTTTAGAAACTTGTTTGGGCTGTTGAGAGGAGTAAAAAAACATCAAAAATTTCAATCCTGCATGATTCTACCAAGAAATGTGATTCTTCATTCAAAACGCTGGTTTTTGCTATTGGGCTCTATTGAATAGTGAATGTTTTGAATTTTCTCCAAAAGTAAAGTAGTTGCAAACTCATGCTTTTAGAGACTTGTTTGGGCTCATCAGAGGAGTAGAAAAACATCAAAGATTTCAGTCCTGCATGATTCTACCAAGAAATGTGTGTTCATTGAAACCGCTGGTTTTTGATAGTTTGGGCCCTATTGAATAATGAATGTTTTGAATTTTCTCCAAAAGTAAAGTAGTTGCAAACTCATCCTTTTAGAAACTTGTTTGGGCTGTTGAGAGGAGTAAAAAACCATCAAAAATTTCAATGCTGCATGAATCTACCAAGAAATGTGATTCTTCATTCAAAACGCTGGTTTTTGCTATTGGGCTCTATTGAATAATGAATGTTTTGAATTTTCTCCAAAAGTAAAGTAGTTGCAAACTCATGCTTTTAGAGACTTGTTTGGGCTCATGAGAGGAGTAGAAAAACATCAAAAATTTCAGTCCTGCATGATTCTACCAAGAAATGTGTGTTCATTGAAACCGCTGGTTTTTGATAGTTTGGGCCCTATTGAATAATGAATGTTTTGAATTTTCTCCAAAAGTAAAGTAGTTGCAAACTCATCCTTTTAGAAACTTGTTTGGGCTGTTGAGAGGAGTAAAAAACCATCAAAAATTTCAATCCTGCATGATTCTACCAAGAAATGTGATTCTTCATTCAAAACGCTGGTTTTTGCTATTGGGCTCTATTGAATAATGAATGTTTTGAATTTTCTCCAAAAGTAAAGTAGTTGCAAACTCATGCTTTTAGAGACTTGTTTGGGCTCATGAGAGGAGTAGAAAAACATCAAAAATTTCAGTCCTGCATGATTCTACCAAGAAATGTGTGTTCATTGAAACCGCTGGTTTTTGATAGTTTGGGCCCTATTGAATAATGAATGTTTTGAATTTTCTCCAAAAGTAAAGTAGTTGCAAACTCATCCTTTTAGAAACTTGTTTGGGCTGTTGAGAGGAGTAAAAAACCATCAAAAATTTCAATCCTGCATGATTCTACCAAGAAATGTGATTCTTCATTCAAAACGCTGGTTTTTGCTATTGGGCTCTATTGAATAATGAATGTTTTGAATTTTCTCCAAAAGTAAAGTAGTTGCAAACTCATGCTTTTAGAGATTTGTTTGGGCTCATGAGAGGAGTAGAAAAACATCAAAAATTTCAGTCCTGCATGATTCTACCAAGAAATGTGTGTTCATTGAAACCGCTGGTTTTTGATAGTTTGGGCCCTATTGAATAATGAATGTTTTAAATTTTCTCCAAAAGTAAAGTAGTTGCAAACTCATCCTTTTAGAAACTTGTTTGGGCTGTTGAGAGGAGTAAAAAACCATCAAAAATTTCAATCCTGCATGATTTTACCAAGAAATGTGATTCTTCATTCAAAACCTGATTTTTGCTATTGGGCTCTATTGAATAGTGAATGTTTTGAATTTTCTCCAAAAGTAAAGTAGTTGCAAACTCATGCTTTTAGAGACTTGTTTGGGCTCATGAGAGGAGTAGAAAAACATCAAAAATTTCAGTCCTGCATGATTCTACCAAGAAATGTGTGTTCATTCAAGCCGCTGGTTTTTGATAGTTTGGGCCCTATTGAATAATGAATGTTTTGAATTTTCTCCAAAAGTAAAGTAGTTGCAAACTCATGCTTTTAGAGACTTGTTTGGGCTCATGAGAGGAGTAGAAAAACATCAAAAATTTCAGTCCTGCATGATTCTACCAAGAAATGTGTTTCTTCATTCAAAACCTGATTTTTGCTATTGGGCTCTATTGAATAGTGAATGTTTTGAATTTTCTCCAAAAGTAAAGTAGTTGCAAACTCATGCTTTTAGAGACTTGTTTGGGCTCATGAGATGAGTAGAAAAACATCAAAAATTTCAGTCCTGCATGATTCTACCAAGACATGTGTGTTCATTGAAACGGCTGGTTTTTGATAGTTTGGGCCCTATTGAATAATGAATGTTTTGAATTTTCTCCAAAAGTAAAGTAGTTGCAAACTCATCCTTTTAGAAACTTGTTTGGGCTGTTGAGAGGAGTAAAAAACCATCAAAAATTTCAATCCTGCATGATTCTACCAAGAAATGTGATTCTTCATTCAAAACGCTGGTTTTTGCTATTGGGCTCTATTGAATAATGTTTTTAATTTTCTCCAAAAGTAAAGTAGTTGCAAACTTATGCTTTTAGAGATTTGTTTGGGCTCATGAGAGGAGTAGAAAAACATCAAAAATTTCAGTCCTGCATGATTCTACCAAGAAATGTGTGTTCATTGAAACCGCTGGTTTTTGATAGTTTGGGCCCTATTGAATAATGAATGTTTTAAATTTTCTCCAAAAGTAAAGTAGTTGCAAACTCATCCTTTTAGAAACTTGTTTGGGCTGTTGAGAGGAGTAAAAAACCATCAAAAATTTCAATCCTGCATGATTCTACCAAGAAATGTGATTCTTCATTCAAAACGCTGGTTTTTGCTATTGGGCTCTATTGAATAATGAATGTTTTGAATTTTCTCCAGAAGTAAAGTAGTTGCAAACTCATGCTTTTAGAGATTTGTTTGGGCTCATGAGAGGAGTAGAAAAACATCAAAAATTTCAGTCCTGCATGATTCTACCAAGAAATGTGTGTTCATTGAAACCGCTGGTTTTTGATAGTTTGGGCCCTATTGAATAATGAATGTTTTAAATTTTCTCCAAAAGTAAAGTAGTTGCAAACTCATCCTTTTAGAAACTTGTTTGGGCTGTTGAGAGGAGTAAAAAACCATCAAAAATTTCAATCCTGCATGATTTTACCAAGAAATGTGATTCTTCATTCAAAACCTGATTTTTGCTATTGGGCTCTATTGAATAGTGAATGTTTTGAATTTTCTCCAAAAGTAAAGTAGTTGCAAACTCATGCTTTTAGAGACTTGTTTGGGCTCATGAGAGGAGTAGAAAAACATCAAAAATTTCAGTCCTGCATGATTCTACCAAGAAATGTGTGTTCATTGAAACCGCTGGTTTTTGATAGTTTGGGCCCTATTGAATAATGAATGTTTTGAATTTTCTCCAAAAGTAAAGTAGTTGCAAACTCATGCTTTTAGAGACTTGTTTGGGCTCATGAGAGGAGTAGAAAAACATCAAAAATTTCAGTCCTGCATGATTCTACCAAGAAATGTGTGTTCATTCAAACCGCTGGTTTTTGATAGTTTGGGCCCTATTGAATAATGAATGTTTTGAATTTTCTCCAAAAGTAAAGTAGTTGCAAACTCATCCTTTTAGAAACTTGTTTGGGCTGTTGAGAGGAGTAAAAAACCATCAAAAATTTCAATCCTGCATGATTTTACCAAGAAATGTGATTCTTCATTCAAAACCTGATTTTTGCTATTGGGCTCTATTGAATAGTGAATGTTTTGAATTTTCTCCAAAAGTAAAGTAGTTGCAAACTCATGCTTTTAGAGACTTGTTTGGGCTCATGAGAGGAGTAGAAAAACATCAAAAATTTCAGTCCTGCATGATTCTACCAAGAAATGTGTGTTCATTCAAACCGCTGGTTTTTGATAGTTTGGGCCCTATTGAATAATGAATGGTTTGAATTTTCTCCAAAAGTAAAGTAGTTGCAAACTCATGCTTTTAGAGACTTGTTTGGGCTCATGAGAGGAGTAGAAAAACATCAAAAATTTCAGTCCTGCATGATTCTACCAAGAAATGTGTGTTCATTCAAACCGCTGGTTTTTGATAGTTTGGGCCCTATTGAATAATGAATGTTTTGAATTTTCTCCAAAAGTAAAGTAGTTGCAAACTCATCCTTTTAGAAACTTGTTTGGGCTGTTGAGAGGAGTAAAAAACCATCAAAAATTTCAATCCTGCATGATTCTACCAAGAAATGTGATTCTTCATTCAAAACGCTGTTTTTTGCTATTGGGCTCTATTGAATAATGTTTTGAATTTTCTCCAAATGTAAAGTAGTTGCAAACTCATGCTTTTAGAGATTTGTTTGGGCTCATGAGAGGAGTAGAAAAACATCAAAAATTTCAGTCCTGCATGATTCTACCAAGAAATGTGTGTTCATTGAAACCGCTGGTTTTTGATAGTTTGGGCCCTATTGAATAATGAATGTTTTAAATTTTCTCCAAAAGTAAAGTAGTTGCAAACTCATCCTTTTAGAAACTTGTTTGGGCTGTTGAGAGGAGTAAAAAACCATCAAAAATTTCAATCCTGCATGATTTTACCAAGAAATGTGATTCTTCATTCAAAACGCTGGTTTTTGCTATTGGGCTCTATTGAATAATGTTTTGAATTTTCTCCAAATGTAAAGTAGTTGCAAACTCATGCTTTTAGAGATTTGTTTGGGCTCATGAGAGGAGTAGAAAAACATCAAAAATTTCAGTCCTGCATGATTCTACCAAGAAATGTGTGTTCATTGAAACCGCTGGTTTTTGATAGTTTGGGCCCTATTGAATAATGAATGTTTTAAATTTTCTCCAAAAGTAAAGTAGTTGCAAACTCATCCTTTTAGAAACTTGTTTGGGCTGTTGAGAGGAGTAAAAAACCATCAAAAATTTCAATCCTGCATGATTTTACCAAGAAATGTGATTCTTCATTCAAAACCTGATTTTTGCTATTGGGCTCTATTGAATAGTGAATGTTTTGAATTTTCTCCAAAAGTAAAGTAGTTGCAAACTCATGCTTTTAGAGACTTGTTTGGGCTCATGAGAGGAGTAGAAAAACATCAAAAATTTCAGTCCTGCATGATTCTACCAAGAAATGTGTGTTCATTGAAACCGCTGGTTTTTGATAGTTTGGGCCCTATTGAATAATGAATGTTTTGAATTTTCTCCAAAAGTAAAGTAGTTGCAAACTCATGCTTTTAGAGACTTGTTTGGGCTCATGAGAGGAGTAGAAAAACATCAAAAATTTCAGTCCTGCATGATTCTACCAAGAAATGTGTGTTCATTCAAACCGCTGGTTTTTGATAGTTTGGGCCCTATTGAATAATGAATGTTTTGAATTTTCTCCAAAAGTAAAGTAGTTGCAAACTCATCCTTTTAGAAACTTGTTTGGGCTGTTGAGAGGAGTAAAAAACCATCAAAAATTTCAATCCTGCATGATTTTACCAAGAAATGTGATTCTTCATTCAAAACCTGATTTTTGCTATTGGGCTCTATTGAATAGTGAATGTTTTGAATTTTCTCCAAAAGTAAAGTAGTTGCAAACTCATGCTTTTAGAGACTTGTTTGGGCTCATGAGAGGAGTAGAAAAACATCAAAAATTTCAGTCCTGCATGATTCTACCAAGAAATGTGTGTTCATTCAAACCGCTGGTTTTTGATAGTTTGGGCCCTATTGAATAATGAATGGTTTGAATTTTCTCCAAAAGTAAAGTAGTTGCAAACTCATGCTTTTAGAGACTTGTTTGGGCTCATGAGAGGAGTAGAAAAACATCAAAAATTTCAGTCCTGCATGATTCTACCAAGAAATGTGTGTTCATTCAAACCGCTGGTTTTTGATAGTTTGGGCCCTATTGAATAATGAATGTTTTGAATTTTCTCCAAAAGTAAAGTAGTTGCAAACTCATCCTTTTAGAAACTTGTTTGGGCTGTTGAGAGGAGTAAAAAACCATCAAAAATTTCAATCCTGCATGATTCTACCAAGAAATGTGATTCTTCATTCAAAACGCTGGTTTTTGCTATTGGGCTCTATTGAATAATGAATGATTTGAATTTTCTCCAAAAGTAAAGTAGTTGCAAACTCATGCTTTTAGAGACTTGTTTGGGCTCATGAGAGGAGTAGAAAAACATCAAAAATTTCAGTCCTGCATGATTCTACCAAGAAATGTGTGTTCGTTGAAACCGCTGGTTTTTGATAGTTTGGGCCCTATTGAATAATGAATGTTTTGAATTTTCTCCAAAAGTAAAGTAGTTGCAAACTCATCCTTTTAGAAACTTGTTTGGGCTGTTGAGAGGAGTAAAAAACCATCAAAAATTTCAATCCTGCATGATTCTACCAAGAAATGTGATTCTTCATTCAAAACGCTGGTTTTTGCTATTGGGCTCTATTGAATAATGAATGTTTTGAATTTTCTCCAAAAGTAAAGTAGTTGCAAACTCATGCTTTTAGAGACTTGTTTGGGCTCATGAGAGGAGTAGAAAAACATCAAAAATTTCAGTCCTGCATGATTCTACCAAGAAATGTGTGTTCATTGAAACCGCTGGTTTTTGATAGTTTGGGCCCTATTGAATAATGAATGTTTTGAATTTTCTCCAAAAGTAAAGTAGTTGCAAACTCATCCTTTTAGAAACTTGTTTGGGCTGTTGAGAGGAGTAAAAAACCATCAAAAATTTCAATCCTGCATGATTCTACCAAGAAATGTGATTCTTCATTCAAAATGCTGGTTTTTGCTATTGGGCTCTATTGAATAATGAATGTTTTGAATTTTCTCCAAAAGTAAAGTAGTTGCAAACTCATGCTTTTAGAGATTTGTTTGGGCTCATGAGAGGAGTAGAAAAACATCAAAAATTTCAGTCCTGCATGATTCTACCAAGAAATGTGTGTTCATTGAAACCGATGGTTTTTGATAGTTTGGGCCCTATTGAATAATGAATGTTTTAAATTTTCTCCAAAAGTAAAGTAGTTGCAAACTCATCCTTTTAGAAACTTGTTTGGGCTGTTGAGAGGAGTAAAAAACCATCAAAAATTTCAATCCTGCATGATTTTACCAAGAAATGTGATTCTTCATTCAAAACCTGATTTTTGCTATTGGGCTCTATTGAATAGTGAATGTTTTGAATTTTCTCCAAAAGTAAAGTAGTTGCAAACTCATGCTTTTAGAGACTTGTTTGGGCTCATGAGAGGAGTAGAAAAACATCAAAAATTTCAGTCCTGCATGATTCTACCAAGAAATGTGTGTTCATTCAAACCGCTGGTTTTTGATAGTTTGGGCCCTATTGAATAATGAATGTTTTGAATTTTCTCCAAAAGTAAAGTAGTTGCAAACTCATGCTTTTAGAGACTTGTTTGGGTTCATGAGAGGAGTAGAAAAACATCAAAAATTTCAGTCCTGCATGATTCTACCAAGAAATGTGTGTTCATTCAAACCGCTGGTTTTTGATCGTTTGGGCCCTATTGAATAATGAATGTTTTGAATTTTCTCCAAAAGTAAAGTAGTTGCAAACTCATCCTTTTAGAAACTTGTTTGGGCTGTTGAGAGGAGTAAAAAACCATCAAAAATTTCAATCCTGCATGATTCTACCAAGAAATGTGATTCTTCATTCAAAACGCTGGTTTTTGCTATTGGGCTCTATTGAATAATGAATGTTTTGAATTTTCTCCAGAAGTAAAGTAGTTGCAAACTCATGCTTTTAGAGACTTGTTTGGGCTCATGAGAGGAGTAGAAAAACATCAAAAATTTCAGTCCTGCATGATTCTACCAAGAAATGTGTGTTCATTGAAACGGCTGGTTTTTGATAGTTTGGGCCCTATTGAATAATGAATGTTTTGAATTTTCTCCAAAAGTAAAGTAGTTGCAAACTCATCCTTTTAGAAACTTGTTTGGGCTGTTGAGAGGAGTAAAAAACCATCAAAAATTTCAATCCTGCATGATTCTACCAAGAAATGTGATTCTTCATTCAAAACGCTGGTTTTTGCTATTGGGCTCTATTGAATAATGAATGTTTTGAATTTTCTCCAAAAGTAAAGTAGTTGCAAACTCATGCTTTTAGAGACTTGTTTGGGCTCATGAGAGGAGTAGAAAAACATCAAAAATTTCAGTCCTGCATGATTCTACCAAGAAATGTGTGTTCATTGAAACCGCTGGTTTTTGATAGTTTGGGCCCTATTGAATAATGAATGTTTTGAATTTTCTCCAAAAGTAAAGTAGTTGCAAACTCATCCTTTTAGAAACTTGTTTGGGCTGTTGAGAGGAGTAAAAAACCATCAAAAATTTCAATCCTGCATGATTCTACCAAGAAATGTGATTCTTCATTCAAAATGCTGGTTTTTGCTATTGGGCTCTATTGAATAATGAATGTTTTGAATTTTCTCCAAAAGTAAAGTAGTTGCAAACTCATGCTTTTAGAGATTTGTTTGGGCTCATGAGAGGAGTAGAAAAACATCAAAAATTTCAGTCCTGCATGATTCTACCAAGAAATGTGTGTTCATTGAAACCGCTGGTTTTTGATAGTTTGGGCCCTATTGAATAATGAATGTTTTAAATTTTCTCCAAAAGTAAAGTAGTTGCAAACTCATCCTTTTAGAAACTTGTTTGGGCTGTTGAGAGGAGTAAAAAACCATCAAAAATTTCAATCCTGCATGATTTTACCAAGAAATGTGATTCTTCATTCAAAACCTGATTTTTGCTATTGGGCTCTATTGAATAGTGAATGTTTTGAATTTTCTCCAAAAGTAAAGTAGTTGCAAACTCATGCTTTTAGAGACTTGTTTGGGCTCATGAGAGGAGTAGAAAAACATCAAAAATTTCAGTCCTGCATGATTCTACCAAGAAATGTGTGTTCATTCAAACCACTGGTTTTTGATAGTTTGGGCCCTATTGAATAATGAATGTTTTGAATTTTCTCCAAAAGTAAAGTAGTTGCAAACTCATGCTTTTAGAGACTTGTTTGGGCTCATGAGAGGAGTAGAAAAACATCAAAAATTTCAGTCCTGCATGATTCTACCAAGAAATGTGTGTTCATTCAAACCGCTGGTTTTTGATCGTTTGGGCCCTATTGAATAATGAATGTTTTGAATTTTCTCCAAAAGTAAAGTAGTTGCAAACTCATCCTTTTAGAAACTTGTTTGGGCTGTTGAGAGGAGTAAAAAACCATCAAAAATTTCAATCCTGCATGATTCTACCAAGAAATGTGATTCTTCATTCAAAACGCTGGTTTTTGCTATTGGGCTCTATTGAATAATGAATGTTTTGAATTTTCTCCAGAAGTAAAGTAGTTGCAAACTCATGCTTTTAGAGACTTGTTTGGGCTCATGAGAGGAGTAGAAAAACATCAAAAATTTCAGTCCTGTATGATTCTACCAAGAAATGTGTGTTCATTGAAACCGCTGGTTTTTGATAGTTTGGGCCCTATTGAATAATGAATGTTTTGAATTTTCTCCAAAAGTAAAGTAGTTGCAAACTCATCCTTTTAGAAACTTGTTTGGGCTGTTGAGAGGAGTAGAAAAACATCAAAAATTTCAGTCCTGCATGATTCTACCAAGAAATGTGTGTTCATTCAAACCGCTGGTTTTTGAGTTTGGGCCCTATTGAATAATGTTTTGAATTTTCTCCAAAAGTAAAGTAGTTGCAAACTCATCCTTTTAGAAACTTGTTTGGGCTGTTGAGAGGAGTAAAAAACCATCAAAAATTTCAATCCTGCATGATTCTACCAAGAAATGTGATTCTTCATTCAAAACCTGATTTTTGCTATTTTGCTCTATTGAATAGTGAATGTTTTGAATTTTCTCCAAAAGTAAAGTAGTTGCAAACACATGCTTTTAGAGACTTGTTTGGGCTCATGAGATGAGTAGAAAAACATCAAAAATTTCAGTCCTGCATGATTCTACCAAGACATGTGTGTTCATTGAAACGGCTGGTTTTTGATAGTTTGGGCCCTATTGAATAATGAATGTTTTGAATTTTCTCCAAAAGTAAAGTAGTTGCAAACTCATCCTTTTAGAAACTTGTTTGGGCTGTTGAGAGGAGTAAAAAACCATCAAAAATTTCAATCCTGCATGATTCTACCAAGAAATGTGATTCTTCATTCAAAACGCTGGTTTTTGCTATTGGGCTCTATTGAATAATGTTTTGAATTTTCTCCAAAAGTAAAGTAGTTGCAAACTCATGCTTTTAGAGATTTGTTTGGGCTCATGAGAGGAGTAGAAAAACATCAAAAATTTCAATCCTGCATGATTCTACCAAGAAATGTGTGTTCATTGAAACCGCTGGTTTTTGATAGTTTGGGCCCTATTGAATAATGAATGTTTTAAATTTTCTCCAAAAGTAAAGTAGTTGCAAACTCATCCTTTTAGAAACTTGTTTGGGCTGTTGAGAGGAGTAAAAAACCATCAAAAATTTCAATCCTGCATGATTTTACCAAGAAATGTGATTCTTCATTCAAAACCTGATTTTTGCTATTGGGCTCTATTGAATAGTGAATGTTTTGAATTTTCTCCAAAAGTAAAGTAGTTGCAAACTCATACTTTTAGAGACTTGTTTGGGCTCATGAGAGGAGTAGAAAAACATCAAAAATTTCAGTCCTGCATGATTCTACCAAGAAATGTGTGTTCATTCAAACCGCTGGTTTTTGATAGTTTGGGCCCTATTGAATAATGAATGTTTTGAATTTTCTCCAAAAGTAAAGTAGTTGCAAACTCATGCTTTTAGAGACTTGTTTGGGCTCATGAGAGGAGTAGAAAAACATCAAAAATTTCAGTCCTGCATGATTCTACCAAGAAATGTGTGTTCATTGAAACCGCTGGTTTTTGATAGTTTGGGCCCTATTGAATAATGAATGTTTTGAATTTTCTCCAAAAGTAAAGTAGTTGCAAACTCATCCTTTTAGAAACTTGTTTGGGCTGTTGAGAGGAGTAAAAAACCATCAAAAATTTCAATCCTGCATGATTCTACCAAGAAATGTGATTCTTCATTCAAAACGCTGGTTTTTGCTATTGGGCTCTATTGAATAATGAATGTTTTGAATTTTCTCCAAAAGTAAAGTAGTTGCAAACTCATGCTTTTAGAGACTTGTTTGGGCTCATGAGAGGAGTAGAAAAACATCAAAAATTTCAGTCCTGCATGATTCTACCAAGAAATGTGTGTTCATTGAAACCGCTGGTTTTTGATAGTTTGGGCCCTATTGAATAATGAATGTTTTGAATTTTCTCCAAAAGTAAAGTAGTTGCAAACTCATCCTTTTAGAAACTTGTTTGGGCTGTTGAGAGGAGTAAAAAACCATCAAAAATTTCAATCCTGCATGATTCTACCAAGAAATGTGATTCTTCATTCAAAACGCTGGTTTTTGCTATTGGGCTCTATTGAATAATGAATGTTTTGAATTTTCTCCAAAAGTAAAGTAGTTGCAAACTCATGCTTTTAGAGACTTGTTTGGGCTCATGAGAGGAGTAGAAAAACATCAAAAATTTCAGTCCTGCATGATTCTACCAAGAAATGTGTGTTCATTGAAACCGCTGGTTTTTGATAGTTTGGGCCCTATTGAATAATGAATGTTTTGAATTTTCTCCAAAAGTAAAGTAGTTGCAAACTCATCCTTTTAGAAACTTGTTTGGGCTGTTGAGAGGAGTAAAAAACCATCAAAAATTTCAATCCTGCATGATTCTACCAAGAAATGTGATTCTTCATTCAAAATGCTGGTTTTTGCTATTGGGCTCTATTGAATAATGAATGTTTTGAATTTTCTCCAAAAGTAAAGTAGTTGCAAACTCATGCTTTTAGAGATTTGTTTGGGCTCATGAGAGGAGTAGAAAAACATCAAAAATTTCAGTCCTGCATGATTCTACCAAGAAATGTGTGTTCATTGAAACCGCTGGTTTTTGATAGTTTGGGCCCTATTGAATAATGAATGTTTTAAATTTTCTCCAAAAGTAAAGTAGTTGCAAACTCATCCTTTTAGAAACTTGTTTGGGCTGTTGAGAGGAGTAAAAAACCATCAAAAATTTCAATCCTGCATGATTTTACCAAGAAATGTGATTCTTCATTCAAAACCTGATTTTTGCTATTGGGCTCTATTGAATAGTGAATGTTTTGAATTTTCTCCAAAAGTAAAGTAGTTGCAAACTCATGCTTTTAGAGACTTGTTTGGGCTCATGAGAGGAGTAGAAAAACATCAAAAATTTCAGTCCTGCATGATTCTACCAAGAAATGTGTGTTCATTCAAACCGCTGGTTTTTGATAGTTTGGGCCCTATTGAATAATGAATGTTTTGAATTTTCTCCAAAAGTAAAGTAGTTGCAAACTCATGCTTTTAGAGACTTGTTTGGGCTCATGAGAGGAGTAGAAAAACATCAAAAATTTCAGTCCTGCATGATTCTACCAAGAAATGTGTGTTCATTCAAACCGCTGGTTTTTGATACTTTGGGCCCTATTGAATAATGAATGTTTTGAATTTTCTCCAAAAGTAAAGTAGTTGCAAACTCATCCTTTTAGAAACTTGTTTGGGCTGTTGAGAGGAGTAAAAAACCATCAAAAATTTCAATCCTGCATGATTCTACCAAGAAATGTGATTCTTCATTCAAAACCTGATTTTTGCTATTTTGCTCTATTGAATAGTGAATGTTTTGAATTTTCTCCAAAAGTAAAGTAGTTGCAAACACATGCTTTTAGAGACTTGTTTGGGCTCATGAGATGAGTAGAAAAACATCAAAAATTTCAGTCCTGCATGATTCTACCAAGACATGTGTGTTCATTGAAACGGCTGGTTTTTGATAGTTTGGGCCCTATTGAATAATGAATGTTTTGAATTTTCTCCAAAAGTAAAGTAGTTGCAAACTCATCCTTTTAGAAACTTGTTTGGGCTGTTGAGAGGAGTTAAAAACCATCAAAAATTTCAATCCTGCATGATTCTACCAAGAAATGTGATTCTTCATTCAAAACGCTGGTTTTTGCTATTGGGCTCTATTGAATAATGTTTTGAATTTTCTCCAAAAGTAAAGTAGTTGCAAACTCATGCTTTTAGAGATTTGTTTGGGCTCATGAGAGGAGTAGAAAAACATCAAAAATTTCAATCCTGCATGATTCTACCAAGAAATGTGTGTTCATTGAAACCGCTGGTTTTTGATAGTTTGGGCCCTATTGAATAATGAATGTTTTAAATTTTCTCCAAAAGTAAAGTAGTTGCAAACTCATCCTTTTAGAAACTTGTTTGGGCTGTTGAGAGGAGTAAAAAACCATCAAAAATTTCAATCCTGCATGATTTTACCAAGAAATGTGATTCTTCATTCAAAACCTGATTTTTGCTATTGGGCTCTATTGAATAGTGAATGTTTTGAATTTTCTCCAAAAGTAAAGTAGTTGCAAACTCATACTTTTAGAGACTTGTTTGGGCTCATGAGAGGAGTAGAAAAACATCAAAAATTTCAGTCCTGCATGATTCTACCAAGAAATGTGTGTTCATTCAAACCGCTGGTTTTTGATAGTTTGGGCCCTATTGAATAATGAATGTTTTGAATTTTCTCCAAAAGTAAAGTAGTTGCAAACTCATGCTTTTAGAGACTTGTTTGGGCTCATGAGAGGAGTAGAAAAACATCAAAAATTTCAGTCCTGCATGATTCTACCAAGAAATGTGTGTTCATTCAAACCGCAGGTTTTTGATAGTTTGGGCCCTATTGAATAATGAATGTTTTGAATTTTCTCCAAAAGTAAAGTAGTTGCAAACTCATCCTTTTAGAAACTTGTTTGGGCTGTTGAGAGGAGTAAAAAACCATCAAAAATTTCAATCCTGCATGATTTTACCAAGAAATGTGATTCTTCATTCAAAACCTGATTTTTGCTATTGGGCTCTATTGAATAGTGAATGTTTTGAATTTTCTCCAAAAGTAAAGTAGTTGCAAACTCATGCTTTTAGAGACTTGTTTGGGCTCATGAGAGGAGTAGAAAAACATCAAAAATTTCAGTCCTGCATGATTCTACCAAGAAATGTGTGTTCATTCAAACCGCTGGTTTTTGATAGTTTGGGCCCTATTGAATAATGAATGTTTTGAATTTTCTCCAAAAGTAAAGTAGTTGCAAACTCATGCTTTTAGAGACTTGTTTGGGCTCATGAGAGGAGTAGAAAAACATCAAAAATTTCAGTCCTGCATGATTCTACCAAGAAATGTGTGTTCATTCAAACCGCTGGTTTTTGATAGTTTGGGCCCTATTGAATAATGAATGTTTTGAATTTTCTCCAAAAGTAAAGTAGTTGCAAACTCATCCTTTTAGAAACTTGTTTGGGCTGTTGAGAGGAGTAAAAAACCATCAAAAATTTCAATCCTGCATGATTCTACCAAGAAATGTGATTCTTCATTCAAAACGCTGGTTTTTGCTATTGGGCTCTATTGAATAATGAATGTTTTGAATTTTCTCCAAAAGTAAAGTAGTTGCAAACTCATGCTTTTAGAGACTTGTTTGGGCTCATGAGAGGAGTAGAAAAACATCAAAAATTTCAGTCCTGCATGATTCTACCAAGAAATGTGTGTTCATTGAAACCGCTGGTTTTTGATAGTTTGGGCCCTATTGAATAATGAATGTTTTGAATTTTCTCCAAAAGTAAAGTAGTTGCAAACTCATCCTTTTAGAAACTTGTTTGGGCTGTTGAGAGGAGTAAAAAACCATCAAAAATTTCAATCCTGCATGATTCTACCAAGAAATGTGATTCTTCATTCAAAACGCTGGTTTTTGCTATTGGGCTCTATTGAATAATGAATGTTTTGAATTTTCTCCAAAAGTAAAGTAGTTGCAAACTCATGCTTTTAGAGACTTGTTTGGGCTCATGAGAGGAGTAGAAAAACATCAAAAATTTCAGTCCTGCATGATTCTACCAAGAAATGTGTGTTCATTGAAACCGCTGGTTTTTGATAGTTTGGGCCCTATTGAATAATGAATGTTTTGAATTTTCTCCAAAAGTAAAGTAGTTGCAAACTCATCCTTTTAGAAACTTGTTTGGGCTGTTGAGAGGAGTAAAAAACCATTAAATTTCAATCCTGCATGATTTTACCAAGAAATGTGATTCTTCATTCAAAACCTGATTTTTGCTATTGGGCTCTATTGAATAGTGAATGTTTTGAATTTTCTCCAAAAGCAAAGTAGTTGCAAACTCATGCTTTTAGAGACTTGTTTGGGCTCATGAGAGGAGTAGAAAAACATCAAAAATTTCAGTCCTGCATGATTCTACCAAGAAATGTGTGTTCATTCAAACCGCTGGTTTTTGATAGTTTGGGCCCTATTGAATAATGAATGTTTTGAATTTTCTCCAAAAGTAAAGTAGTTGCAAACTCATCCTTTTAGAAACTTGTTTGGGCTGTTGAGAGGAGTAAAAAACCATCAAAAATTTCAATCCTGCATGATTCTACCAAGAAATGTGATTCTTCATTCAAAACGCTGGTTTTTGCTATTGGGCTCTATTGAATAATGAATGTTTTGAATTTTCTCCAAAAGTAAAGTAGTTGCAAACTCATGCTTTTAGAGACTTGTTTGGGCTCATGAGAGGAGTAGAAAAACATCAAAAATTTCAGTCCTGCATGATTCTACCAAGAAATGTGTGTTCATTGAAACCGCTGTTTTTTGATAGTTTGGGCCCTATTGAATAATGAATGTTTTGAATTTTCTCCAAAAGTAAAGTAGTTGCAAACTCATCCTTTTAGAAACTTGTTTGGGCTGTTGAGAGGAGTAAAAAACCATCAAAAATTTCAATCCTGCATGATTCTACCAAGAAATGTGATTCTTCATTCAAAACGCTGGTTTTTGCTATTGGGCTCTATTGAATAATGAATGTTTTGAATTTTCTCCAAAAGTAAAGTAGTTGCAAACTCATGCTTTTAGAGACTTGTTTGGGCTCATGAGAGGAGTAGAAAAACATCAAAAATTTCAGTCCTGCATGATTCTACCAAGAAATGTGTGTTCATTGAAACCGCTGGTTTTTGATAGTTTGGGCCCTATTGAATAATGAATGTTTTGAATTTTCTCCAAAAGTAAAGTAGTTGCAAACTCATCCTTTTAGAAACTTGTTTGGGCTGTTGAGAGGAGTAAAAAACCATCAAAAATTTCAATCCTGCATGATTTTACCAAGAAATGTGATTCTTCATTCAAAACGCTGGTTTTTGCTATTGGGCTCTATTGAATAATGAATGTTTTGAATTTTCTCCAAAAGTAAAGTAGTTGCAAACTCATGCTTTTAGAGATTTGTTTGGGCTCATGAGAGGAGTAGAAAAACATCAAAAATTTCAGTCCTGCATGATTCTACCAAGAAATGTGATTCTTCATTCAAAACCTGATTTTTGCTATTGGGCTCTATTGAATAGTGAATGTTTTGAATTTTCTCCAAAAGTAAAGTAGTTGCAAACTCATGCTTTTAGAGACTTGTTTGGGCTCATGAGAGGAGTAGAAAAACATCAAAAATTTCAGTCCTACATGATTCTACCAAGAAATGTGTGTTCATTCAAACCGCTGGTTTTTGATAGTTTGGGCCCTATTGAATAATGAATGTTTTGAATTTTCTCCAAAAGTAAAGTAGTTGCAAACTCATGCTTTTAGAGACTTGTTTGGGCTCATGAGATGAGTAGAAAAACATCAAAAATTTCAGTCCTGCATGATTCTACCAAGACATGTGTGTTCATTGAAACCGCTGGTTTTTGATAGTTTGGGCCCTATTGAATAATGAATGTTTTGAATTTTCTCCAAAAGTAAAGTAGTAGCAAACTCATCCTTTTAGAAACTTGTTTGGGCTGTTGAGAGGAGTAAAAAACCATCAAAAATTTCAGTCCTGCATGATTCTACCAAGAAATGTGATTCTTCATTCAAAACGCTGGTTTTTGCTATTGGGCTCTATTGAATAATGAATGTTTTGAATTTTCTCCAAAAGTAAAGTAGTTGCAAACTCATGCTTTTAGAGACTTGTTTGGGCTCATGAGAGGAGTAGAAAAACATCAAAAATTTCAGTCCTGCATGATTCTACCAAGAAATGTGTGTTCATTGAAACCGCTGGTTTTTGATAGTTTGGGCCCTATTGAATAATGAATGTTTTGAATTTTCTCCAAAAGTAAAGTAGTTGCAAACTCATCCTTTTAGAAACTTGTTTGGGCTGTTGAGAGGAGTAAAAACCCATCAAAAATTTCAATCCTGCATGATTCTACCAAGAAATGTGATTCTTCATTCAAAACCTGATTTTTGCTATTGGGCTCTATTGTATAATGAATGTTTTGAATTTTCTCCAAAAGTAAAGTAGTTGCAAACTCATCCTTTTAGAGACTTGTTTGGGCTCATGAGAGAAGTAGAAAAACATCAAAAATTTCAGTCCTGCACGATTCTACCAAGAAATGTGTGTTCATTCAAACCGCTGGTTTTTGATATTTTGGGCCCTATTGAATAATGAATGTTTTGAATTTTCTCCAAAAGTAAAGTAGTTGCAAACTCATCCTTTTAGAAACTTGTTTGGGCTGTTGAGAGGAGTAAAAAACCATCAAAAATTTCAATCCTGCATGATTCTACCAAGAAATGTGATTCTTCATTCAAAACCTGATTTTTGCTATTGGGCTCTATTGAATAATGAATGTTTTGAATTTTCTTCAAAAGTAAAGTAGTTGCAAACTCATGCTTTTAGATACTTGTTTGGGCTCATGAGAGGAGTAGAAAAACATCAAAAATTTCAGTCCTGCATGATTCTACCAAGAAATGTGTGTTCATTCAAACCGCTGGTTTTTGATAGTTTGGGCCCTATTGAATAATGAATGTGTTGAATTTTCTCCAAAAGTAAAGTAGTTGCAAACTCATGCTTTTAGAGACTTGTTTGGGCTCATGAGAGGAGTAGAAAAACATCAAAAATTTCAATCCTGCATGATTCTACCAAGAAATGTGATTCTTCATTCAAAACGCTGCTTTTTGCTATTGGGCTCTATTGAATAATGAATGTTTTGATTTTTCTCCAAAAGTAAAGTAGTTGCAAACTCATGCTTTTAGAGACTTGTTTGGGCTCATGAGATGAGTAGAAAAACATCAAAAATTTCAGTCCTGCATGATTCTACCAAGACATGTGTGTTCATTGAAACGGCTGGTTTTTGATAGTTTGGGCCCTATTGAATAATGAATGTTTTGAATTTTCTCCAAAAGTAAAGTAGTTGCAAACTCATCCTTTTAGAAACTTGTTTGGGCTGTTGAGAGGAGTAAAAAACCATCAAAAATTTCAATCCTGCATGATTCTACCAAGAAATGTAATTCTTCATTCAAAACGCTGGTTTTTGCTATTGGGCTCTATTGAATAATGAATGTTTTGAATTTTCTCCAAAAGTAAAGTAGTTGCAAACTCATGCTTTTAGAGACTTGTTTGGGCTCATGAGAGGAGTAGAAAAACATCAAAAATTTCAGTCCTGCATGATTCGACCAAGAAATGTGTGTTCATTGAAACCGCTGGTTTTTGATAGTTTGGGCCCTATTGAATAATGAATGTTTTGAATTTTCTCCAAAAGTAAAGTAGTTGCAAACTCATCCTTTTAGAAACTTGTTTGGGCTGTTGAGAGGAGTAAAAACCATCAAAAATTTCAATCCTGCATGATTTTACCAAGAAATGTGATTCTTCATTCAAAACCTGATTTTTGCTATTGGGCTCTATTGAATAGTGAATGTTTTGAATTTTCTCCAAAAGTAAAGTAGTTGCAAACTCATGCTTTTAGAGACTTGTTTGGGCTCATGAGAGGAGTAGAAAAACATCAAAAATTTCAGTCCTGCATGATTCTACCAAGAAATGTGTGTTCATTCAAACCGCTGGTTTTTGATAGTTTGGGCCCTATTGAATAATGAATGTTTTTAATTTTCTCCAAAAGTAAAGTAGTTGCAAACTCATCCTTTTAGAAACTTGTTTGGGCTGTTGAGAGGAGTAAAAAACCATCAAAAATTTCAATCCTGCATGATTCTACCAAGAAATGTGATTCTTCATTCAAAACGCTGGTTTTTGCTATTGGGCTCTATTGAATATTGAATGTTTTGAATTTTCTCCAAAAGTAAAGTAGTTGCAAACTCATGCTTTTAGAGACTTGTTTGGGCTCTTGAGAGGAGTAGAAAAACATCAAAAATTTCAGTCCTGCATGATTCTACCAAGAAATGTGTGTTCATTCAAACCGCTGGTTTTTGAGTTTGGGCCCTATTGAATAATGAATGTTTTGAATTTTCTCCAAAAGTAAAGTAGTTGCAAACTCATCCTTTTAGAAACTTGTTTGGGCTGTTGAGAGGAGTAAAAAACCATCAAAAATTTCAATCCTGCATGATTCTACCAAGAAATGTGATTCTTCATTCAAAACCTGATTTTTGCTATTGGGCTCTATTGAATAGTGAATGTTTTGAATTTTCTCCAAAAGTAAAGTAGTTGCAAACTCATGCTTTTAGAGACTTGTTTGGGCTCATGAGATGAGTAGAAAAACATCAAAAATTTCAGTCCTGCATGATTCTACCAAGACATGTGTGTTCATTGAAACGGCTGGTTTTTGATAGTTTGGGCCCTATTGAATAATGAATGTTTTGAATTTTCTCCAAAAGTAAAGTAGTTGCAAACTCATCCTTTTAGAAACTTGTTTGGGCTGTTGAGAGGAGTAAAAAACCATCAAAAATTTCAATCCTGCATGATTCTACCAAGAAATGTGATTCTTCATTCAAAACGCTGGTTTTTGCTATTGGGCTCTATTGAATAATGTTTTGAATTTTCTCCAAAAGTAAAGTAGTTGCAAACTCATGCTTTTAGAGATTTGTTTGGGCTCATGAGAGGAGTAGAAAAACATCAAAAATTTCAGTCCTGCATGATTCTACCAAGAAATGTGTGTTCATTGAAACCGCTGGTTTTTGATAGTTTGGGCCCTATTGAATAATGAATGTTTTAAATTTTCTCCAAAAGTAAAGTAGTTGCAAACTCATCCTTTTAGAAACTTGTTTGGGCTGTTGAGAGGAGTAAAAAACCATCAAAAATTTCAATCCTGCATGATTTTACCAAGAAATGTGATTCTTCATTCAAAACCTGATTTTTGCTATTGGGCTCTATTGAATAGTGAATGTTTTGAATTTTCTCCAAAAGTAAAGTAGTTGCAAACTCATGCTTTTAGAGACTTGTTTGGGCTCATGAGAGGAGTAGAAAAACATCAAAAATTTCAGTCCTGCATGATTCTACCAAGAAATGTGTGTTCATTCAAACCGCTGGTTTTTGATAGTTTGGGCCCTATTGAATAATGAATGTTTTGAATTTTCTCCAAAAGTAAAGTAGTTGCAAACTCATGCTTTTAGAGACTTGTTTGGGCTCATGAGAGGAGTAGAAAAACATCAAAAATTTCAGTCCTGCATGATTCTACCAAGAAATGTGTGTTCATTCAAACCGCTGGTTTTTGATAGTTTGGGCCCTATTGAATAATGAATGTTTTGAATTTTCTCCAAAAGTAAAGTAGTTGCAAACTCATCCTTTTAGAAACTTGTTTGGGCTGTTGAGAGGAGTAAAAAACCATCAAAAATTTCAATCCTGCATGATTTTACCAAGAAATGTGATTCTTCATTCAAAACCTGATTTTTGCTATTGGGCTCTATTGAATAGTGAATGTTTTGAATTTTCTCCAAAAGTAAAGTAGTTGCAAACTCATGCTTTTAGAGACTTGTTTGGGCTCATGAGAGGAGTAGAAAAACATCAAAAATTTCAGTCCTGCATGATTCTACCAAGAAATGTGTGTTCATTCAAACCGCTGGTTTTTGATAGTTTGGGCCCTATTGAATAATGAATGTTTTGAATTTTCTCCAAAAGTAAAGTAGTTGCAAACTCATGCTTTTAGAGACTTGTTTGGGCTCATGAGAGGAGTAGAAAAACATCAAAAATTTCAGTCCTGCATGATTCTACCAAGAAATGTGTGTTCATTCAAACCGCTGGTTTTTGAGTTTGGGCCCTATTGAATAATGTTTTGAATTTTCTCCAAAAGTAAAGTAGTTGCAAACTCATCCTTTTAGAAACTTGTTTGGGCTGTTGAGAGGAGTAAAAAACCATCAAAAATTTCAATCCTGCATGATTCTACCAAGAAATGTGATTCTTCATTCAAAACCTGATTTTTGCTATTTTGCTCTATTGAATAGTGAATGTTTTGAATTTTCTCCAGAAGTAAAGTAGTTGCAAACTCATGCTTTTAGAGACTTGTTTGGGCTCATGAGAGGAGTAGAAAAACATCAAAAATTTCAGTCCTGCATGATTCTACCAAGAAATGTGTGTTCATTGAAACCGCTGGTTTTTGATAGTTTGGGCCCTATTGAATAATGAATGTTTTGAATTTTCTCCAAAAGTAAAGTAGTTGCAAACTCATCCTTTTAGAAACTTGTTTGGGCTGTTGAGAGGAGTAAAAAACCATCAAAAATTTCAATCCTGCATGATTCTACCAAGAAATGTGATTCTTCATTCAAAACGCTGGTTTTTGCTATTGGGCTCTATTGAATAATGAATGTTTTGAATTTTCTCCAAAAGTAAAGTAGTTGCAAACTCATGCTTTTAGAGACTTGTTTGGGCTCATGAGAGGAGTAGAAAAACATCAAAAATTTCAGTCCTGCATGATTCTACCAAGAAATGTGTGTTCATTGAAACCGCTGGTTTTTGATAGTTTGGGCCCTATTGAATAATGAATGTTTTGAATTTTCTCCAAAAGTAAAGTAGTTGCAAACTCATCCTTTTAGAAACTTGTTTGGGCTGTTGAGAGGAGTAAAAAACCATCAAAAATTTCAATCCTGCATGATTCTACCAAGAAATGTGATTCTTCATTCAAAATGCTGGTTTTTGCTATTGGGCTCTATTGAATAATGAATGTTTTGAATTTTCTCCAAAAGTAAAGTAGTTGCAAACTCATGCTTTTAGAGACTTGTTTGGGCTCATGAGAGGAGTAGAAAAACATCAAAAATTTCAGTCCTGCATGATTCTACCAAGAAATGTGTGTTCATTGAAACCGCTGTTTTTTGATAGTTTGGGCCCTATTGAATAATGAATGTTTTGAATTTTCTCCAAAAGTAAAGCAGTTGCAAACTCATCCTTTTAGAAACTTGTTTGGGCTGTTGAGAGGAGTAAAAAACCATTAAATTTCAATCCTGCATGATTTTACCAAGAAATGTGATTCTTCATTCAAAACCTGATTTTTGCTATTGGGCTCTATTGAATAGTGAATGTTTTGAATTTTCTCCAAAAGCAAAGTAGTTGCAAACTCATGCTTTTAGAGACTTGTTTGGGCTCATGAGAGGAGTAGAAAAACATCAAAAATTTCAGTCCTGCATGATTCTACCAAGAAATGTGTTCATTCAAACCGCTGGTTTTTGATAGTTTGGGCCCTATTGAATAATGAATGTTTTGAATTTTCTCCAAAAGTAAAGTAGTTGCAAACTCATCCTTTTAGAAACTTGTTTGGGCTGTTGAGAGGAGTAAAAAACCATCAAAAATTTCAATCCTGCATGATTCTACCAAGAAATGTGATTCTTCATTCAAAACGCTGGTTTTTGCTATTGGGCTCTATTGAATAATGAATGTTTTGAATTTTCTCCAAAAGTAAAGTAGTTGCAAACTCATGCTTTTAGAGACTTGTTTGGGCTCATGAGAGAAGTAGAAAAACATAAAAAATTTCAGTCCTGCATGATTCTACCAAGAAATGTGTGTTCATTGAAGCCGCTGGTTTTTGATAGTTTGGGCCCTATTGAATAATGAATGTTTTGAATTTTCTCCAAAAGTAAAGTAGTTGCAAACTCATCCTTTTAGAAACTTGTTTGGGCTGTTGAGAGGAGTAAAAAACCATCAAAAATTTCAATCCTGCATGATTCTACCAAGAAATGTGATTCTTCATTCAAAACGCTGGTTTTTGCTATTGGGCTCTATTGAATAATGAATGTTTTGAATTTTCTCCAAAAGTAAAGTAGTTGCAAACTCATGCTTTTAGAGACTTGTTTGGGCTCATGAGAGGAGTAGAAAAACATCAAAAATTTCAGTCCTGCATGATTCTACCAAGAAATGTGTGTTCATTGAAACCGCTGGTTTTTGATAGTTTGGGCCCTATTGAATAATGAATGTTTTGAATTTTCTCCAAAAGTAAAGTAGTTGCAAACTCATCCTTTTAGAAACTTGTTTGGGCTGTTGAGAGGAGTAAAAAACCATCAAAAATTTCAATCCTGCATGATTCTACCAAGAAATGTGATTCTTCATTCAAAACGCTGGTTTTTGCTATTGGGCTCTATTGAATAATGAATGTTTTGAATTTTCTCCAAAAGTAAAGTAGTTGCAAACTCATGCTTTTAGAGACTTGTTTGGGCTCATGAGAGGAGTAGAAAAACATCAAAAATTTCAGTCCTGCATGATTCTACCAAGAAATGTGTGTTCATTGAAACCGCTGTTTTTTGATAGTTTGGGCCCTATTGAATAATGAATGTTTTGAATTTTCTCCAAAAGTAAAGTAGTTGCAAACTCATCCTTTTAGAAACTTGTTTGGGCTGTTGAGAGGAGTAAAAAACCATTAAATTTCAATCCTGCATGATTTTACCAAGAAATGTGATTCTTCATTCAAAACCTGATTTTTGCTATTGGGCTCTATTGAATAATGAATGTTTTGAATTTTCTCCAAAAGTAAAGTAGTTGCAAACTCATGCTTTTAGAGATTTGTTTGGGCTCATGAGAGGAGTAGAAAAACATCAAAAATTTCAGTCCTGCATGATTCTACCAAGAAATGTGATTCTTCATTCAAAACCTGATTTTTGCTATTGGGCTCTATTGAATAGTGAATGTTTTGAATTTTCTCCAAAAGTAAAGTAGTTGCAAACTCATGCTTTTAGAGACTTGTTTGGGCTCATGAGAGGAGTAGAAAAACATCAAAAATTTCAGTCCTGCATGATTCTACCAAGAAATGTGTGTTCATTCAAACCGCTGGTTTTTGATAGTTTGGGCCCTATTGAATAATGAATGTTTTGAATTTTCTCCAAAAGTAAAGTAGTTGCAAACTCATGCTTTTAGAGACTTGTTTGGGCTCATGAGATGAGTAGAAAAACATCAAAAATTTCAGTCCTGCATGATTCTACCAAGACATGTGTGTTCATTGAAACCGCTGGTTTTTGATAGTTTGGGCTCTATTGAATAATGAATGTTTTGAATTTTCTCCAAAAGTAAAGTAGTAGCAAACTCATCCTTTTAGAAACTTGTTTGGGCTGTTGAGAGGAGTAAAAAACCATCAAAAATTTCAGTCCTGCATGATTCTACCAAGAAATGTGATTCTTCATTCAAAACGCTGGTTTTTGCTATTGGGCTCTATTGAATAATGAATGTTTTGAATTTTCTCCAAAAGTAAAGTAGTTGCAAACTCATGCTTTTAGAGACTTGTTTGGGCTCATGAGAGGAGTAGAAAAACATCAAAAATTTCAGTCCTGCATGATTCTACCAAGAAATGTGTGTTCATTGAAACCGCTGGTTTTTGATAGTTTGGGCCCTATTGAATAATGAATGTTTTGAATTTTCTCCAAAAGTAAAGTAGTTGCAAACTCATCCTTTTAGAAACTTGTTTGGGCTGTTGAGAGGAGTAAAAAAACATCAAAAATTTCAATCCTGCATGATTCTACCAAGAAATGTGATTCTTCATTCAAAACCTGATTTTTACTATTGGGCTCTATTGAATAATGAATGTTTTGAATTTTCTCCAAAAGTAAAGTAGTTGCAAACTCATGCTTTAAGAGACTTGTTTGGGCTCATGAGAGGAGTAGAAAAACATCAAAAATTTCAGTCCTGCACGATTCTACCAAGAAATGTGTGTTCATTCAAACCGCTGGTTTTTGATATTTTGGGCCCTATTGAATAATGAATGTTTTGAATTTTCTCCAAAAGTAAAGTAGTTGCAAACTCATCCTTTTAGAAACTTGTTTGGGCTGTTGAGAGGAGTAAAAACCCATCAAAAATTTCAATCCTGCATGATTCTACCAAGAAATGTGATTCTTCATTCAAAACCTGATTTTTGCTATTGGGCTCTATTGAATAATGAATGTTTTGAATTTTCTCCAAAAGTAAAGTAGTTGCAAACTCATCCTTTTAGAGACTTGTTTGGGCTCATGAGAGAAGTAGAAAAACATCAAAAATTTCAGTCCTGCACGATTCTACCAAGAAATGTGTGTTCATTCAAACCGATGGTTTTTGATATTTTGGGCCCTATTGAATAATGAATGTTTTGAATTTTCTCCAAAAGTAAAGTAGTTGCAAACTCATCCTTTTAGAAACTTGTTTGGGCTGTTGAGAGGAGTAAAAAACCATCAAAAATTTCAATCCTGCATGATTCTACCAAGAAATGTGATTCTTCATTCAAAACCTGATTTTTGCTATTGGGCTCTATTGAATAATGAATGTTTTGAATTTTCTTCAAAAGTAAAGTAGTTGCAAACTCATGCTTTTAGAGACTTGTTTGGGCTCATGAGAGGAGTAGAAAAACATCAAAAATTTCAGTCCTGCATGATTCTACCAAGAAATGTGTGTTCATTCAAACCGCTGGTTTTTGATAGTTTGGGCCCTATTGAATAATGAATGTGTTGAATTTTCTCCAAAAGTAAAGTAGTTGCAAACTCATGCTTTTAGAGACTTGTTTGGGCTCATGAGAGGAGTAGAAAAACATCAAAAATTTCAATCCTGCATGATTCTACCAAGAAATGTGATTCTTCATTCAAAACGCTGCTTTTTGCTATTGGGCTCTATTGAGTAATGAATGTTTTGATTTTTCTCCAAAAGTAAAGTAGTTGCAAACTCATGCTTTTAGAGACTTGTTTGGGCTCATGAGATGAGTAGAAAAACATCAAAAATTTCAGTCCTGCATGATTCTACCAAGACATGTGTGTTCATTGAAACGGCTGGTTTTTGATAGTTTGGGCCCTATTGAATAATGAATGTTTTGAATTTTCTCCAAAAGTAAAGTAGTTGCAAACTCATCCTTTTAGAAACTTGTTTGGGCTGTTGAGAGGAGTAAAAAACCATCAAAAATTTCAATCCTGCATGATTCTACCAAGAAATGTAATTCTTCATTCAAAACGCTGGTTTTTGCTATTGGGCTCTATTGAATAATGAATGTTTTGAATTTTCTCCAAAAGTAAAGTAGTTGCAAACTCATGCTTTTAGAGACTTGTTTGGGCTCATGAGAGGAGTAGAAAAACATCAAAAATTTCAGTCCTGCATGATTCTACCAAGAAATGTGTGTTCATTGAAACCGCTGGTTTTTGATAGTTTGGGCCCTATTGAATAATGAATGTTTTGAATTTTCTCCAAAAGTAAAGTAGTTGCAAACTCATCCTTTTAGAAACTTGTTTGGGCTGTTGAGAGGAGTAAAAACCATCAAAAATTTCAATCCTGCATGATTTTACCAAGAAATGTGATTCTTCATTCAAAACCTGATTTTTGCTATTGGGCTCTATTGAATAGTGAATGTTTTGAATTTTCTCCAAAAGTAAAGTAGTTGCAAACTCATGCTTTTAGAGACTTGTTTGGGCTCATGAGAGGAGTAGAAAAACATCAAAAATTTCAGTCCTGCATGATTCTACCAAGAAATGTGTGTTCATTCAAACCGCTGGTTTTTGATAGTTTGGGCCCTATTGAATAATGAATGTTTTTAATTTTCTCCAAAAGTAAAGTAGTTGCAAACTCATCCTTTTAGAAACTTGTTTGGGCTGTTGAGAGGAGTAAAAAACCATCAAAAATTTCAATCCTGCATGATTCTACCAAGAAATGTGATTCTTCATTCAAAACGCTGGTTTTTGCTATTGGGCTCTATTGAATATTGAATGTTTTGAATTTTCTCCAAAAGTAAAGTAGTTGCAAACTCATGCTTTTAGAGACTTGTTTGGGCTCTTGAGAGGAGTAGAAAAACATCAAAAATTTCAGTCCTGCATGATTCTACCAAGAAATGTGTGTTCATTCAAACCGCTGGTTTTTGAGTTTGGGCCCTATTGAATAATGAATGTTTTGAATTTTCTCCAAAAGTAAAGTAGTTGCAAACTCATCCTTTTAGAAACTTGTTTGGGCTGTTGAGAGGAGTAAAAAACCATCAAAAATTTCAATCCTGCATGATTCTACCAAGAAATGTGATTCTTCATTCAAAACCTGATTTTTGCTATTGGGCTCTATTGAATAGTGAATGTTTTGAATTTTCTCCAAAAGTAAAGTAGTTGCAAACTCATGCTTTTAGAGACTTGTTTGGGCTCATGAGATGAGTAGAAAAACATCAAAAATTTCAGTCCTGCATGATTCTACCAAGACATGTGTGTTCATTGAAACGGCTGGTTTTTGATAGTTTGGGCCCTATTGAATAATGAATGTTTTGAATTTTCTCCAAAAGTAAAGTAGTTGCAAACTCATCCTTTTAGAAACTTGTTTGGGCTGTTGAGAGGAGTAAAAAACCATCAAAAATTTCAATCCTGCATGATTCTACCAAGAAATGTGATTCTTCATTCAAAACGCTGGTTTTTGCTATTGGGCTCTATTGAATAATGTTTTGAATTTTCTCCAAAAGTAAAGTAGTTGCAAACTCATGCTTTTAGATATTTGTTTGGGCTCATGAGAGGAGTAGAAAAACATCAAAAATTTCAGTCCTGCATGATTCTACCAAGAAATGTGTGTTCATTCAAACCGCTGTTTTTTGATAGTTTGGGCCCTATTGAATAATGAATGTTTTGAATTTTCTCCAAAAGTAAAGTAGTTGCAAACTCATGCTTTTAGAGACTTGTTTGGGCTCATGAGAGGAGTAGAAAAACATCAAAAATTTCAGTCCTGCATGATTCTACCAAGAAATGTGTGTTCATTCAAACCGCTGGTTTTTGATAGTTTGGGCCCTATTGAATAATGAATGTTTTGAATTTTCTCCAAAAGTAAAGTAGTTGCAAACTCATCCTTTTAGAAACTTGTTTGGGCTGTTGAGAGGAGTAAAAAACCATCAAAAATTTCAATCCTGCATGATTTTACCAAGAAATGTGATTCTTCATTCAAAACCTGATTTTTGCTATTGGGCTCTATTGAATAGTGAATGTTTTGAATTTTCTCCAAAAGTAAAGTAGTTGCAAACTCATGCTTTTAGAGACTTGTTTGGGCTCATGAGAGGAGTAGAAAAACATCAAAAATTTCAGTCCTGCATGATTCTACCAAGAAATGTGTGTTCATTCAAACCGCTGGTTTTTGATAGTTTGGGCCCTATTGAATAATGAATGTTTTGAATTTTCTCCAAAAGTAAAGTAGTTGCAAACTCATGCTTTTAGAGACTTGTTTGGGCTCATGAGAGGAGTAGAAAAACATCAAAAATTTCAGTCCTGCATGATTCTACCAAGAAATGTGTGTTCATTCAAACCGCTGGTTTTTGATAGTTTGGGCCCTATTGAATAATGAATGTTTTGAATTTTCTCCAAAAGTAAAGTAGTTGCAAACTCATCCTTTTAGAAACTTGTTTGGGCTGTTGAGAGGAGTAAAAAACCATCAAAAATTTCAATCCTGCATGATTCTACCAAGAAATGTGATTCTTCATTCAAAACGCTGGTTTTTGCTATTGGGCTCTATTGAATAATGAATGTTTTGAATTTTCTCCAGAAGTAAAGTAGTTGCAAACTCATGCTTTTAGAGACTTGTTTGGGCTCATGAGAGGAGTAGAAAAACATCAAAAATTTCAGTCCTGCATGATTCTACCAAGAAATGTGTGTTCATTGAAACCGCTGGTTTTTGATAGTTTGGGCCCTATTGAATAATGAATGTTTTGAATTTTCTCCAAAAGTAAAGTAGTTGCAAACTCATCCTTTTAGAAACTTGTTTGGGCTGTTGAGAGGAGTAAAAAACCATCAAAAATTTCAATCCTGCATGATTCTACCAAGAAATGTGATTCTTCATTCAAAACGCTGGTTTTTGCTATTGGGCTCTATTGAATAATGAATGTTTTGAATTTTCTCCAAAAGTAAAGTAGTTGCAAACTCATGCTTTTAGAGACTTGTTTGGGCTCATGAGAGGAGTAGAAAAACATCAAAAATTTCAGTCCTGCATGATTCTACCAAGAAATGTGTGTTCATTGAAGCCGCTGGTTTTTGATAGTTTGGGCCCTATTGAATAATGAATGTTTTGAATTTTCTCCAAAAGTAAAGTAGTTGCAAACTCATCCTTTTAGAAACTTGTTTGGGCTGTTGAGAGGAGTAAAAAACCATCAAAAATTTCAATCCTGCATGATTCTACCAAGAAATGTGATTCTTCATTCAAAACGCTGGTTTTTGCTATTGGGCTCTATTGAATAATGAATGTTTTGAATTTTCTCCAAAAGTAAAGTAGTTGCAAACTCATGCTTTTAGAGACTTGTTTGGGCTCATGAGAGGAGTAGAAAAACATCAAAAATTTCAGTCCTGCATGATTCTACCAAGAAATGTGTGTTCATTGAAACCGCTGGTTTTTGATAGTTTGGGCCCTATTGAATAATGAATGTTTTGAATTTTCTCCAAAAGTAAAGTAGTTGCAAACTCATCCTTTTAGAAACTTGTTTGGGCTGTTGAGAGGAGTAAAAAACCATCAAAAATTTCAATCCTGCATGATTCTACCAAGAAATGTGATTCTTCATTCAAAACGCTGGTTTTTGCTATTGGGCTCTATTGAATAATGAATGTTTTGAATTTTCTCCAAAAGTAAAGTAGTTGCAAACTCATGCTTTTAGAGACTTGTTTGGGCTCATGAGAGGAGTAGAAAAACATCAAAAATTTCAGTCCTGCATGATTCTACCAAGAAATGTGTGTTCATTGAAACCGCTGGTTTTTGATAGTTTGGGCCCTATTGAATAATGAATGTTTTGAATTTTCTCCAAAAGTAAAGTAGTTGCAAACTCATCCTTTTAGAAACTTGTTTGGGCTGTTGAGAGGAGTAAAAAACCATTAAATTTCAATCCTGCATGATTTTACCAAGAAATGTGATTCTTCATTCAAAACCTGATTTTTGCTATTGGGCTCTATTGAATAGTGAATGTTTTGAATTTTCTCCAAAAGTAAAGTAGTTGCAAACTCATGCTTTTAGAGACTTGTTTGGGCTCATGAGAGGAGTAGAAAAACATCAAAAATTTCAGTCCTGCATGATTCTACCAAGAAATGTGTTCATTCAAACCGCTGGTTTTTGATAGCTGGGGTCCTATTGAATAATGAATGTTTTGAATTTTCTCCAAAAGTAAAGTAGTTGCAAACTCATCCTTTTAGAAACTTGTTTGGGCTGTTGAGAGGAGTAAAAAACCATCAAAAATTTCAATCCTGCATGATTCTACCAAGAAATGTGATTCTTCATTCAAAACGCTGGTTTTTGCTATTGGGCTCTATTGAATAATGAATGTTTTGAATTTTCTCCAAAAGTAAAGTAGTTGCAAACTCATGCTTTTAGAGACTTGTTTGGGCTCATGAGAGGAGTAGAAAAACATCAAAAATTTCAGTCCTGCATGATTCTACCAAGAAATGTGTGTTCATTGAAACCGCTGGTTTTTGATAGTTTGGGCCCTATTGAATAATGAATGTTTTGAATTTTCTCCAAAAGTAAAGTAGTTGCAAACTCATCCTTTTAGAAACTTGTTTGGGCTGTTGAGAGGAGTAAAAAACCATCAAAAATTTCAATCCTGCATGATTCTACCAAGAAATGTGATTCTTCATTCAAAACGCTGGTTTTTGCTATTGGGCTCTATTGAATAATGAATGTTTTGAATTTTCTCCAAAAGTAAAGTAGTTGCAAACTCATGCTTTTAGAGACTTGTTTGGGCTCATGAGAGGAGTAGAAAAACATCAAAAATTTCAGTCCTGCATGATTCTACCAAGAAATGTGTGTTCATTGAAACCGCTGGTTTTTGATAGTTTGGGCCCTATTGAATAATGAATGTTTTGAATTTTCTCCAAAAGTAAAGTAGTTGCAAACTCATCCTTTTAGAAACTTGTTTGGGCTGTTGAGAGGAGTAAAAAACCATCAAAAATTTCAATCCTGCATGATTCTAGCAAGAAATGTGATTCTTCATTCAAAACGCTGGTTTTTGCTATTGGGCTCTATTGAATAATGAATGTTTTGAATTTTCTCCAAAAGTAAAGTAGTTGCAAACTCATGCTTTTAGAGACTTGTTTGGGCTCATGAGAGGAGTAGAAAAACATCAAAAATTTCAGTCCTGCATGATTCTACCAAGAAATGTGTGTTCATTGAAACCGCTGGTTTTTGATAGTTTGGGCCCTATTGAATAATGAATGTTTTGAATTTTCTCCAAAAGTAAAGTAGTTGCAAACTCATCCTTTTAGAAACTTGTTTGGGCTGTTGAGAGGAGTAAAAAACCATCAAAAATTTCAATCCTGCATGATTTTACCAAGAAATGTGATTCTTCATTCAAAACGCTGGTTTTTGCTATTGGGCTCTATTGAATAATGAATGTTTTGAATTTTCTCCAAAAGTAAAGTAGTTGCAAACTCATGCTTTTAGAGATTTGTTTGGGCTCATGAGAGGAGTAGAAAAACATCAAAAATTTCAGTCCTGCATGATTCTACCAAGAAATGTGATTCTTCATTCAAAACCTGATTTTTGCTATTTGGCTCTATTGAATAGTGAATGTTTTGAATTTTCTCCAAAAGTAAAGTAGTTGCAAACTCATGCTTTTAGAGACTTGTTTGGGCTCATGAGAGGAGTAGAAAAACATCAAAAATTTCAGTCCTGCATGATTCTACCAAGAAATGTGTGTTCATTCAAACCGCTGGTTTTTGATAGTTTGGGCCCTATTGAATAATGAATGTTTTGAATTTTCTCCAAAAGTAAAGTAGTTGCAAACTCATACTTTTAGAGACTTGTTTGGGCTCATGAGAGGAGTAGAAAAACATCAAAAATTTCAGTCCTGCATGATTCTACCAAGAAATGTGTGTTCATTCAAACCGCTGGTTTTTGATAGTTTGGGCCCTATTGAATAATGAATGTTTTGAATTTTCTCCAAAAGTAAAGTAGTTGCAAACTCATGCTTTTAGAGACTTGTTTGGGCTCATGAGATGAGTAGAAAAACATCAAAAATTTCAGTCCTGCATGATTCTACCAAGAAATGTGATTCTTCATTCAAAACGCTGGTTTTTGCTATTGGGCTCTATTGAATAATGAATGTTTTGAATTTTCTCCAAAAGTAAAGTAGTTGCAAACTCATGCTTTTAGAGACTTGTTTGGGCTCATGAGAGGAGTAGAAAAACATCAAAAATTTCAGTCCTGCATGATTCTACCAAGAAATGTGTGTTCATTGAAACCGCTGGTTTTTGATAGTTTGGGCCCTATTGAATAATGAATGTTTTGAATTTTCTCCAAAAGTAAAGTAGTTGCAAACTCATCCTTTTAGAAACTTGTTTGGGCTGTTGAGAGGAGTAAAAAAACATCAAAAATTTCAATCCTGCATGATTCTACCAAGAAATGTGATTCTTCATTCAAAACCTGATTTTTACTATTGGGCTCTATTGAATAATGAATGTTTTGAATTTTCTCCAAAAGTAAAGTAGTTGCAAACTCATGCTTTAAGAGACTTGTTTGGGCTCATGAGAGGAGTAGAAAAACATCAAAAATTTCAGTCCTGCACGATTCTACCAAGAAATGTGTGTTCATTCAAACCGCTGGTTTTTGATATTTTGGGCCC